>NC_139706.1:12112276-12357276 GCF_964188405.1 Protomyctophum parallelum | reverse complement strand
CACATACAGTAAAGTAAAGTATTTGGTACAAACCGTGTGTGATATGTGAATTTAGTTGACCATGCAATGTGGTCCTATAAGTCTTGTGTGTGTTTGCTCTCTGTGTCATTTCCAGTTGCCATTGCCTGAACGCGGACAACAAGATACAACTTGTGAAATGAGTAGCAATTCTACATTACTTTCTGTACACCAGATGATTGTCAGGATTTGAACATTCAAGACCTTATAAATGGGCTGCCTGCTGTCTGTTGTCTGGGGTTTTGTTTTTATGCATTTCTGACAAAAGGTCAATTCAGTCAGTAGGCTATAACTCAACACATTGAATTAACATAATACATAACATAGTTAAACTACTAGACAAGTGCATTTATTAGAGCACAAATCTCAGCCAGGACCTCCCTCTGTTTTCTGTCTATATCATGTGATGACAATGTTGTTGTTGTATGAAAAGGCATGGGGGATTCAGGGGGAAGGGGTAAATGTCTGCCATGACTCATGACATCATTATGGCGTAACCACAGTTGGAGACACATCTTTGAACAGTGAACATTATTGAAAAGTAGTGTGGCAATTGTCACTAGGGAAAACATGATGTTATAAGCCTAAATTCCAATTCATAGTACAGACGTAGCATACATGAACTGGAAGGGGCAGACTGGAAGCAAAAGCCTGGGAATTTTAATGACATTTGTTATTTATATAAGTATGAGGAAGCCAAACCCTCTGATCACAGTGTATCACGTGAATGGAAGGAACCAAGCGTGATTATGGGACTATATAAGTACCTTATCTTTTGTAAGCCACTAGAATTTAGAGTTACGTTGCACGCACACGCTGGGTAAATAGTATGTGTACTGCACACACACACACTCTCACTTTTCAGTTAAAGTCCCCCCACGTTGCGATACAGAAGTCCACAAAGTGTACTGTGAACCCATGTGTCTGCAGTGACACTGCGTTGTACGCAGCTGTTTTGTGTTGCAGCGTATGCGCGCGTGCGTGTGTAGTGTTCGTCTTGTTCTTCTATTGTGTAGTGTGTAAGCAAGTGTGTGTAAGTAGCGTGTTGAATGGCATTTTTCTGGGCTTGTTTTCATAGACCTGGCGACAGTGCTATAAAGAGCCGATGTGAAAAATTCCAGGCAAAGGTTTTTCCATGGCCTCTAGGGAGTTGGCATACAAAGTTATCCATAGATCCATGCAGTTAGAGGTTAAAAACACTTTTCGGCGAGTTATAGCGCCACCATGAGGCTGAGTTGAAAATTTTCATGTGGCATTTCTTCCTCGGCCTAGTGGGAATGTGCGTGCACAATTTCACGGAAATCACACGATGTGTTCATGATTTGGAGCATTTTGTTTGAAACTGAGCACTCCTGCGAACTTTGGAAGCCAATCTTAGCCAATCAGGATGGAGTCTGAGAAATCTGAAAGACCCGTTTCGTTGAATGGCTCTAGAGAGACTGTGTACCAATTTGCATGATATTTGGACAAAATCTGTAGGTGTACTGTCCAAAAAATTGTTTTGCACAAAGCAGCCTCCTGGTGGCGCTATAACAGGCCGTTCTGGAAATTCTGGGGCAGAGGTTCATTGTTGGCATCCAGGGAGTGTGTGTGCAAAATTTGACATCGACCAGGTTAACGGTGCCGAAGATTAGCTGTTCACAGACAGACGGACGGACACACACACACACGGACAAACGGACTGAGTGCAAAACATACTCTCTCCCCATGCCTTCGGCCTGGTGGAGACAAAAATAATATGTGACTCCAGCGGTTATGAATTTACATCTAGGTCAGGATAATCGAATCCATGCAGTGGCCATAAAGTTTAACCCAACCTGTTCACCAGACAAAACATCTGGATGGAATTTCTGCTCCTGCCTCCTGGTGTTGGCTAAAATAGCCAAACAGTGAGCACTGGAGCCACAGGCTTACTGTAAGTAGGTCACCACTTTGGATGGATCTGTATCGGGGAACATAATATGACGATCACAATTCGGAGAGGTAGGGTAGGCTACACATTGTTTATAGACAAGCTGGCAGAGACGGGCACCAAGAATGTCTGTACTTCTTCTCCCTAGTCCCTGCCTGTCAGCTGTCCTGCTCCTGCTGACCACAGCTAGTGTTTAAAACCAATTTTAAACATTTTCTGTGCCCAGAAATAAACACTTTGGTGGACACAGCCTAGGCAGCCTAGTCAATGATGGCACCACCTGCATACATGGACATGCACTTTTGTATCATTGCAGGCCTCAGGTAGGCCTATACTTTATCCTCGCGTAACCAGGCTTTCCACTTCCAGGAAAGCCTTGTCTGTGTAAAAACTAGAAAAAGTGCCCTTCTGGGCACAGGTCTCCACCAGGAGGATAGGAGTGTTTGTAAATAATTACTTGAGTAAGCATAAGAAAGTATGTAGTAGAGTTAATATTAATACAATCTGAATTATTATTTAAACTAGAGAGACTGTGTACCAATTTGCGCGATGTTTGGACAAAATCTGTAGGTGTACTGTGCAAAAACTTGTTTTGCACAAAGCGGCCTCCTGGTGGCGCTATAACAGGCCGTTCTGGAAATTCAGAGGTTCATCGTTGGCATCCAGGGAGTGTGTGTGCAAAATTTGGCATCGACCGGGTTAACCCTTTTACTGCTGCCATTTATTGAGAAATTAGGACCTAATTCATGCCAGCATTTTTTTAATTTGAGCTCTTATTTTGAAAAGCCACATTTTGCCTCAACCGGAAGTGAGCTTATCCCTGCCAGCTTTACGTTGCCAAGACAACCTTTGTTTACATGATCGAAAAATGCCGGTACATTTTTGCACTCCACAACGTCGGCTCGTGCCGTCAAAGAAACGCTGTTTTGACCAAAAATGCCATCTGGGACAAGGAATAGGAGATACAGGCGATTGAAAGAAACGGATAGAATGGATTCTTATGGCGACGGTGAATTAATATGAACGATCCAGTGCAGTGCTAACAACAGTGCTAGCTAACCGGCTAACGTGAGTAGCATTATGGCTTGATCAATCATATGCACTAATAAAGGGCAATTGCCGAAGGGCTTCGGCAATGGCAGCAAGCGTTAATATCAAATTAATGCTTCAATTGCCGAAGGGCTTCGGCAATGGCAGGAAGACGGTTAACGGTGCCGGAGATTAGCTGCTCACGGACACACACACGGACGGACGGACACACGGACGGACGGACGGAGTGCAAAACATACTCTCCCCCCATGCCTTCGGCCTGGTGGAGACAAAAAGCATAGTGCGAGTCACGCTTTTATTTGGAAGGTAGGAAAGGAAGTTCCAGATTGAGGGTTCCGGCCTGATGACTACAAAACAACGACTACAACATGATGTAACAATATAATCCGCTCCCGACCGGATTATAAACCCAACTAGAAAAAGTTGGGAGTCTGAGAAATCTGAAAGACCGGTTTCGTTGAATGGCTCTAGAGAGACTGTGTACCAATTTGCGTGATGTTTGGACAAAATCTGTAGGTGTACTGTGCAAAAACTTGTTTTGCACAAAGCGGCCTCCTGGTGGCGCTATAACAGGCCGCTCTGGAAAGTTTGGGGCAGAGGTTCATCGTTGGCATCCAGGGAGTGTGTGTGCAAAATTTGGCATCGACCGGGTTAACGGTGGCCGAGATTAGCTGCTCACGGACACACACACACACACGGACGGACGGACGGACGGACGGACGGACGGACGGAGTGCAAAACATACTCTCCCGGGGTCTCCCCCCATGCCTTCGGCCTGGTGGAGACAAACATACTCTCCCCCCATGCCTTCGGCCTGGTGGAGACAAACATACTCTCCCCCCATGCCTTCGGCCTGGTGGAGACAAACATACTCTCCCCCCATGCCTTCGGCCTGGTGGAGACAAACATACTCTCCCCCCATGCCTTCGGCCTGGTGGAGACAAACATACTCTCCCCCCATGCCTTCGGCCTGGTGGAGACAAAAATGAATGCTCCCTGCAGGCTAGGTATACTTAGTTAATGAACTGGTGGGTGTGGCCACAAAAAACATAATTTTAACACTTTTTGGAGATAAAAAAAATAATAATAATCCTCCTTAGTATAATCATAGTACCTGATGCAATTTAGGGGAGGGGAAATCACGGCACTCCATCTTTCACTTTAGAGATTTTGTATGTAATTGTTGGTATTTTGGTATCATGGGTGTACTATTGTCGGTTGTTTTGTAATGCATGTCAAAGTTGTGTCATTTTATCCTGCTTCTTGGCTAGTTCCCACATGAAAAAGGGACTTTATATCAATGTGTTTTTGCTGATTAAATATAATAATTATATAATAATATATATATTTATTTATTTTACTCGAGTGAGAATTGAACCCATGACCTCAGGGTGGACATTCCAATGAACATGAAAGTGGACAAAATAAACGTATTATGTGTATGCTGCAATGTCAAATGTAACATGCCAGGTCATGTCCCTTTGACACACTCCATTTGCGAGTCCTTTGCAAGAGGAAGTAAGAACTTGCCGCCATAAACTGACAAACAAACAAATAAAATCAAACTCTCTCCATTGACTTGACCATTTGACTTACAACAGCTCTGAAGTGAATGTCCACAGACATTAAGACTGTAGTAGTTTAGGAGGTTTTGGGGACTACAGTCATGTTTTTGCGACCATAGGTCGCACTTACTATGAAAACCTGCATATCCATATGTTAGTCATGCCTCTATATATGGTCACGCTTCGAGTCGTGACATCTCGCCTCCATATATGGTCACGCCTCGTGACTTCATGCCTTGTGACACGTCATGCCACCATATATGGCCATCTCCATATATGAAGATCACGACACTGACCTCATCTAACCCTGGATAACCATACATGGAGAAGACTGGATCATCACCTAGATCTGCCTATACAGTATGGAGCCGGCCAGCAACTCATCTGACCTCAAACCTCAAACCCTTAGATCTCCATATATGGAGCTGACCTGTTCTGACATTCCATATGTTGATCTGACCTCATTAAACCCTGTAAACTCAAGACACTCTCCAAATATGGCGGCCAATGCAGAATTCATTCCATATGTTGATGACCCCCCCATGCCAAAGCGCCGGCGCTCCTCCAGCAGTCTGCCGTCCCAGGGGGATTCCCAGGGGGGATGCGACCTCACCCTTCTCGCCCTCAGGGCGTCTTACTGCTGGTAAATGTATACAGTGTTAATCAAACACGCGCTTGCAGCGAACTGTGTCTCACTTCAACTTCAACTTGCTCTCGTGCTCGGGTAGGGCTTGGTCCATGTAGACAACTTATGACACTATACACCAGTAAGACGCCTGAGGGCGAGAAGCGTGCACGGCTGCACGCATCCTTGAAATAGTCATCCACGCACTAATATCATCCCGGTTAGACTGCTATAATGCCCTCTACACTTAGCCTGGTTAATAAACCAGACTAATATCGCACGGACCGCGGGATATTAGTCTGGGGAGGCTCAGCTTGGATTTCATTTCCAGGGGGGCGGGTTGAAACATTTTCTCTTTGACGCAATTGGTCAGAGCTACTGTCAGTCAAAGGTCTCAAGCATTGAAAGTCACTGTACCAAAGCCCGCCCATATTGCATATCGTGTCCCGATTGGCCGCCCCATTTCTCTGGTGTAGGAAATGGGCGTACAATTGAGCCTCTCCAGACCGTAATCCGCCGGCAGGCAATTTATTTTTGCCAACGGCTGATTCCGTCTGGTTTATTAACCAGGCTACTCTACACTGGGATTAGTCAGTCACCCCTGTCCCGTCTACAACTTGTTCAAAATGCAGCAGCCAGACTCCTGACCGGCACCAGGAGGAGAGATCACATCACCCCTGTGCTGGACTCTCCACTGGCTGCCGGTCCGGTTAATGGGCTGGCCCCCTCCTACTGTACATCACCGACCTCCTATCCTATCCCCCCTCTACCAGGACCCTCAGGTCAGCAGACAGGGGTCTCTTAGGGGTTCTGGACACGAAAAAGAGTCTTTTAAATCACAACTTAAAACATTTTTATATTCACAAGCCTTTGCATCACCGACATGATCTTGCACCTTTCCTTTTAGATTACTTTGTCTTATTTGCCTGTTGTTCTATTATTGACGTCTTCTGTACTGTACTGTACTGTACTGTACTGTACTGTACTGTACTGTACTGTACTGTACTGTACTGTACTGTACTGTACTGTACTGTACTGTACTGTATTGCATTTTATTGTATTGTACTCCACTATATTCTGCCTTGTGAAGCACTTTGGTACAATGAGAGTTGTTTTTAAATGTGCTATATAAATAAATTTGATTTGATTTGATCCGCGTCGTTGGCGGCAGACTGCTGGGAGAGTGCTGGGTGTCAGACCAACATGGAATGAATTCTGTACTGGCCATATAAGGAGCATGTCTTGAGTGTACAGGGTTGGATGAGGTCAGGTCAACATATGGAATGTCAGAACAGGTCAGCTCCATACAGTATATGGAGATCTAAGGGTGGTAGCGGGGACATTCTCTTGAGTGTACACGGTTTGATGAGGGCCCAGGCATAGGCCGGGCCTTCATTTTCGGGCCTGTTGAGAACTCTAGTTTTCACCGGCTGCCGAGTGCGGCTGCACTAATAACTTTGGGGCAGGCCAGGAATCCTGAAGAAGATCCTAGTGATCGAAACGTTGAATCAATAAACCAGTGGAGCTGACTCTATTTCTTCCTGATGTTACGTGATGTCACGATGACCTGGACACCATATATGGGGGCTTGCCTGGGGTGAACAACCAACCAACCAACACACTGACAGGAAATGCACAATTCCATAGTAAATGCGACCTGCGGTCACAACTATACTTGTTCACACAGCTGCCTATTCGCCATTGCGCCTATTCATACTGCAGTTTTATAAGGTGACCCCCGAAACGGTGGTTAGTAAAAACATAGATATCTGTTTGTGTTTTGTTTCCACCGCGGCGTGATGTCATGTTGTGGTTTTCGTAGGTCATCCTTATCACCTAAAACTGGAGTATGAGGCCTTTAAAGTGAAATAGTGCATCCGATATAAGGAGATGCACTATTTCACTATGCACTAGAATAGATGCACTAGATCGGGCCTATCTTCTACAGAACCTTTGAATAGTAACAAAGCCCTGAACTGGAGGTTTACGGAATGCACTGAAGTCTATGAGCCTTCGTCACTATTTTGAGTTGTACATGAACCATGTTTACCGTTTAGTTTAGTTTATTTGATCATCCTTCAGTTTCAAATACAATATTTAAAGACAATGAATGTAAGCCGTTGAAAACAGAACAAAACCGAAAAACATGAAGATGATCAAAAGGAGTAGGCAGAAGCAAAAAGCTTATAAATGCCTATCCTACTTACAGAACATGAAACGTAATACTCATTACATTAACGAGAATTTCACCCTACACCAAACCCCCCCCCCCCCCCAGTGTCACCGTAGAGATAGCATTACATGACCGTTAGATTACACATTATAATTGTTGTTTTTATCCCTATTCACGTTACCCTCATTGATCATTATCATTTATGTTGTTGCTGAGTAATGTCATTTGGTTCACACATTTTTTTATGTTACCATATATACAATAATATTAGTTAATTAATTATTAATAATTACAGCACTAATTACTTATCAAAAACCTGTACAAAGAAGTATCATGCATTTCTGCCCCCTCATTGACTCTCCAATATAAGGCTCCGATAGGCATAGGTCAGCAGGTTCAGCCCAGCATGCATTGGGTGATGAGTGGAGCTTAATACCGGAGAAAGGGGAGGCTGCAGACCTGGAGCACATCAACACTATTGAACACCCTTTACCTCTGTGTTTTGGTTAAAACAATATTGAACCAATGAAAAGTATTACAAAGCGCTTTTGACAAAACCAGCTAACTCCTCTGACAATATATAAAGTAATTTCCAAAAAAACAAGCATTTTGAAGTAAGCTGGTTTCTGCCCGACAGCAGAGATAGGCTATAGGCCTACAGAATATGGCCCAGCCAGATAACATTTTATGTGAGAAATAGGCCATGCAATTGCTAAGTATTGATTCAATTTCACATTTACAATGGCCAGTTTATTTTTATTTATCTATTTTTAACAATATTGAAGAGCATAAATAGGTATCATAAATACTTTTTGGGGCTTTTGTATGCCTATTGATAGGTAGATATAGTACTGTGACAGGAAATGGGGAGAGAGATGGGAGGGTGACACACAGCAACGGTCGTCGGGATCGGGACTCGAATCCGCGACACGCTGTCAGGCTGGATTATCTGCCTAGGTGCCTGGACCGGCGTGGACCGCTAAGCCGGCCCAAAGTAGTCTCATTTAATATAATTGTCAAGTACGAGTGCAATTGTGCAATTCAAAATAGATTAGCTGGCACCCTATCAGCAGTGACGGATCAACCCCTCTCAAGGCCCTGGTGCTTCACCAAATCAAAAGGCCCTACAGATTCAGCCAATTAATTAGTTAATTAATTAACATGCATGCGTTCAGCGCATATTCACCACAGGCACTGGGCAGTGGGCACAGCCTTTCCAACTTCAGTCTCTGCTAAACTATTATGTAAGGACTAGGAGATTACTTTATGGTTATTAATACAGTCATTAACAAGAAACATTGCATGGCGGGAAAAAACAATGCTATTCAGGTCCTGAGCTTACAAGCTAAACAAAAAGCTGCCTGCCTCCTTAAAGGCCCGCTGACACGCCCCTCGGGAGATAAGAACGGCTATCAAACAATGCTATCATGATGATGACGTCAGAGTGTGACTCAAATATCTTATGTACCACAACATTGTTCAAGTGAACTGTGTGTTTATGCTTGTTCATTGTAATAATCAATATCGCTATGATGATTTATCGCCGCGTCGCTCCGCATGACAACATGTAGTCTAGCCCGTCTCAGATGCCCATCTCACCGCCTACACAGAGACCAATCTGCAATCGCACTCTTGGCCAGCCCGTCCCTCAGCCCAGAGAATGCAGGAAATTCAAAATAAAATCTAAATGGATCCACGGGACGAAATCTTTTCGAGTTTTCACCTCCTCCATCATGCCCGAAGAGCAGTGGTGTGCACAGATAGACACTAGGGGGTGCTAGAGCACCCCCTGCCCTTTTGGCAATTTTGCTCTTAAAAAAAAAAATCTTAATTTGTAGTGTGTGGACCATGGTGACATTGATCAAACCTTGATAAAAAAAAACGCTTCTACTATATTATTTAGGCCCCCACAATCTAAAGCCATGTTTCTATGTCAGTAGTTCTTCGATAAAAAAAGCAGACCTACAAGCTCGTAGCGCGCCGCTCGTAGCGCGCCACTCGGTGGCGCGCTATGAGCTTGTAGATCTGCTATTTTTCAATAGCTAAAGCACCAAAATGGGTTCCCGCCCCAAAATGCGCTGCACAAGGTGCCCTTTTTTCACTTGAGCACCTGCCCCTCTAAATGTCTGTGCACGCCACTGCCGAAGAGAGAGAGGCATTCTGAAGCCGCGGACAACCGGGGCTGTGTGTGTACACGTGTGTGTGTGTGTGTGTGTGTGTGTGTGTGTGTGAGTGAGTGAGTGAGTGAGTGAGTGAGTGAGTGAGTGAGTGAGTGAGTGAGTGAGTGAGTGAGAGAGAGAGAGAGAGAGAGAGAGAGAGAGAGAGAGAGAGAGAGAGCCCCGCTCCCCCAGAGAGGCTCATGATCTCGGCAAGACTATGCCTCAACTCGGCTCGGACAACCAGGCCGATAATTCATTGAACAATGTTGTGGTAACTAACTACGGTATAACAGAGTGAGAGGGGTGTACATGTCAGCCTGCGGCTGAGAGGGGAAGAAAGAAAGGGAAGAGAACAGTAATCGCGCTGCGGGGCTGATGGGCTCTCAGAGCGGCCAGACAACAGCAGACAGTCCGTAGTCGCGCTGCGGGGCTCAGAGCTCTCAGAGCGGGCAGACAGGGGTGTTGGCGACCGGGGGAACGTGGGACTCGAGTCCGAAATTTGCGCTTATGCTGCAGTTCCCCTAAAAAACCCCACGCCAACCTCAATTGCATTCTAACTAAGAGTTTCGGGCGAAAATTACATTTATAGCCAATATGACGCTAAATGTACAGTCAAAAACGCTAGCCTGAACTAGTAGCCACTTGCTGCTAGCGCCGTAGCCCTGTTTCAAACTGTTTTCAGTCAGACCACGTGATGTACTGTACCACCCATATTAATTTCGGGGCGTGTCATTGGACCTTTAATAGGAGAATGTATTACAGAACCGGACGGTTGAGAAAGACTTTGAAAAGCTCCACTTCTGGTGTTAATACCGTTTTTCAGATTTACTAAAGTCACCATCTCTGTTCTGGCAAGACTGGCATGGAACAGATTAATTATTGACGACAATGCAACCAAGTTGTGGGTGCAACGTCACTGAAAACTTTCATAATAGCAATTAAATTAATTTACTCACGAGTGCTGAAATCGTGAAATGGAGGATGTAAGAACACACTTTTGTTGGTTTAGAGCAGGGTAAATATGAAGTTTTGCGCCAAGGTCTTGTGTTTATATTCCTTTTGGCTTACATATAGAGGGTCGCAGTCCCTCCCCCTTTCAGAAAAACGAGTGGCCCAGGAAATGAAAACCCAATGCATTCTCCCATAGGCATTTCTTATTTAATTTATTTAAAGACCTTTTAAGCGCCGTACGAAGCCAACTCTTGTCATGACAAATCATGACAACACACAATTTTTCGGCCAAACAAAGAATTAGAAAGTAGAAAAAACCGGCAGGTTACAAACAACACTTTTTTTGTTGTTTTTCTTCTTTGTAATTATTTGTTTGGCCCGAAAAATTGTGTGTGTTGTCATGATTTGTCACGACAAGAGTTGGCTTCGTACAGCGCTTAAAAGGTCTTTAAATAAATTAAATAAGAAATGCCTATGGGAGAATGCATTGGGTTTTCATTTCCTGGGCCACTTGTTTTTCTGAAAGGGGGAGGGACTGCGACGCTCTATAGGAACCAACCAAGGGAAAATCAACTGCTACAGAAACTGTCGGACGACCAAAAACACTAGCGGGGGTTCCTGTGTTGCATTATATTTTTCGACAGAAGCAACAGCTGTACCTATAGTCTCGTACCGGGCCCTGGCGCTTAAGCTCCACTAAATTACATTGTTAATCCGGGCCTGCCTATCAGTATGTAACTCAGGTGGCACTGAGTCAACAGCCTTGCCATCATATTGCTTGGTGCGGGCACTCGCTCTGCTAGCGCCTCACTTGGGCATACCTGGAGGGCTCAAGCCTGCTTTTTTTCTGTGGCTGCCTTGTTTTCAAATTATGTAAAGATCTGGATCAAAATGTTATCAGAATTATTTGGGGTATTACCTAGGTGAAGTAGAGGTTATAGGGATGTGCATGCATGGGCAGTCAACTAAATGGTTAAACGTTGCTGCCTCTACTAAATGTTTACTAAACTTTTATTCTGCTTTTATTCTGCCAAAAGACATGGGCCTCATGCGCCAACCGTTCTTAAGAAGTTCTTAAGAGGAAATTTGTTCTTAGACCCACTTAGGAGGTTTTTAAGAAGGTTTTGGGATCCCTCAATGTTTTCTTAGCTGTCATTTGTTCGTAGGTAAGAACAGAATCTACGCACACTGTGGAGCACTCTTAGGGTGCCTTTTTTGTTCTTAAGTGCCATCTGAAAACATAAAGGAAAAACAGCGCCCTCTGCATGATGCTCAACGTTTGGTCTGAGGACCTCAAGGGGTCCTTGAGGAAGTTCAAGGCAGTCCACAGCAAAATATGGGACATTTTACCACTTTAACCCATTTTATACTTTGAAAATAGCCAATCTACAAGCTCACAACGTGTCCCATTTTGAGCTTGTAGATCGGCTATTTTTGAAATATTTTGATAAATCTTCAAAACATTTCCCTAGCAGAAAACATGTCAATTTGGGGGTCCTTGACATGAAAATGTGGGACCACAACTTTATAGTTTTCAACAGGCCTGACAATTCCATTCCAACCCAAACAGACCAGTTTAGTTGAAGGCAAGCACCATACCAACCCCGGGCCATCACCCCCCCCCCCCCCTTTCACTCAACTTTATTTCTGTGTGTGAGGTCCTGTGATTTCTGTGTGCTGCAATCACACACAGCTGTGACTGCAGGCAAGGCCATGGAGTCATGCAAAACCACACCCACCTGGGTGAACACAGGTAGGAAAATGAATTCCCAATGCCTTATATGGGATTGGTGGGGCGGTTCCCTATGGTAATTAGGATGCTAATTATGATATGTGGGGCGTCTAAATGATGATAATTTGAATGAACTTGCACACCCCAAAGTTACGAGGATTTGGATTCATCATCATAAGAACATGCGAACAATGCTGCCTACTTAAGAACGTTTCATGAATCTGACTGGACTTCTCTTAGGAATTCACTTAGGAAGAAATGTAAGAGGAAAAGTTAGGAACTTATTGGCACATGAGGCTGTTTGGAAATTAAACTCCCAGAGCTATTGTCAGAGCATCTCTCTTTCAACATCCTTAAAAGACCACTTCCCCCATTTTCAACCTTATGCTCATATAATTGCGCCTCACTAATATTCATTACTTGCGCAAGCAGAGCGCGCAAGTAATAGTTTTCGTCCATGTCGCCGTTTGATGCCATGCCAGCGTATGACATAATGACTACTTGTGCTTGATATGGCAGTGGTGTCAGATTACATACACGTATACATGGGGGCATTACCTTTAATCCTCCCGACACTAAAACATATCGTCATTACGTCACCATCGGAAACCAATTACACCCTGGCATTGGGTCCTTTAATCCACATCTTTATACGTTATCATTGAGAGCTAGTTATACCAGTTATACCCTGATGTCATTATGCTGCTACGATACATACGCATCAAACGGGGCATATGCAAAGTAACCACAGTATACCGCTAATCAACTTACACATCACATATACATATACATAGAGGCATTTCCTTTAATCCACCCGACACTGATCGACATATCGTACTTGCGCACTCTGCTTGCACACTAGTAGGCCATTTATGGCCTACTTGTGTGCAACAAGCAAGTATAGGCACTCGACAGAGTGCAGTTCTAGTTATAAGATGCCACCATGTCTGTCTACTCACTCTACATTACAGGAATGTGTCAGAGCCTCAGAGCCTACCAGTGACATCATCAGTTGGCATCATTGTTTGTCATTTAAAACAAGATGTCAAACTTTTTGATTCCGCCAGGCCGAAGGCATGGCCGAGACTGTGTTTTGTTCGTTTGTGTGACAAGACACGATTAGAGATCGGCCTGTTATAGCGCCACCAGTAATATATATATATTTGGACAGATCATGTAAATCGGTGCACAGTATCTCTATAGTCAAACCAAACAGGTCTTCCTGATTGGCTAATGGCTTCCAAAGTTTGCAGGAGTGGTCCGTTTGGAACAAAATGCCTCAAATCATGAACACAGTTCGTGATTGCTGTGAAACTTTGCACGCACATTGCCACTAGGCCAAGGAAAAAATGTCACCCTACATTTTTCAAATAGTGCAGTAATATATAACTAAACTATAATGCCTAAACTTAAACTCCAACTCTGGCTGTTCATACAATGCATTGTTGATTTTGACAACACAATCTAAGACAGCCTGTTTATTTGTTTTCCATTGCTCACAAGACAGTAGTGAGATACCCACTGATAGAATATCAGATGCCAGGAGACTATATGTTCTCCTTCCTTGGATGCAAGCATTCGTTTTTTATACTTCCCAAAGAGTTAAGACATCCCTCAATCTGATTCATCGTCGTCACATGTTCTAGCCAACATGTCTCCTTAAATTATTCATTATGCAGACTCACCCTTTATCTTTCCTGCAGCGTGGATTCTTCTCAGTGTTCTCTCAATCTCAGTGTCGTTTATCCCAATAGAGGTTACTATACCAACAGGAAGTCCCATATTCCGGAGAGCACTGGCCACATTACTGGCAGTTTCCATCCATATATCCTCATTGGAAGACACTACCCCAACGTTGGCCCAACTGAAGAATTTCAACACAGTGAATAAGATTTTTGTGGGGGATGGCAAAGTCCTGGCAAATGTTGGGAAGCCAACGATTCGGTCCAGCTCATAGTTGATGCAGCCATAAGAAAAGATAGCCTTATCCCAGTTCTTGGCCAGAAGTGAAGCCGCGTTACAATAACCCGGGTTTGTGGGTCCCACAAAAGCATCAGCTATCTTCTCATAATAGATAAAGGTGGTGAGAGCTTGCGAGGTCCCGCATGGCTCTTGAAGAATAATAAAGTCCATTTTCAGACCCAGATCTAAACTGTAGTCCTCATTTATTCTGCCCACAGCCAGTTTGGCTGCCGCAGTTGGTAGGGCCCGGGAGTAAATTGGGTCGCAGTTCCAGGGCCCAAGAACACCCACTTTGAATATTATACATCGGACGCAACATGGAAACATCAAAATTCCAAGGAGAATCCATAGCATAAAATTATGCAATGGCAATATTGCAAGATTATTCCTTCGGATCACAGGTATACATGGATAGTTGGAAAACTCCCATAACGCCCTTTTAAAGTTTTCAGGAAGATGTTGCATTTTCTTCCTTCCAGGATATCCTTAATAGTGAATGTTTATATTCACTATAGCATGGTCAGATGAGTCCAAAGACACCTACAAAACAGATCAACATAATTTATTATAGGAGTCCAATGAATCAAAAAATGTGTAATATTTAATATGAACTAAAAGTGTAATCTTACCATGTCTGGCACGCCTGGACAGCTTCGAGCTCCGAAGAGAATCTTACAACTGCCCACTCCGACTTTCTCACGCAATTCCCACTTCACCATTCCAAACATCTAGTCACACTGAACTCAACTCAAAAGGTTTATTCTCACGAATCTCACCACAAGTCATGATGTTGAGATAGGCTGAGCGACAGGCAAATCTTCAATGTGTTGCGTTCAGAGACCACTTCAGCACCCTGGAGAGCTACTTATGTCCCACAGTTTAGTTGTTCGCAAACAGGTCCACTCCACTCGCAGGCAACATCTCCCAGGTTGAAAAGGAACCATAACAGACCTATCGGTCAATTTACACTTTACACAATTTCGCTTTCTCTAGTTAGTCTCTTACAGGGATAAAATAAAATACTTCCCAATAACGATTGTTTCCCCACAGTGTTGAGTTAACCGGTCCAAACATTGGAAATGGAAAAGTAATAAAAAAACATTCAAATAATCTATAAGATATATATTAATTAATAAGAAAGCAGGTCTAGATGGGCTCTAGGCCCATTCAATCCCTTCAAAGTGACCTGAGAGCATGTCGATCGTAGGCGCAGACTCATTAACCTAATCCATATTCTGTAAGGCACAATATAAGAGGATTGACAGCATAGGCTACATACTGTAGGCTGGGGTTGGGGAGAAACTAAACCTTGCTATAAGGAAGAAGTGAATACTTTTCCCACCCCACTCGCAACATAAATCATCAGATATTAAGATTAACTGATGATAACATGATAAAAACGACACAGACAAATGCAAACTCAAAGTTCAGCCGAGGCTTTTTACCATGGAGACACCTTGTTGCACGAAGACACCTGAACCGCGCCTTAATTGGTCAAATATACCAACTGCACGGTCTCTGCAGTTTTAAATGAATTTGCACCTTGGTGGGCAGGGAGTAATTAGAGATAACGAAGGGTTATCCCAGCCAAGGAGCCCCATGAGCTTTTCATATCTGTGTGTGTCAGTCTTTTTCAGCTCTTTTGACACCACCACCCGGGAAACTGCAGCATGAGCAGAGTGTTCACTCCAAAACTTCTAGGCTACAACCTAAGAATGAACACTGGTGTCAGTTTAAAGGACTGAATAATTTGATTTAGCAGTGGTTCCCAAAGTGGGGTCCGGGGACCCCCAGGAGTCCTTGAGGGAGTTCCAGGGGGTACCCAGCTAAATGATAGTTTGGAACCAAATGGACCCTTATGGGTCTGTAACTCTGAGAGTCTCCAAATGTACACTCTCAGAGTTAAACTAACATTGATTTTACTATATAAATTGGGGTCCCAGAGATCGAAATGCCATTAAATGGGGGAGTCCATAGACTAATGCATGTCAAATTGGGGGTCCTTGAAATTAAACTGGCTGAGAATCACTACTAGAGCCGTAAAAGTCTTCTCTTATGGGGGTCCCTGGCATGTCTTTTCAAATGGGGTTCTGCGGGATAATTGGTGTCAATTTGGGGGTCCTTGACGTGAAAATGTTTGGGAACCACTGACTTACAGGATCAAATAATAGCATTTTTAGTCAAGTTATAACCCATTTTTAGACAGACGTCTAATAGCTGACTATTGCTCAGTGGATTGTGGTGGTTAGGATGTATGTACTAGGTGTGAAATGTCGTAACATCTAAGTAAATTAATAATATTTGGAAAAGTCAACATTTAGACAAAGGCAGGCATGCTTCACATCATTGTCACGCACTGACACCAGGGCAGGCTATCACCATTCCACCTTTGTTGACCCATATCCCATAAGCTGATGAGCCTCTTAAATGTAACACCTTGTTCAACATCCAAGAATAGGAGGAGGAGAAAAATGAGGCTCAGCAGAACACCACCCCTGCTGTGAATGGACACCAATGGGCACCCGTGAGTCGTGACCAGTAGCCTATACTGCACTGTCACGCCATACTCCCCCTGATTGCTCCTACTTTTGTTCAAGGTATAGGAGCAGTCTGGAAGTGTACTCTTGTGTACACTTGCATGCCATAAGTTACCAGACAGCCATGGCCCATTGGTGCTACTACCATAGTGGGGTCCTCTCTGCATTCAGTCTAACATCGACATAGTCATAGAGCATACCTGTAAGAATAACTAGAACATATTCTCATCCATTTCATCTCTATACATTACATATACATATTTTGTACCATTTTCAATTGTCCATCCATCCTGCCTGGTAATTGGCATGCTGTAAATGCTGGACTCCCGTTTATCCCTTTTGGTGCAGAACAGTAGGTAAAGTATATCCTTAACATATTATGCTAAAATCTGGCCTATATGATGTCAAGGATCTAGCCGATGATGCATACATCCTGCAGACAATGAGAGTATTGTCCTGCAAAAGCACTTGCAATCCACTAAATAAACAAGAGTATACAAATGTACTGTACTGTACTGTACTGTACTGTACTGTACTGTACTGTACTGTACTGTACTGTACTGTACTGTACTGTACTGTACTGTACTGTACTGTACTGTACCGTACCGAATTCATTTTACAGTGACACACAACTCAACTAAAAATGTGTGTACAAGAGCATCACAGAGGTCATCTCAAAGGAGCTGAGAAAGGTAACTGATGTTGATGTACTTTGTCCAATTATGGACAATAATTTCTGATACAGGGGCAGTTTATTCTGACACAGTATCCGAGGCAAAGGATCATGACCTCCATATCCTCACAAACAATGACTGTAGTTTGATATCCATACAGCTCAGAATGGACAAGCTCATATAATTCGTTTATATAATATATTTATATATAGACTGTCTTAGGCACACAAACCTACTGTATGGATACCATATTCTGATAATGACAAAAACCCTGATTGTCCCCAGAAAATCTGACAAGCACTTTCTAAAAATAAATAGTATTTGGTACCAAATCGATTTTGAAGTTGTAGCTGATACTACATTCTGTAAATTCAGTATGTCATATAGCTCTTGCATAACTCTGTCGCCATCTGTTGGAAAATGTCTTGTACTACAAACTGGTGCATATCCAAAACGATAAATCAGCCTTCACTCAAAGAAAAAGAAAGAAAGAAAGAAAGAAAGAAAGAAAGAAAGAAGAGAAAAATGCAACTTTTACTGTTAGTTAGGCCATTGTTTTATCTCTCTGGACCTCAAAAATCTGGATTGTTATTCAAATCACTTCAAGTTCATCAACATAAAGTAAACAGTGTTTTGAGATATGTTTTTGTTTAAGATTAAAACTTTGTGTTGAAGCTCTGTGTTCTAAAAGAAACCATTGCAGTATTTGTTCATTGCAGTAATGGACTCACCATGTCCTGAGGCCGATTCTAAATCGTAGCCGTTTTCTAAAAACAAATGTTTCTATATCAGTGGTGCTCAAACTAGTAAAAGTAGGCCTACCCCAAAATTATATGCATTTGGTCGCGGCTCCCTAAATCAAAACATTCAGAAACCTGCACAGAAGCACAGATTTGAGTAAAAACCTCTTTAAAAAAGCATATATTCAAAGATTTTCTAAATGTTTCACTATATGAGCTTGTAGACTTTCTATTTTTGAATTTGTATATAATGACACAGGAGATTTCCCGGTTTTTTATAGGTTAAACACAAATAAATGTTCAGATGGGTTTAAATTTCATCCAATTAGGAGAAATTACAAATTATATCAGATTAATTTCTTTATTCCAATTCCAATATGTCTGCTCATTCATTTATTTCATTCACGTCATCCAATTTCACTTGTTTATCCTGTACGCTGTATGAGATCTCTCTCCGGATTGGATGAAATTGGTATGCTGACTTGAAATTGTATTTTCATTGTTTACTAAAGCGCTGGAGAGATTGTTACCGAACAAACATTAATTCAAAAACAAAAATTAGAATACTAGCGCTTTAAAAAATATATATATACCTTTGACCCATTTAGACCTGAGGCTGATTCTAAAAACGCCTTCTAAATCCTGATATTAATGATAAATATTTATTAGAAAATTACAACCAAAATGACAAGTGAACATGTGTTCCCAGTTCCGACAGCACTAATTTGCTGGCTGGCAGCTCTTTGTGTCTTTGGCAGTGTCCTGATAGTCTCATTCTCCTGGCTGCTATATTTCCTGGCTCACCCATGGCATTCCATTATACAGATTCTTGTTTGTAACATGTGTACTCTTGCTGATGTTTAGTAGGCTACTGCACGCAACATTCTGGTGTAGTACCCGTCTAGACTTCTGTAGGGTTGGTTTCAGGGTCCTGGCTTCACTGGCGTATAGGAGAACAGATCCTACCGTTGCATAGAAGCTGAGTTTGAAATTGACGGGGGAGGTTGGAGTTCCATACACTGGCCATGCCGTTCAGGGCCCTGCATGCCTTCCTCACTTTCAGATCTTATCTTAGCTGTTGCACCACAGCTAGAAGGTCCTGGGTTCGATTCCTGCCAGGGAGTATAGGGACACAGTGAGTGATTTTGGAACATCACCCAGCCCCCACTCACACACAAACACATTTTCTGCACAGCATGTGTAGTTCCCTTGAATAAGGGGAAAAGATGATTAAATAAATGAACAGTAATGACGTGTTGCTGTGTCTCTCCATTCACTGTATTAATGACGGAGAACAGCATTAGCGCCCACTGTATTCTACTACAGGCATGAGCATTTGAAAGAGCTAGTATTCAATCTATCACACATGCTAGCTGTCTGAACTCTTATCTTATCTCCACCCAAACAGTAGACAGAGCTTTCAACATTCCCAGATTCTCTTACAGCAGTAGGGGAAGCACCCTATGATCCGACGGACCATTGCTCCGAAGGAGCATTGGTCCGAGGTGCGCTGGGGGTCGGGAGAGGGTTGGGGTTAGGTTTAGGTGTCTGCCCTGGGGGAGGTTAGGGTTAGGGTGAGGGTTTGAGGTAGGTTGTCGATCGGACCAATGGACCGTCGGCATATTGACGCGGACCCCAGCAGAAGAGAGGTCCTTTCACTTGATCTTGTTTGTTTTTCAAAAATAAAGAGGGGCTTGCATGAGTTCATATGGCTCATGAAATGATGTGGACAGATGATGAACCCCAGTCTGGGATCTGGAGGTTTGTGCATTCACTATGTAGGGTGACACTAGGCGTGTAGGTCATGACACAGCTGGTGAGAGTATGTGGCCACTGGCCAGCAATTTGAAGGAGATGACCCCCGCATGACAGCTTTGGAGAATATGTGAGGAGACACATACAAACACAACATTAAGACTAAACAACTCAACAGCTGTGCTGTGAGTGTTTGGATGTGCAGTATACTGTGTGTGTGTGTGTGTGTGTGTGTGTGTGTGTGTGTGTGTGTGTGTTTATCCAGAGTTTAAAAAAATATTATTTACCTTATTTTAGCCTTGTCGCTATAGCCACCGCTAGCATCCATGTAAGAAACAGCCAAAATCCCTGCATCTTTAGTGACATTATGGCTCATAATGAGATTAAGTAATAAGTTATAAGTACCATGATCGTAGCCTAATAACACATTAATTCGAGCTCCCCCTAACAAAACAATGATCACATCGCTAGTAGGCCTCGGTGGGCCTCAGTAGACCAGGGGGTATGAGTACTTTTGTTTCAGACAGAACAACAAGAACCGCTCTTCTTTGCTCATGTTGCACATTTAGCTGGCACTCGGTGCCTATACCGCCCCCCTATGGGAATGGGCGTCCAAGGAGTTAGCTAGACTGGATATATTGCCATAAGCCAATCATGAAAAAGTGTCCACTAAGGTAGTCAGTACGGTCGCTAGTAGAGAAGTAGCAAATGTAGTCCTGGTGCTTTTCAAGCACCTGGCAAAAACCCTTTCATAAAATTGCTTCTTCACATACGCCTTACATTTGAGCAGGTGTTCTTTGTGTTCGTTCTCCTCTGTTCCTCTATAGTCAGGGAATATTATCAGAATAATGTCAAATCTGGGAATACATTTCTTACCAAGAATTTTCTTTACCAATATGTTTGTAAAGGTGTCTACTAACATATCCCACATTGGTTTCTATTCAACCACCCTAGGGGAATTTTTGACAGCTGCTGAAAGTTGGGGTACCATCAACAACCAATATAAGACAAAATGTTTCATTATGCTTTAAGTAGCATGTGTGTCAATAGGGGGTTTTCATGATTCTGAATCCATTCCAAGCATTAGTTTTGCACGAAAAACACTCCTTGGGCTAAAAAAAAAGTCATAGCCGTCATCACAAATGTGATGAGGTCGGCACATTTGGGCAACTGGCTATGGACGAATTTAGCCCAAGGTGTGTTTTTCGTGCAGAACTAATGCTTGGAATGGGTGTTTGAATAGAAACCAATGTGGGATATGTTAGTTGACACCTTTACAAACACATTTCCCAGATTTTATGAATAACCCCTGTCTAGTAATAATAATAATAATAAAACTTTATTTGTATAGCACCTTTCATGACATGAAATGCAGCTCAAAGTGCTTTACAGAACAATGGAGAATAAAAGAAAAGCAAGGCAACGACATTAAAAAACAAGCAGTAATGCAATACAGTGAGGACATGAATAACAAAAAATAAAAAAATAAAAGATCACTTAAAAGCAATGTTGTAGAAGTGGGTCTTGAGCTGAGCTTTTAAAATGTCTATAGAGGCTGCCTGACGAAGGTACAGTGGGAGCTTGTTCCATGCCGACGGCCCGTAGAAGCAAAAAGCTGCTTCCCCGTATTTTTTAGTTGCCATTTTTTTAGGCAAAGCCAGCAGGTCAGCAGTGGAAGACCTTAGGGGGCGGTTTGGGACATATTTAGGCAGGCAGTCATGTAGGTAGGAAGGTGCGAGACCATTGAGAGCTTTATAGACAAGTAAAAGAATGTTAAAATCAATCCTAAAAACAACCGGAAGCCAGTGCAGTGATGCCAAAACTGGAGTAATATGTTCTCTCATCTTTAGTTCTAGTTAAAAAGTAGGGAGTTTCTCCTGGTCATAGATAAGCATATAGGGTCATAAGTCCAACAACAGTGCTTATGGGATCCAGACAAACCAGACAAACCAATCCAATCCAATCCAAACCAAACCAAACCAAACCAATCCAGACAAACCCATGTTTTAGTGTAGCAACAGATGTTTAGTGTAGCAACAGATGTTAATCAGACCTCTGCATTCTTGACCCCATCCTCTCAGCGCATCTCCTTAGGGACTTGATACATTAGCCTGGATGAAGTTGACATGGTTTGTGTGTGCATTAAACATTACACATGCATATTTACTTTGATATTTGATTGATTGGTTGATTTATTGAATACTTTATTAACACAGTGTTAACAGGCTACAGTCAAAGGTTATGCTAAAAGGATAACACAAACAATTGTTAACAGTCCTTCTTATAGCATTCTTCAAAGAAGGCTGTATTAATCAGTGGTGGAAAGTAACATTTAGGCCTACTTACGTACAATGTTGAGGTATTTGTACTCTAATTTCCAATACTTTTACTTCTACTCCACTACATCTCGGATCCAAATATTGTGCTTTTACTGCTCTACGTTTATTTGAAAACGTTAGTTTAGTTACTTTGTAGAATTTGGTTATTAATACAAAACATACAGTAACCACTTCAGCTGTATAAGTCTGGCCATTTGAAAATAGCTACATTGTATCGACGGGGTGTAAAGATTTTGGGAGACCTATACCAAGAAAACAATTTGAAATAATTTGAAGAATTAAAAACAGAATTTGGCCTACCACATACAGTAATCACTTCTGGCAGTACTTACAACTGAGACACCTACAGTATTGGAGAAAACCTTTGGTTCTCTCACATCACCCCCCCCCTAAAATTGACACAGTGGAGAGTATTTTTAAAATATTCGGATTGGGACATGAGGCTTCTACATACTATGCCATGTTACTAGATGCATCTGACCAGTGTAAATCCACACCCAAGTTGCCATGGGAAAGGGATTTAGGGATTACAATATCAGATGGTGACTGGGCTAGAATTCTTAGGAATGGAAGGAAAATGTCAAGAGAACTACGTACAAGGTTGATTCAATTCAAAATTATAAATAGAATATATTGGACACCATCAAGACTGTTTAGGGTCGGCTTGACTGATGGTCCTGAATGCTGGAGGTGTCAGGATAGAGACGGTACACTTGTACACATGCTTTGGGGCTGTTCCAAAATTCAGGAATATTGGACCGCTATACATGAAAGACTGGAGAGAATAGCGGGCCTTTTTCACCCAGTCTGTTCATTCTGGGGGATCCTGCCACAATGCCACATTGAGGCACGTTGCTCCTCCTTTAGCTGAATGGATACAAACGGCCATCATGTCAGGTAGGAGGCTGGTGGTCAAGGACTGGAAGGCCCCATCTGCACCTGCACCGTCCCTTTGGGACGCCTCCATGGGACTATTGGCCGCATACGAGCGACTGTCATACAGGCTGCTCAATAGACTGGACGACTATGACTCAAAATGGGGCTTTTACCATATGCATGTATCAGGACTCTGAATAGTTTCTAGCTCTGAGTGAGCTCTGAACGGGCTGCAACGTTGGAAAAATATATTGAAGAAATGTCTGGAATTGGGGCTGGGGTGGACTGCGGGATATTTCTGTGCATCTGTAGTATTGTATTGTTTTGTTTTGTTTTATTTTGTTATGTGTTTATGTTTAGTTTTTAGTTTTTTTGTGCATCTGTAGTATTGTATTGTTGTATTGTATTGTTTTGTGTATTTCTTTGGTTGTCTCTTGTCAATGTTTTATACATATGGAAGAAAATAAATAAAGTAGCCTACAAATCATAAAAAAATAAAAGAAATATAGCTACATTGTGAGCTTGTAGATAGGCTATTTTCTAAAGATTTGAATATGTTTGAAAACTTGAAATGAAATGAGTACTTTTACTTTTTGTACTTTAAGTACATGTTGATGCCAAATGCCAATACTTGTTATTTTACTCAAGTAGCCTACATTTTGAATTCCAGACATTTTCTACATTGTAGTGAATCTTTTACTTAAAGGACAACTTTAGTTTTTTTTCAACCAAGGTTCATGTTTTAGGTTGTTATTAGAGAAACTAAAAGGTGAGTGTTAATTTTCTTTCATTTGCTGCTTTCTTTTGTTTTGGGGATTTTAGCAATTTTTGACAGGGGGGGCAGGGGCATTCGAGCATGGGGCTAAATATGTATTCTTTTACAAAATATTATGGCGATTCATTTTTTTTATTATTTACTATAGTCCTAATAAACCCCAAGAAATTACATCTGACCACAAAATATCACGGGATCTATTGAATGTGACAAACTGACATATTGAGCCTATACACACAGTATAAGCCTTCCCCCAGTAGGCTACCTTCACATTCAGTAGATCCTGTTATCTTTTGTGGCCAGATGTAATTTCCTGGGTTTATTAGGACTATAGTAAATAATACAAAAATAAATCACCATAAAAATACATATTTAGCCCCATGCTCGAATGCCCCCACCCCCCTGTCAAAAAGAGCTAAAATCCCTAAAACGAAAGAAAGCAGCAAATGAAAAAAAAAATAAGACTCATCTTTTACTTTCTCTAATAACAACCTAAAACATGAACCTTGGTTGAAAAAAACTAAAGTTGTTCTTTAAGTAAAACCATTGATTAGGCCTATACTATTTCCCCCCCATCACTGCATCTTGGCCACATATAATCATTAATCTGATTCCTTGGCAACATTGTTTCCCATAGTGGGATGTGGGAATCTACACTGCATCATCTCCCCATGCCACTCGGGTCTAGTCTAGACTATATCCAAATCCATGCAGACTATAGCTTTGAGCTTTTATTGTATTGTATTTTTTTACTAGTTTCCCCATAAAATGAAAACCATCAAAAGAGTCGAACCCGCCGCCTCGTTGCATAATAGTACTGTTTTTTCCTCTTTTTTTATTATTATTATTATTTATTTCATGTGGCTTTTTGCGGCCTCTCCACTAGAGTGCGTATTGTGTGCATGCCCAAACGTGCATAATATGCTTCTCCAAAAGGAGTGGATTGCGGCGGAAACCCCACACCAGGAGACTTTTTGAGAGATGGGAGAAGAGGAGCGGCAGTCTCTCCTCCTCCTCCTCTTGACACTTCATTGTTACATCGCCAACGGCGGACTCAGACATCCAGACACTGAATCCAGAGGTGACAATAAACTACGGACGCTGTGAAGTGCTGTATGTATGGGGACGAAGTAAGAAAATGGGAGCGGAGTCGCGCGGTTCCGTGAAGTAGATACAAAAAAAAGCGGACTGTCCGGCAGCCGAACCCACTCTGCCCACTCGTATCATGGTCAAGGTAAGACGGAATGTACACGAGATAATGTTAGAAAACACAACCGCGGCAGCTAACCTTTATAGTGCGGTTTGTTTGATAGCCACCATGAAGTCTTCCGCTACTACCAGTAAGTAGTTCGGACACCGCTGCGCAGCACTAAAGCTACAGAGTACAGACCTCTCTGGTCAGATCATATTTCACATTTTGCTGCTGGATCAGAGAATTGAGAAACCCACCTTGGCTTGGCTGTTTTGGTATACGACTAGTTGTTCCGCATTTAGACTATTTTAGCCTTTACTGCAAGTTATGGAAGTGTGAGATGATCTACTTCTGTAACGCAAACTGTGTAATGGCCTGTATAACTTTGTTGATGATGCGCACTGAAGTGACATGCGGAGTTGTGATTGACAAAACGGAAAGGGGCGGGGGAATGATGCAGACGCACAGTAGGCCTACAGTTATAATTAACGTGGCACACGCGCTGCTTTACAACAGTATAAGTTCCATTACTTTCATAAAAAGGTAGCTGCTGCCGGGGATGCGACCGGTCTAACACAGCTGCCTGCCAGACTGCCAGACAGTGCTGCCACGGCTGCAAGAAACCTGATCTGCATAGGTAGGCTACCCGATGTGCCCGCCTCTAAAACGTCCCGAGCCTGAGGGGTATGGCAGGGGTCCTGTGGGTTCATGGCATGCTGTGTTTTAATCAAATGATAAGGCCGGCCAGGCAGCCTGGCTGTGGATAATGAACAGCAGCACTGCCGTCGTGCCGTTTGCCACAGCATGTTGCCTGCAAGCTCACGTGAAATTTAGTGTGCCCTGCTGTGCACACCTTTGCTGTGGACTGTGCCATCAAAGCGGATAGGCTACATATTTGGCAAAGAGGTCACACGTGTTCTCTCTCTCTCTCTCTCTATCTCTCTCATATATCATTTAACAATGAACTGTTGTAGGAGGCAAATTAACACATTTAGGATTTTATTTGTTATGTTCCCGTTTGTTCAGAACTGTCTTATACAAATAAATTACTCCAATCCAAAGGGAAAATGTCCACACAGTATATCTAGATCCAAACTGTTCATTTGAGGGACAGAGGTATCGCTTGTGTGGGACAGGACAGGACAGGACAGGACGGGGGTAGTAACCTAATAAGGCCTACTTAAGTTGCTATTAAATGCCTTGATGTCTATTTGACCAGAGGCTATACTATTGCCTATTATTTAGTTATGAACCCCTTCTGGCATCTCACATTTTGTTTGTTTGAAAAACTAATAGGCGAGTGCGCTGCGGTGCTGTATTTCCGTCACAATGTGGGACAGGGTCTCAATTTAGACTCACGAAAAGTGGGCGCTGTTTTTCCTTTATTTTGTGACGACGGGTTCTCAGATTGCCACTAGAATGACTATAGATAAAGATGTCAAAACAGGAACCCTGAAAGTGAGATGGTATCATGGTGGGACTTCAAAGGCCACTGCCAATTGGCCTCTAAAGGGGCTTTGCCGCTCTAACTGCTGTTGCCATTTGCTAATTACTGTGGTTAGAATGCGTCTTGATTTGAAGCCGGGGGTTAAAAGCAGATTGGTGTTAAATGAGATTTATTGGTGAAGGTTGAGCGGAACACCTGGCGTTGAAAGTTCACGATCCCCAGTAAACGAACAGATGGGGCAATATATAGGTGAAGAAGGCGAGATCGAGAGAGATATATTAGAGACCTGGGTATAAAGGCAAGTGGATGCTGACATGATAACTAGAGTGACTGACATTGTACCTAATGAACCCTCATCACTGTTATTTTCCTTAAGTCTAGTGGGTACAGTATGGGTTGGGTGTGGTTTCTTGACAAGGCAGGCGTTGTTTATGGTCTTATAGCTTGCGTGAGGGGAGACACTAGACAGACTTGTTAACATTGGGTTGGATGATGATATCCTACAGGAACCTTCACTGAGTCATTATTTTTGTAAGAGCAAAGGCGGTAACAAGAAAAGTGGAAATTAAACTGCTGCTGGTGCTGTGAAAACAATGGAAGATCAAGACAGTAAATATCTCATCCGAAAGCTTGTAATCGGCAAGAATACGGATGTTGAAGTTTAAGTGGTGTTGTGGTGTAAGTCTTATAGTTTTGTAAATTTGAATTTGTATTTTTTGTATTTTCTATTTTTCTTTCAAATGATGAACATTTCATGTGGGAACCAAAGGCTACATGTTAAGACCAGGATGTTATCCCAGTCCCTTATGCATTCCAAAGGAAGAATGGGTTGCTTGATAAGAGTATGGCAGCAAGATAGTCTAAATCTCATTAAGCTTTATTTAGGAGTTATGTCTTGTTTGTACTTGATTTTACGGTCATATGAGGGTGGTCAAAACGAACGACGCAGGTCAAAACACGCACATATACACATGCAACCACACAGGTAGCCTTGGTCGATATGCCCAATGAAATGGAGTGAAAATTACAACCACCACCATGCTTTATAACAGCTGCAAAATGAAGTGGTGGTGAATGAATAAAACAGTACATATTCCAAGTAAATTTAACTTGTTACAGTTGCAACTGTAAAAGCCAAATCACGGCAGAAAAAAAGAAAACAAAACAAATCAGCAACAGCAACTCTCTCTGAGCAGACTTTGATCTTTGGAATCTGAATCTGCTCACATGTTGTATTTCAAGGACAATGCGCTACATAAAATACCTGTTACATAACTACTTGCTACGTGTATTATAGCTCGTGTGAATAATGCTTTAAATTTTCTTACAAAGCGTTTAATCTTTAGTGGTGAATACTGAATATATATTTCCCTCTCTTTAAGTCTCTTATCATGATACACATTTTTCTTTTTTTAGGGTGAGATTTGTGTATTGAAAAAAATAATAAAATAAAAATAAAGTTTGTATTTTTGACTTCTCCATTTGCATAATAAGGAAGTTTCTTTTGTCTCAAGTTTGTACACTTAGGTTATGTAACATTTGTAGAGTATGTTATTAGCAGTGCTCTACTTATGTGCACTGCACTTGCATGGAATTATGTATTTAAAAATGATTCAAACAAACAAATAGGTAGCCCCACCATCCCAAAATACAAAATAGCAGTGAAGGCTATTCTCTAAAGTCTATATGTAAAACAGTTTAGACTTTGAGGATTGATGATTGACTGAGACAGCTACAGATACAGTAGGCTACATCATTTGTACATTGTTTTGTGGATATAATACATTTGTTTCAGTTGGTAATCATTGTTGTACAACTGACTTATATTGTGAAAACAAAAGTACAAATGTCATATTTGCCATACAAAATATAATCATACTGTTTCAGAATGTATTTCTACATAAAAAACATGGGCCTTTAATTATTAATTTTGTGCCAAGTCATGCCTCGGTTAGGCTGCCCTGTGACTGCTTAGTTTGAGTTACACAATGAAACCTCTGACCAAATTGTGCGTGTGTGTTTAAGAGTACAGTATATCTATATCTGATCTATTACAGTGCTCCTAATGTGTTGGATAAGCTTGTGTAAAAGCAGATTAGTTGAGGCATTGTGTGCTCAAACGTCTGGCTGTCAACATTTACAGTCTGACTTACAGTTGTGAGGGTGGCGTCAACATTTACAGTCTGACTTACAGTTGTGAGGGTGGTCAGTGACAGCTGTGAATAGAGGTACAGTATAATATAGACATATGCCATAGTGTTGTGAAGGATTTTGAATGGAGCCAAGCACACTTGTTTTAATATTAATATTATTATTATTGTTATTATATTAATATATTAGTTTAAATTACTGTCTAATGAGCATTTAATTATCCCCCTTCTCTCTGAAAATGGTTGCTCATAACTTGACATGCATGGTTATCCAAAAGCATTCACTTGATCGCATTTTCTGGTGACATTCTAGAGTCTAGAATGTCACCAGAAAATGCGATCAAGTGAATGCTTTTGGATAACCATGTCTGTCTGTGGTTTGTCTAGAATCTAGACAAACCACAGACAGAAATCCTCTAGAATCTAGAGGATTTCTGTCTGTGGTTTGCAGCGATGCAGTAACTGAGCCGTAGCTAGTAAATACGAGTGAGTCTATTTTTCCATGATGAGTAGTTTTCTTTCTGCTCCGAGTCTTGCGAATGCACCTAGAGTTCCAAGGGCTCATTAATCACTTGCTGAAGATGTGACATTCTATATCCTTTATCTTGTTTATGTTGTTTTATCTGCATTGTCATTCGTATTGTGCACACTTTAGAAAGTGCAAATGAAGTCTTTGATCAAGGATCAAAGAGTCCCCCTGGGGTTGCAGGGTGGGACTAAAGATGGTGTTTCAAAATGGGAACATTATTCTCCAATTTCCCCTAAAACCACAAATGAGAGGAGACCTTAAGCTGAAGGTTAGGGGTTTTGATGTGGAATGTTAATAAGTGGAGTGCAGGAGGGCGCAGTGTACATGGATTAAGCTCAAAATCTAACTTACTGTAGCTGTATTCTGTATAGAGATTAGATTTTTGGTGCAGGCTCCAATTCTCCCTGTGTCCCCTAGGGTAGGTACCCTCACAAAAAACATGCAGTAATCCTGGTCTCTAAACTGCCTCCCCCTGGCCAGCCGGGGGGCGCCTGATGGACGGGAAAGGAACTGGTTGGAATAACGTGTTCCTTCCACGCGCTACGTCCAACCAGGGAAACTCCCCCCTGTCAGGCGTAAAGGAGAGACTTGGACACTCATGCATGAAGGAAGCATGAGTTCAAGTCTGTTGCTCTCCCCAGGTTGGCGGAGGGTGTGTAGAGCCCAGGATAACATTAGATAATTGACACAGGAGTGAAAAATGAGTTACAAAATCGTGGGATAAAACAAATATATATAAAAAAAGTTATGTAATCTCTACAGTCTTTTGCCCTGGTGCATACATTACCTAACCATTATACCTCCGTAATGAATCACTGTATTCATGAATTAGTTAAATAGTATGTAGAAACAATTTCTACATTTATTAAAGTAAACTAATTTGTTTGTTTTAGTTTTATGGCTGAGCCTTTCCACGATTTCTTTACAACAGGGTTGTAAAAAGTCACTCGAGACTTAATTGACCTCATAAACCTTTAACATCAAATGAAAAACAAACAAACAAACAGTTGCTTTTTTCCCCCATGACAGAAGCCATATACTGTCTAGGTCTACATAGCCTGAAGCTGCTCTTGTACCATAAAGCCCTGTCCAGTCTTGTGTTAGCTCCCCAAGCTAGACTGTAGCCTCCCACAATTTTCAAATGCTTCCATCTTACAGCTTAGCAGTAATGGGAATTCAAAAGTATGTTTTAAATTTAAAGATATTTTCTGATAGCTTCCCCTTTCTCTGCTTTTTGGTGGTGTAGTTCCAGACTCTATATAACATTCAGATATTGTGAAATAGTAGTCTGGCTACATAAGACTAGTCTTGTGTAGTTGTTATGTTCCCTGCTCTACCTTTTGTCCTCATTAATACAGTATGTTTGTATCAACTACCTCTTTTCAGGATATAGTTTATTTACAATATTTGTGTCAGTTCAAATCACTTAGGTCACGTGGGGTGTAAGAAGGATCAGAACAGCCTGTAGGCCAGCTAGCAGGGCTTAATTCAGCAATTTACAATTGATGCCTCTCTCTCTCAATTACTAATAGAAGTACCAATTGTAAAAATAGGTTTCTGTCAAAAGGGTCAAGAAAATCACCAGTTAACACTGGAACCCACTGTTCCAGTAACTAATTTACATTTCCAGCTAGCGGGAGAGCAATATTGAGTACATTACCTCATATAACTCTGGTCACTATTAATTGTTCCTCAGAACACAATGGCACGACTGCTGTGGCTTGGCTTGTCTCTGGTGCTGGTGGATGTCCATGCTAGCACTCCAGTGAGGAACTGTCACCCTGCCTGCCACTGTGAGGTGGAGAGCTTTGGCCTGTTCGACAGCTTCAGCCTGACCAGGGTGGAATGCCAAGCGATGGGGCCCGGTGCCACGATGCCTATCCCCATACCCCTGGATACCGCTCACCTGGACCTGTCCTCAAACACCGTGGGTCCACTCAATGATGCCATGCTGACAGGTCCTGGCTATACCACCTTGGTCAGCTTGGATCTCAGTAGCGACCACATCACCCAGGTCTGTCTTAGTATCACACAGTAATTAAATAAAATTAAGCACTTAAACTTGTTGTACATTAAATATAGCAGAAATAGCAGATCTACATGTTCACCACCATTGTTGTGAGCTTGAACGTTCGCCTAGGTTCATGTGGTAAAAAAGGAAAGAAAAAAGGTACTGACTTGTACAAACTTGCACATACTAATGAAAACTGTATTAGCCCATTCTGACCGGGCACCCATTTTGGTGTTGGCATCATGTTATGCTTTAGCTATTGAAAAATAGCAGATCTACAAGCTCATATCGCGCCACCGAGTGGCGCGATACGAGCTTGTAGGTCTGCTATTTTTGAAAAACCAAAAAAAAACGACTGACATTTTTAGAATCTGATCTCAGGTCAGAATGGGTTCATCAGGACCAGTGTGTGTCCGGCGGAAACCTTCGTATGAATCTGATCTCAGGTCAGAATGGGTTAGTATGACTTTTGTCACATGTCTTTCTTTATCTCCTCCTTGTCATCCAATGTCCAGATAAGTCCCAAAGCCTTGTCCAAGCTCCGTTACCTGGAGACTCTTGACTTGAGCCACAACTCCTTAGAGAGCCTCCCACCCAGCTGTTTCTTTGGCCTCCCTCTGTCAGAAGTTGACCTCAGCTACAACCGCTTCCAGGAGTTTGACATGGATGCATTCACCACCAAAGCTCACAGTGAGCCTGTCACCGTGGATCTGTCTAATAACCTGCTAACATCAGTCTCCAGGACTCAGGCCGGTGGAGTCCTACACGTCCAGAGCTTAACTCTGACAGGAAACAGGCTGACCACCATCCCCAAACTTGAAGCCGTTCCACTGAGATACCTAAACCTAGATGGAAACCCCATCACCCGCATCGAAGAGGGGGCCTTCACTTCACTTAAGGACCTGGTTCACTTGTCTCTCAGCAGTCTCCATGAGCTTCAGGAGATCCAACCTCACAGCTTCAAGGGCCTGCAGAGCCTTCAAGTGTTGGATCTATCCAACAATCCCAATCTGAAGACTCTGAGCCCCATGGTTTTCAGTGGACTGGACTCGCTGCTGGAGCTGAATTTGTCCAACTCCGCAGTGACATCCTTGCCAAGTAACTTGCTGAGCCATTTGCCCAGTATAAAAGATATTACACTAGGACATGGCATCCACTGCTGGAGGACCCGCAAACAGGGGCAGTTCCATTGGCAGCTCGGGCAGGTCACACATGACGACGTGCTGAGCTGTAATGTCAAGGGCATTGCATCATGAGATTGTGCCTTGAAGACAAGGAGGCGCGTGACAAACATTTCTGTGCCAGAACTGTGCTTTTTGTACTCTTGGAACTAAGTATGCAAACCATATTTTTCCACTGTATTAGTGTATTCATCTTTCTGTCTGTTTTGGCCTTTCTCCGTGTTCCTGCATCCCGTGATGCATTTTGCAGGCAAGCATCAGCTTGGCATGGCCACACTGCCTATTTCCGCCATTACATCAACATGTCATGATTCATATTATTTTTCCAAGATAGCTGTGAGGAAGACGTGTCTTTGGTCACGTTTATGGATGTTTATTGAATTCAAAAAGTGATACTGTGCACATGGAAAGTCAGTCTTTATTCAGTAATGTTACAATGTACTTTTCACCCATGCATGTGCGATATTTAGTAGGTTGTGGCTTCTGAACCAGTACTGGTACCCAGGTAAAAGCTCTGAGTACCGTAACCAAAACAAACACACGCCTATAACCATGTATTAACCTAATGCCTAAACATTAGTAGCCTTATACCTAATCTTAATGTGTAACATAATGCCTAGACAAAACCTTATTAGCATTATAATGTATGTGTATTTAGGTCAGCTTCGCTAAGACTATAATTAAATGCATTTTGGGTCAATACCGCCGGTTCAGGAGCCACTCCTTTATTATTCAACTCTTATTTGGCCCAAATCTCAGGCAATGCAAATACCTACTATTGCAATGATTATGATATCCAGGACACCGCTTTGGTATCATCTAGTAGTATCTTACCATCCTTACTTTTAACCACTACAGGTTTTCTTTTTCATGTAGAAGGAGATATTGTCTTACAGAAATTGATACACACACAGTAAGCATTAGTATGTAATGACATTGTTTCCCACTATCCATTAAATGACACCCGTGAGTCATTTAATGCCGTGAGTGCTGGTATTCTCTTCTTAGAGATTTCTCTGTAAAGTCCCACTATCCATTGCCAATAGACTACAAGTAATGCATTTACTACTGTATGAAAGTTGGCATACTGATACTGATGGAAATTGAATACCGGTCGTATTGTGCATATTGACATTGGTCATATTAGTGCACAATATGACCGGGATGTGATATAAAATGGGTAAAAAAGGTATTTTGTATTTAATTAACAAAACACAAGGTGTCAATTTGTGCCATTTGGGCATAGTGGTGGTACTTGTTCTAGCAACAGCTAGAAAAAGTCATGTTTCCAGCCTATCGCTTGGAATGTATCAACTGCTGCCTTTCACACACATTACGCAACAATAATGCTGTTTATATTGCCAAGAGGTTTTACCTGACCCATCAAAGCCTGACACATCCCCCATGACCAAGCTAAACGCAACATTTCTTGTGCGTAGGTTGTATTCCAGAAAAATGTAGACAAGTTTGATCATGATCTGATAGGCTGAAAGAGATATGAGTGATCATATTATAATAATAATGTTCCATGTTGACATATCCACGAAGATTTAAATATCACAAGTAATCACAAATGTAGTTATGTATGTTTGCCAATATTTTTCATGTTGAAACATATAAGACATCAACCTACATTATGCTGTAGTGTAGGCCTACATGTAAACTTGCATTGGTATTACTGTGGTATTATTGTTGGCCTTAAAGGACATTTTGCCTCATGACTGCAGATGAATGTCGGATATCTGTGTGAAACAGGGCTGGAGTCTGTTCATTTTGTCCTCAGATCAATTGAAGATTTTAATTGAAACTGTCAGTCAATGATTTGTGTTCTAGCATTCATTCACAGTTATTTGATTCAGGGTAAAAGTGAAAACGAATTGTCCGATGTTGAGGTTTATAATTGTGTAATTATACTGTACATAGCTTTGCATACAAATTATAGGTAATAAATTGATTATTCTCACACTTGGCATTCAGATTATTTGTAATGTAATATATGTAATGATATTGTATCAGTTTCTGTAGCATTTCTTTTTAACTCATGTCTGCTGAAACAAAATACTGTGACTACTACTACTATCACTCTTATTGGTTTGTTCTAACAATTACTAGGTATCCTTGTAGAAACATTTGAACACTTAACTTAATCCATTTTGGGCGGGAACCCCTTTTGGTGTTTTAAGCATTATGCTTTAGCTATTGAAAAATAGCAGATCTACAAGCTCATAGCGCGGCACCGAGTGCCGTGCTATGAAATTGTAGGTCTGCATGTGAAAAACTGTGCCTTAAATCTTTGAATACCGGTAAATATTATTACAGAGTGAACATTTTAACTAAAATCTTTGCTTCTGGGGAGGTCCCTGGAACAACATTTTCTGATGGGGGGGGGGGGGGGGGGGGGCAGAGGCATATTACATATAATTTTTGGGGTCCTTGATATTAAATATTGAGCACCACTGATACAGAAACATAAGGTTTTTCAGAAAACTGTCAGGATTTTGAAGACTTTTTTTTTTAATTTCGACGTCAGGCCTAAATGTGTTAAGCGCGTTAAGCCCTATACTAAGCCCTATAATCCTCTGATCTACAAGCTCACATCGCACCACATTGTGAGCTTAAAAAAGGCCCATAACGATATGCCCAAAATAGAGATGCCAGGATTAATGTTGTTAAAAACTCAATTGTGGGACCAACGCTGGATGTCAGTATCCCCAATGTACATTTTAAGGAAATTCTGGATTTTTCTTTGGCACAATAGTGACTCATAACGGGGTGTGTTATTCACAGCAAAGGGAGAAAGCTTTTTTTTCTCCAACTGGTTTGAGCTCACAGCTGTTTATTTAGTTTAACAATTTAGTAACAACGTTGCTTCACTTCAGAGACTCACAGTCAAAGAGATACCCCACTCCTCTGTTGGTCCTGAGGGGTCTTTTACAACACAAGGGGCCAGACTCACAGTCAAAGAGATACCCCACTCCTCTATTGGTCCTGAGTGGTCTTTTACAACACAAGGGGCCAGACTCTCACAGATACCCGCTCCTCTATTGGTCCTGAGGGGTCTTTTACAACACAAGGGGCCAGACTCACAGTCACAGAGATACCCGCTCCTCTATTGGTCCTGAGGGGTCTTTTACAACACAAGGGGCCAGACTCACAGTCACAGAGATACCCGCTCCTCTATTGGTCCTGAGGGGTCTTTTACAACACAAGGGGCCAGACTCACAGTCACAGAGATACCCGCTCCTCTATTGGTCCTGAGTGGTCTTTTACAACACAAGACTCCAGACACAAAAGTGCTTTTAGTAGGGAATCATTCTCTGCTGGCCGGCCTCCCAACGGAAGGAAAGCGGGTAACTGAGTAGGGCAAAGGAAGAAAGAGATAGAGAGAGCACACTCAGTGCCAGGTTAAAAGAGAGAGAGTGTGTGAGGGTCCCTAAGAAGCATATCTGTGCATCTACATGCATATGCATATACTAGGAGGAGAAGGAAAGTGGAGAAAGAGACAGGGCTGAGTATGTAATGGCAGCACACAGATATGTGTGCTCTGTGCTGCGTGTGTGTGTGTGTGTGTGTGTGTGTGTGTGTGTGTGTGTGTGTGTGTGTGTGTGTGTGTGTGTGTGTGTGTGTGTGTGTGTGTGTGTGTGTGTGTGTGTGTGTGTGCGTGTGTGTGTGTGCCTGGGAGTGAGAGTTCCATTGTGAGCTCCTCCTCGGACACAGAGAAGCATTCACATAATGCCCTTTTGGCTCCTGTGACACTGCCAAAGCACAGCTCCTTTGAAATACCAAGAGACCCATAAGCCAAAAACAGAGGCAGAAAAGGGCTGACTAAACAAAGGGGTTTTCACATATTGCAACAGGGACATGTGTTATATAAAAAAGGAAGCCTGTTGTCGTGTTGCCTATTGTTGAGGCCTGCAAAATGCAGTGGCATTTGACTCCAGTACTTGCGTCTGTCAACAAAGTATAGATATACTCCTGTCCTGGTCAAATATGACTGCAATGCAAGTGGAAGTTGCTCAGTCAAATTTGTACCCAATCGAGTAATTAAGTATTGGAGTACTTGCTTTAAAAAAATCTTGATTATTCAAATGTTCATGCTTTTTAAAATACTTAGGCATTAAAAAGTACTAAAAATATCAATAATAGTGAGGGAAAAAAAGGTCTATAAAGCTCAGAACGGGTTGTGTTGTGAGCTTGTATAGGTCTGCTATTGTCACCATATTTGAAATAGGGCCTAAATAGTTGATTCATAACTTTTTCCCTTCCTAGAAATGTAGTGGACTAAAAATACAATACAAATAGTGAAGTAGACTACAAATAAAAATTTGCTTGAGTACAGTACTGTGCTTTGTTGCTGTCCATAAGGCTGCAAAGAATCATAGACACTTCATTTAGCATACAAGTTGGGACCTCGGGAGATACTGTATGAACCAGAGTGTACTTATGATTGTTTGTGCTTGAGAACACGTGTCTACTTTACTTATATATCTCATTTCTGGGCGTATGTGTTTGTGTAATGTGTATACGTGTGTGTGTGTGTGTGTGTGTGTGTGTGTGTGTGTGTGTGTGTGTGTGTGTGTGTGTGTGTGTGTCTTTGTATGTATGAGTGCATGCATGTCTCTTCAGGCAAGTGGGTGAGAGGTTGTCTGAGAAGGTTTTCCTTAGTGGATGACCCCACTGCTGAAAACATTTCCAGATGTGTGCAACATTTGTCCATCTCAATCTCATATTTTGAGCGGTTCAGGGTGTCCTGTCTGCTTTATCTGTATGTCATTTCATCTCAATATATAGTGACAGAGAGTCAGTTTGGTCTAGCTAGTTTGTACAAGTCATGTTTACATAGTTCACTATGTGACCAGTACTACATAATATCACAACAGGAGTAAAAAAGCTACACGTGTTGCAGGAGTTTGACCTAGGTGGGAAGCATGTTATTTCAAAGCTCAAAGGTAGATTTAACTTGTTTTTGTCAGAGCACATTGGTTTATTTTATGTTAGAGAAGTAGACATGTTGTGTCACGACTCATGAGTTGCTCTTCTGAAACAAAAATATAATATACCTACCTATCCTACCAGCAGTCATACGATAGAAAGCAGACCCAATGATTTGCCCACATCTTGTACCGAGTGAATACGGTCATTTGTCTATTTCTTGACATGTGACATGTCAATTATCCTTGAAGCTCAAGCATGTAGAGACCTACACACCCAACCATTCATCCATCACAACTAGGCCCAGCTCTCACTCTCATATCTCACTTCAACACTGTGAAATTGCAGAGTCATCTGTGGAATGCAAAGGTAGGTACAACAAATCAAATATCAAATTACCCCAGCTCTGAGCCTTTAAATTACATTTATTTTTGATTTACACCTCACGCCAACTCATCACTTGCTTGCACAAATTAAATTAAATATTTTAAACACATGAAACCTATTCTGATTCTGCAATCACAGAAAATAGCCCATCTTCAAACTTGTGAGGTTGTAGATAGGCAAAGCGATTTGGTGCAGAGGGGGAAAAGGGGAGCGAGCCAAGTATAGAGCCTTGGGGGACAACAAAGTCCCTTCAACAAAGTTCAACAAAGTATATTCTAGGGTTTTAGCTGTTACAGTGTTGTAGCATAGTTTACATTTTGTTGAAATCATTTCATGGTTTATTCTACAGAACTATCGACTATCGTTGGCTCTGAACACGAATGTGCTCATCAAGTCACCTTTAACATCATTCCAATAATTTGCTGTGTTCATATTCAGTATTGATTGGAATGTCCTGAACCATTGATATGAGAGAAAAAATAGAGTCTGCAACACTGGTATGAAAAACTCAGCTCCACTGGTTTATTTGATCTGGTTTTAGTGTGACAGGGAATGGGTGTGTACCTATATACAGGAAGGGGTACAACTGATTGGCTCTAACGATGGGTGGTGACTCATGCCACCTAAGCCCAAACCAATGTCCAATGTCACAATAATAATAATAAACATGACAGGTTTAAATATACACAAATACAAAAATACAACAGGTACAGAATGTGTTAACTGGCTAATTGGTTTGGGCTTAGGTGGCATGAGTCACCACCCATCGTTAGAGCCAATCAGTTGTACCCCTTCCTGTATATAGGTACACACCCATTCCCTGTCACACTATTCCTGAAGAAGATCCTAAGGGATCGAAACGTTGAATCAAATAAACCAGTGGAGCTGAGTTTTTCATATCAGTGTTGCAGACTCTATTTTTTCTCTTGTACTGCCTTTTGTCTAGCACCTGGGCTAGAGTGGAGGTGCATGCTCTATTTCCTGAACCATTGATATAACATGACTGTTTTCTATTTAATTTTGTGGGTTACATAAGGAGCGATGTTGAGTGGTGTTTCCTTTTAATAAATGCAAACCCAGGAAAACCCAGGCCAAATGTTTCTGCTCTCATGGGAGTCTTGCAATGCAGCTACAATATGATTTGTATTCTGAATGTCCTAGAGACTCTAAGAAAGAGCTTAGGTCACTAAATAATGTATGAGAAAGAGTGGACACATGCATGTGCAGTTGTGCACATGAATATATCTTGCATACACGGACACAAAATATACTCTCGCACAACATGCAATGTGAGCAGAACTTCACAGATTAGAAGGCACTACACTGCCAAGAGATAACACTCCTTAAAAAAAGCTTGAACATGACGTTCCTATACTTTTACATGTAGTGGCTCAAAGGAATAAAGAAATTGTATTAAAGAAAAGTCATAATAACATCGTTATTGAAACAGCTCAATGTTTTGTGTTTTGAATACATTCTGACTAGACTTCCATCCCCAGTCACCAAAGACTACCCACCACCTTTGCCACCTTATGAAGGAAGCCAAGAAGAAAGACAACTAGAAGAAGTGCCCCTCAGACACAGCTCTCGACCAGGATTGATATTTGGGCTGTAGGGAGTGTGCATACAAAGTTTGACGCAGATCAGTGCAGTTATAGGTAAAAACACAAATCGGCCAGTTATAGCGCCACCATGAGGATGAGGCTGAGTTGAAAATTGTCAAGTGGCATTTCTTCCTCTGCCTAGTGGGAATGTGTGTGCATAATTTCACGGAAATCACACAATGTGTTCATGATTTGCGGCATTTGTTTCGAAAGAGAGCACTCCTACGAATTTTGGAGGCCAATCTTAGCCAATCAGGATGGAGTCTGAAGAACGTCAAAGACCCGTTTTGTTGAATGGCTATAGAGAGACTGTGTACCAATTTGTGTGATGTTTGTACAAAATCTTTAGGTGTACTGTCCAAAATAGTGTTTTGCAGAAAGCAGCCTCCTGGTGGCGCTAGAAGAGGCCAATGTGAAAAATTTGGGACAGAGGTTCAGCTCTGGCATCCAGGAAGTGTGTGTGCAGAGTGTGGCTGTGATCAAGCCAACGGTGCCAGAGATTAGCTGTCCACAGACAGACACACAGACGCACACACACACACACACACACACACACACACACACACACACACACACACACACACACACACACACACACACACACACACACACACACACACACACACACACACACACACACACACACACACACACACACACACACACAGAGTGCAAAACATACTCTCCCCATGCCTTCGGCTGGTGGAGACAAAAAGGATAGCCTACAGTCTTTTCAGGTTATACTCAACAGAGTAGTTAAAAGTGGGGCAGCAAAGATCTGAAATGCTGGAATGTTGTGTGTCTTCAGTGCAGGGAGGGACTGGTGAGTGATAGGATCATGTACTGCCTACAGTTAAGTCCTTGCGGCCAAGGAAAGTTATCTCTAGGCTTATCTTACGTGTTCTAGATGTTTGCAATGCACTTGCAAACAAACGGAGGATCACATCACATACACATAAGGGGAAGCACACAGAAGTAATGTTGATATCCACTTATTGACCGCATCCAACACACACTATGTTATTTTCACTTTTTAAATTAAGGATTTGGCTGTAAAAGTATACTGCACTAGCTGTTAGTATTTTTTCACAAGTCAATGCTATTGTTGAACACGTCTCTGTGTTGGTTCAAATGGAATGGAAAGTATTAAAAAGTGCTTATTCTAACCTTTTAAAATATGAATAAGTATTATAGTGCTTCAGCGAAAACCTCCTAAGTCCACTGGATCCTCAAACTGTCTGTCAAAACAGCTAGCTCCACCCGTTTAACCTTTATTTTCTTCTTAAATCAGTGCTATTGAACACCAACATAAAGGAATATAAATGAATAAATGTATACACAGAAAAGGTAAAGTATCGGGGGGGGGGGGGGGGGGGGGGGGGGGGGAGTGATGAAGATGCATACTTTCGGCTGAAGAACACCACACGTGAAAAGCAGGAAAATTCATAATGCATGCTTTATAAAGAATAGAGCATATCACATCGGTGGAGACATGGAGACAGAAAATAGCAATGTAGAACACCTACATGCACACACGTGCACACACGTGCACAGACACACGCACAGGAGCTCACAATGGAACTCTCACTTCCAGGCACGCACAGTCACACACACACACACACACACCCGTGATTATGATGAATGTGCAGCTTTATCATACTGCCTCAACCATGCTTCACATGTAGTCTCACAGGTGTGAATAGTATAGGAGTAGACCAAGCAATCAATTATGAGGCGTTGTCCTCATTTAAGGTTTTAGCGTTTATTTTAAAAAGATAGCCGTCGTGCACCTATAGGCTATAGGCTCATGAGTTCACAAATAAATACCATCCCTAGTAACATGGGACCATATAATGTCCATGTAAACATATAGACTGTGAATTTGTGAAATGGTACTATGAAGGCATGTTTGCATACATCACAGTATAGCATTATCTCACCAGGGGGAGGGAGAAGGGGTGATTCCTAGCCTTGCTCAGGCTGTCTGGACTCTGGAGTTACCATCGTACTGGTTCCCTATAGGGCTACATGACATCAATACACACATGCATTGGGGATCCCAGATACTACACACATTTTACTCTGATATTCTGAAAGATGGTCTGTGTCGGCATACCCATGTACTGTACATCCATCTGTTTAAACTAAAACTCTAAAGTTTCATATTCCCATTAGGCCGGAGTCTTGTTTGGCGTGTGATTAAGGGTGTGTGATTGAGGAAGGAAATCGCTTATTGTTTTCATTCTGCGCAGAGATCTGGCTCTGAAATGTAATGTAATTACTCAGTGCAGAGGGAGGTTTTGAAGTGTGCATAATTACTTCAGGCAAGCTTGACCTGGGTGTCTTTATTAAACACTCCACGCTTGCTTGAGCGACTATCAAGCAAATGTACTGTAATGTGACCTTGCTGGACCGAATCCCCGAAAGAGAGGCCAAGCAGATAATTCACTTTGTTTCAACCATGGGCCCATATTTCTCTCGACACTGCAACGGTTTTTACTTTCAGTCTCTGGGGAGGGCAGAGGGGAAATCTGAGAGAGCTATTTTGCACAAACGTGTTTGTTAAGCTGTTTGTTTACAAGACAAAGGTTGCTTTACCAAGGCTAAACCTTGTAACTCTTTGACCGGAAAAGGAGCATGCAGGGATTTTTACATGACCATTTAACATACATTTTACAACCCTTGACTTGTGAAAGTAATTAAAAATAATAAAATCATCTTGCCAGGGGCGCATCTCACACATACTGTAGACCTAGCCCAAACATTTAGACTCTCGTAGAGGTTTTTTTCGATTCTGACGAATCTCTCTACGAGCCATAACGTCGCGAAGAGCAACGTTTGTGCCTCAAAATCACTCTTACCTTGTACAAATGTAAAATCTAAGCTGCTTTTAATTTTGCCCCACTTGTTTGTGAGGTGTTCGTCACCATATTAAACACCGAAACCGCTTATTTTTCAATAAAAAAAGGTATTTTAATCGACTCTGTCCATACTCTGTCTTGGAATCTGGCGGCCATCTTGGTTTTCTCTACATTGTAAATGTGCAAGAGAACCCTGGCCACTAGGGGCATGGCCAATGTTCTGTTGCGCATTTACAATGGAGGATTCCGAGACAGAGTGGATTAAAATACCTTTTTTATTGAAAAATAAGCGGTTTCGGTGTTTAATATGGTGACGAACACCTCACAAACAAGTGGGGCAAAATTAAAAGCAGCTTAGATTTTACATTTGTACAAGGTAAGAGTGATTTTGAGGCACAAACGTTGCTCTTCGCGACGTTATGGGGGGGTAAAACGTTTAGACTCTCATAGAGAGATTCGTCAGAATCGAAAAAAACCTCTACGAGAGTCTAAATGTTTGGGCTACTGTAGACCAGGACATGAACTGGGGACCTTCTGTTTCCCAGGCAGCCTATCCATTCAGCTGTGGTTGCTATCTCTATGGCGGATATAGAATGTGTAAACAAGAGGACAGGAAGCAGTTGAAACGGTATCAGGTTGAGATCAAGGATGCGCCATGTTAAAATGTCTACAATATTTGCATCATTTTGATTTAATTAAGCCGGCCACCCACGTCGTTTAACATCGATTAATGCAATTCAACCAGATTTGTCTGGATGTATGGGCTGTCAAGGCCAGGAAAGTAGTTTTTTTACCACTTGATCAGTAGGTGTCAGAAAGTAGTTTGCCACTCAGTAGGCGTTCAAGTCAACCTCAAGTCAAAATTACGTTTGGTTCATATGAACCAAAACGTTTGAAGGACCAAATGATCAGTTTATCAAGTAAGATAAGTTAGTTATGTGAAAATGTATACAGCAAGTGGGGATTCAGGAGGCAGATGGAGTGTATATTGAATATCCCCTTGTAAAACCTTTGTCCCCTGACATGTAAACAAAGTGAAATAAGAAGGACTCTGGCTTTATCCAATAATGCCTAATTTTCATATTAAATGTACAATTTCAGAAAACTTGTAATACAATACATCATTGTCTTCATGTAAATAATCAACTGGGGAAGTGGTGATAACTATTTCTTAGCCCACTCATTTGATAATCATCATGGCTCATGGACTATATGTACCACGTTAAACCAAGAGCGGTGTTTGAGCCAAGAGAGGTGTTTGAGCCAAATGAGAGCAGTGTTGCTGTGACTGGCTATTGTCTAATAGTTTTTTGAGAATTAATCAGTCTCACTCTTTCAGATGTTCATCATAATCATCATCATCATCATCATCCATGATTTTGTAACAGTTTGATACTGTAAGTAAGTTGACTGAATTTATAAGACTAGACCTGTACGTGCCCATCGGCCACCGGCCTACTTGAGAACGATGCAACTTGGGAACCTAATAATACCCGTTGTCGGCTTGTCATAAGCAATTAGCAGACACTCTTATCTAGTGTGATTTACAGTGTGAGATTGGATTTGTGTGTTGAAATTCTTTATTTAATTTATAACCCCTTGAGCAGAGTAAGCATAAACTTTGGTTAAAAAAACAAACAAAAAAACAAGGTAAATAATCACACAAGTAGAGTGCAGAGAGAACACTAGTGTAATGCCTCAAATAAACTTAATAAAAGTTGTTTGCAACTTATCTTATCTAGGTCAATCGTAGCAATAATCAAAAGAATAGGCGGCAAGATCACAATGCATCACTGTAAGTGCATGCTATGGCAATTAAGTTGCACAACAGGGAATACACTGATTGATACTAGTCTGACAGGCAGTGACAGCAGGGTTGCATTTTTGTCTTTTTAGTTATGCTGTTTCTTTCTTTATAACTTCATCATGTTTTGACCGTGACAGATTAGCAGTACATTACCAAATGTTGATGAAACACCATAAATGTATTCCTAGACAAAGGTCCAAAAAGCACAATGCTTGCTCCCTCTCAAAACAATCATCACTTCTCAGCTCACTGTGGGTAGTTTTGAGAACTCTTGCATCACCCTCCTCTATTGGTGGTCGAAGGAGGGAGTTCCCCCTAAGGAAAAGGGATACATCCTGAGATTGTTGCCCTCTCCCTTCTGTTACATCTGGTTTTCATCAGGAGCTGTTGGGCCAGGCTATGCACAGGGTTTCCTCAAATGATTTGGTACCTCTTGCCATTGTTCCTTGACCTACTTCCCAGACATTTCCCATTACACAGCTTTTATTTGACCAGGGAAGATTTGCTGGGCACTTATAATGTTCACCTCCTACTTCCCGGTTTTCCCTCAGAATGTATTTGAACCAGCAACTCTCCAAAATCTGACTTCTCTATCATGTTTAACCATTTAAGCCCCATTAAAAAAATGGCACCATGCAAGCTCACAACACATAGCTCAGAAAACAAGTAAAATAAGTAAATTTGAAGTCAATTGACAATTGACATTGTACAACATCAGATCCAATAGGCTTTCTTGGATAGCTTTAGCAGACCTTGTATTGTACTGCATCTCCCTGTGCTTGTCCATGCAAACTGTGAAGTAGGCTTATCCAATCAATCAAAAAACATCATAAACTGTGACACATCTAAACTTATTTTAAATCGGGGAGCCGATCACGCCATTTTCAAATGATCGGAATCGGATCAGGAGCAAAATACATGGTCGGGACATCCCTAGTATCAATATTATATGATATTAGATTGGATATTGTACTATTGTGATATGGCATAAGTGTTCTAAAAATAATAGGCCTATCTGATCGGGAAAAATCGGTATCGGCAGATATCCAAAATCAAATGATCGGAATTGGATCAGGAGCAAAAAGAAAAACATGATCGGGACATCCCTAAGTAAATTAAATCTATGATTATGCTGCTGAAAACCGTTATTTTAAGATATACTACTGGAAACCATCAGTGTGGTGTGGATGCTTGGAGCTCAAAACCACCGTTTCAAAATTCAGATGTCTTATCTCTTCCTCTTCTGGGAGGCTTTAAGCGACTACGGCTTTGATATTTTAGTGCCTTATGACAAATCTGCGATGAACCCGCAGAGGGTCTTTCATAAAATGGGTGACGCAGTCTCCACCATTGAGAACCTCGGAAATGAGCAATCGAGGGTGACTGTGCTGCTGCTGCGCTGTAATTGCATCCACATGATTTGGGGCCCGTGGATTAAGCTGCCTGCATGGCTCATGCTTCACTGTTCCAACTGTCAGGCCTTAAGCCAGAGATGCACTCGACAGCTATGGGGCTGAACTTTCTGAACTGATCTCCATGGGGATGCTTCTCCCCTTTATAGGATTGCATAATTATCAACAATCTTTGAGATTTTATTTTCAGACATAGCCTACTGTAGAAGCAACTGTGCAATTTTAACGAACTTGTGTGGTACACATATGGCATGTTAGAAACATGTTAAGGGCCACCCCCTCCCTCTCTCCCTCCCAAAACTAGGCTATACCAATGAAATCAGCCTTCTTTTTAAAAACATACAAGTCTTGGCATGAATGCATTTTGCAGAGGGGGTATAAACAGCAAATGCCCTTCTAAATGTGTTGATTCTTAATTTCAACATGTCTAACTTAGGCTACTTTTCCCCCTAAGATTGCTAATGCCTTTTAACCGATCTGTTTACTGTGTTCTGTGTAAACCTTTTCATTAGACTGTCCTGTCCTCTAGTGGAGAATATAAAGAACTCCTAGAGTAAAACATGTGTAATTTTGTATTCATTTCAAATCGTAAAGGTGGTTTAGTGATTATTATCTTGTTAAAATTAGTGTTAAATAGCTTTCCGATAGTGATCATTGCTAGTATGCATGTTTGTAACAAGGGTATCCCCATCTCGCCACCTATTAAATAAACAGAGTGTAAATTTTCAGGTCGAGTTTGCAATTTTCATCAGAGAGTCAAAATCCGTTTTATGTGTCACATCACAGGTTTACAGGTCACCCATTCTTGAGATAAGGGACAAAACTTTTTTCAAACTAGATTTTTTTTTTTTTTAAGATACATTCAAATCAAATAGATGTATTTGTAGACACAGGTCTCAACTACCAATCTTGAGAAGGAACAGGTTTTTCGCATAACATTTCTTTCTAAAATGGGACATTTATGCACTTAATACCTGATTCTTGTCAACTCCGTCAGACACACTAAAATCCCTTTTAATTGAATTTGATAATTTCAACAATAATATAAAGTCCTCAGTTATCTTATAATGGCTTTCAGTAATCAAGTTAAGTAATACAATTCTTTTAATATTGTTTTGTTCCAATATCACACTATTATGAAATATCCAATTTCTAAAATCCGTCATTTCAACCTTTATTTTCAATATTATAACATGAAAACCATGTAAAAAAAAAAAAAAAAACATCATTACGTATCATTTCAGTTGGTGTTTCAATACATAAGCACAAAAGATTTAACATCGAATTTTCTATTTCTTTGGAAATTAACAAGAACATCACGGGACGAACGTCTGACGGAGTTGACGAACATCTGACGGAGTTGACAAGTTTAACTGATTTAGGTTCTAGACCACCTAGGATCTTGATTCTGGTGACTAATCCCACATTTTCAAGGATGAGGAATACAGTGGTACTATTTATATTGGCCCTGTGACCATGGCAGCCATTTTCAAAATGGCCGCCACCTGCTGTTATTTTACAATAACTCAAGTTCTACACCACCTAGGATCTTGATTCTGGTGACTAATCATACATTTTCAAGGATGTGGGATACATTGGTACTATTTAGATTTGTCCTGTGACCATGGTAGACATTTTTCAAAATGGCCACCAACTTTCTGTTATTTCCCAATAACTCAAGTTCTACACCACCTAGGATCTTGATTCTGGTGACTAATCCTACATTTTCAAGGAGGAGGAATACAGTTGTACTATTTAGATTTATCCTGTGACAATGGCAGCCATTTTCAAAAATGGTGGACCTGCTATTATTTTACCAATTTAGTCAGGGAATATGATCAGAATAATGTTAAATCTGTGAATACATTTCTTACCAAGAATTTTTTCACCAATGTGTTTGTAAACGTGTCTACTAACATATCCCACATTGGTTTCTATTGAACATTTTTGACAGCTGCTGAAAGTTGGGTACCATACCAAGTGGCTATGGCCAAACTAGGGAGTCTATATGGCCAAACTAGGGGTCAAATCCCTTGGGCTAAATTCGGCCATATATCCACTTGCCCAAATGTGCTGACCTCATTTTGTGATGACGGCTATGGCCGTTTTCAGCCCAAGGAGTGTTCTTCGTGCATAGCTAATGTTTGGAATGCATTCAGAATCATGAAAACTCCCTAGTTTGACATGTCACATGCTACTTAAAGCATAATGAACATTTTGCCTTATATAGGTTGTTGATGGTACCCCAACTTTCAGCAGCTGTCAAAAGTTCCCCTAGGGTGGTTGAATATAAAGCAATGTGGGATATGTTAGTAGACACCCTTCCAAACACATTGGTGAAGAAAATTCTTGATAAGGAATGTATTACCAGATTGTATTAATATCCCCTGACTAACTCATCTTCTAGACCACCAAGACCCGACTTCACCAACAGAGACCCGATTGACAACTAAACTAGAAAAAGTGCCCTTCCGGGCACAGGTCTCCACCAGGTTATCCACAGATCCGTGCAGTTAGAGGTAAAAACACTTTTCGGACAGTTATAGCGCCACCTTGAGGCTGAGTTGAAATTGTTCATGTGGCATTTCGTCCTCGGCCTAGTGGGAATGTGGGTGCACAATTTCACGGAAATCACGCGATGTGTTCATGATTTGCAGCATTTTGTTTGAAACTGAGCACTCCTGTGAACTTTGGAAGCCAATCTTAACCAATCAGGATGGAGTGTGATAAATTTGAAAGACCCGTTTCGTTGAATGGCTCTAGAGAGACTGTGTACCAATTTACGTGATGTTTGGACAAAATCTGTAGGTGTACTGTGCAAAAACTTGTTTTGCACAAAGCGGCCTCTTGGTGGCGCTATAACAGGCCGTTCTGGAAAGTTTGGGGCAGAGGTTCATCGTTGGCATCCAGGGAGTGTGTGTGCAAAATTTGGCATGGACCGGGTTAACGGTGGCCGAGATTAGCTGGTCACGGACACACGGACGGACGGACGGACGGACGGACACACAAACGGACGGACGGAGTGCAAAACATACTCTCCCCACATACCTTCGGCCTGGTGGAGACAACAACAAGTTTGGACAGCCCCACCAATTAGTGTTACGGAAAATAGCAAGTGTCTACCCTAGGCCCAGAGGGAGACACAGAACTTAGATGCGGCTCACATGTTGCACGACTCCTCAACAAGCTGCCACCAGAGATGAGAGCTGAATTCTGCCGCACAATGCTCTGCGGCCCAGGAGCAACCAACACCATGTTGGAGTTCTCTGAGTGGTTGAAGCACGAGTCCTAGCCATATAGCCTGTGCAAAGGCAAACACCTTGAAGACCTGCTTGAGATGAACAGTGAGCAGTGAACAGTGAGCGAAAGACTGAAGACAGAAGATCTGCCTTCAGGACTATCAGGCAGGATGTGCAGACACTGAAGGCATCAGTGTCGTTCTGTGTCCCCAGCATGTCAACCAAAGCAATGTTACCAAATCAAAGGAGCCTTCACCTCAAGTCACCTGGGGCTGGGTGAGAAATCGTATCCTGTATCTAGCCTCACAACTAAATACAGACACTTGGCCAGACTGCCGTTTGAAAGGGTTAAACCCTTCATCCTGATTGGGGAAGACCACCCCACCTAATCACACCAACCGAACAAGTGAGGTTGGGGCCTCCAGGTGGGCCAGCAGCCATCTGCACAAGACTGGGCTGGACCCTGCAGGAAAGCAATCTCCAGCCAAGACAATGTAAGTTGACTATAACAGAGCCCCAGAACACAGAGGTCATGAGAAGGATGGAGAAACACTGGCAGGAGGCCACCAAGATCAACGCCACACTGCAGTGGCCAGTGAAGTCAAACTGTGCATCTGTACCTGAAAGGGACAAGTCAAAGGCCAGAAAGCCCACCTCCTTTTAATGTCCTGTCAGTAGCAACTCAACCTGCACCTGAAATAAGCCCTGACCCCTCCCAGAGAAAGTTCATCCTTGAAAATGTAATGATTAGTCACCAGAATCAAGATCCTTGGTGGTCTAAAACTTGAGTTATTGGTAAAATAACAGCAGGTTGGTGGTCATTTTGAAAAACAATTGCTGCCATGGTCACAGGACAAATCTAAATAGTACCACTGTATTCCTCATCTTTTAAAATGTATTATTAGTCGCCAGAATCAACATCCTAGGTGGTCTAAAACTTGAGTTATTGTAAAATAACAGCAGGTGGCGGCCATTTTGAAAAACAATGGCTGCCATAGTCACAGGACAAATCTAAATAGTACCAATGTATCCCACATCCTTGAAAATGTATGATTAGTCACCAGAATCAAGATCCTAGATGGTGTAGAACTTGAGTTATTGTAAAATAACAGCAGGTGGCGGCCATTTTGAAATATGGCTGCCATGGTCACAGGGAAAATCTAAATTGTACCACTGTATCCCTCATCCTTGAAAATGTAGTCTTAGTCACCAGAATCAAGATCCTAGGTGGTCTAGAACTTGAGTTATTGTAAAATAACATCAGGTGGCTGCAATTTTGGAAAATGGCTGCCATGGTCACCACGAGACAAATCTGTGATGGCCCTATAGCCAAAAATGTTCCTTAAGGCATGCTCTAACTGTGTGCCAAATTAGAATACGTCCCATTATTCAAAAACTATAATTTTATTGTTTTAGGAACACTTTTGTCAACTCCGTCAGATACATGTCAACTCCGTCAGACACAAAACCTGACGGAGTTGACGTCTGACGGAGTTGACAAAATGTCATTTGTTTTCATCTTAACCCTCTGTAGTACAATGTAGCAATTTTGTTTTTGCTTCATTTGTTAGCTAAACCTAACCCTAAACTTTTATAATAAACATTATTTTGGAATTCTTAACAAAGATCATAATAATGTCCTGACGGAGTTGACATGTAAAAGCTGTGACCACCCTGATATCAACATTGTTTGTTTAAAATATCAAACAATTGACTGCTTGTCAGACCAGGTGCTCCACTGTTGCAACAAATACAAACGGGTCTTGGAAAAGGAGTCTTCAGGCTAAATCTGTCGACAATATTTTCTGATTAATTTAAGACTTTTAAAAAACCTGACGGAGTTGACGGGAGACGTGGGACACACATTTGATATGAGATATCTAATGGAAAATATAAATTAAAATTATTGTGTATATTGTTTGCTATGTTGTTGACAATCTACTTTAATTTAGTATGTATATTTATGTGATTGTGACAGTATTAGACACTTTTTTAGCAGTTTGAAATTATGACCACTTGCTGGGGACAGGCTAAATACAGGCGTTTTTGGGTACAGTGCCTGCTTTTAACTAATTCAGATGGCATATGAAAACAATTATAATGAAATTAATGGCATAATAATACACAACTGTATTACATTTAACTTTGCAAGTGCTTTTATTTTTATTAAATTAATTTATTTTTAACAATAATAAGGCTCTTATGTGTGGGACATGTTTTTTCCACTTTTGTCCCTCATCTCAAGAATGAGTGAGGTGTAAAGCTGTCGGTGAAATTATTTTCCTTGTGTGCACTCTATCATTTTGTAGTATTCAGAGTCAGAGAAAAGGGAATAGAAAAATTGTACAAATATAAAGTTGGGTAATATAGTATAGGCTATAGTATAGGGCATAGTGGTGGCCATGTTGTGGTTCCACAAAGATTATTTTACCCCAAAGATTTTATTTTATTTCAAGCCTAGAATCAAGCCACACAGGCTTTTCTTTTTCACAGAATCAAATGTGTTATGGTCATGATTCACCAGGACCCTGGCCTGGATGGCTTGATTATAGGCTTAAAATTGATATATTCATGGAATCTCTACGGGGAAAATGCATTGCCTTTATTTGTGGAACCAAAATAATGCCACTGCTATTACCTCTATACAGAGGGAGGTAGGTATACACATTATATTATAGAAGAGTAGCGTCATGCAGTATGCAGGTTTGTTCTTTTTTCTTACAAAAAAGGGACAACTAAAAGTATAGCAGCAGTAGGCCTACAGCATTTCTTAAGGTCTGTATGTTTACACACTACTACTGTAGTTTTACTTTTAGAGTTTAACACAGCTGTTAAACTTCGGTTTTGTCCATATGGGGCATAATAATCTGTAGTATTAGATCACTTCCTGTGTGATTCACAGATGTGCTTCCATCCTGAGGTCTTTGTATAAGCTGCTGCTGAACCGCATGCAGGCCCACGGGCCATATGGAGGGTTTGGTTGGTTTTCTGAAGCATGGCTGTGTATAAATATTTTTCATTTTGGGCTTGTAATTGCGAATGCAGGTCACATTTACTATGAAATCTTAAATTCTTTGTCCGTCAGTCAGTCAGTGTATCACTAAAAAGCCCCTTACATGGCTGGGGAAAGCCCCCATATATGGTGCCCAGGTCTCGTGACATCACGTGACATCATCAGTGATGATCCCTGATGTCATAGTAAATGCGACCTGCTGTCACAATTAACCTCAAACCCTTAGATCTCCATATATGGATATATGTCAGAACCTGTTCTGACATTCCATATGTTGATCCTTCCTCTTCAATGTCTCCCTTTTGACTGATACCTGTCCTTTTAAACTCTAGACGGGCCTACCCCAAAGTTATTAGAGCAGGCACGCCCGGCAGCCGGTGAAAACTAGAGTTCTCAACAGGCCCGAAAATTAAGGCCCGGCCCTACCTGGGCCCTCATCAAACCCTGTACACTCAAGATACTGCCACACGTGCACGCGACCGCCAACACTGCAGGCTTGGCACATACAGATAGGCTATTTCCGTTCTCTGGCATACTAAAGTCCACCACTGTGCAGCTGGCTTATGTATCTCTGTTCCATTAGCTGTGGAGATATCGAATACACCATGAATCAATAAGTTCTTGTAATGGTCTGATAAGTATCAGTTTTGCCATTTTTTCTACCATTGTCACTTGGGATCCTGTGTCCTTTAACACTTTAGTGCAAAATCCTCCAATACATTGCATTCTCTCCCTCAAACACAAACAAATTAGACATCACTACATTAAATTATTTTTTTGTTTCTTGAAATGTATTAAACATAGCTGAGTGACACTTGGCAAATGTAGTAGAAAGAAATATATTATGAGTGTACTAGTGTAGGGATGTTGCTGGCAGCTAGCATGAGCAGCCAGACTGATGGGGCAGATCATTTTCAGCCGCCATCAGATTACTTTATGGCAGTAATAACTAATAACGTTGAACATTAGATTTAGTCAGAAAGGTTGAAAATGTAGTGGCCAATGATTGACATTGCCAACCATTTTACTTTCCACTGTAGACAGCAAGACAACATAATATAAAGCAGGTATCAAAAAGGAAAAGGCTGTGGAAAACAGATCCCTGTCTCCTTCATACGATGAAGATACTATACTGTCTAAAAATCTTTTAAGATGATCCGTGTGCTCCAGATTCTTGATGCCGCTGTGGTCCCTATCCGAGAGGCACAGGATCTCATCCTTACATTTGAGTTTACATAAAGCTGGTACTTTTACTGATCCAACCATGATACAATTTCTAATTCTGACTTGCATTGTCGAGCTGAGAAACCACAGGTTTACTTAGGTTACAGCAAGATCTGAAACATATTGCACAGCTATCAATCATCTAAAGTGGACCAAAAGTGCATATCAAAGCAGTACAGTATCATATAATATGAAAATGGTGCTAGAATAACCTGATAACACCGCTCTAGTATCTTATAACCATACTTAAATAACACTTAAGCTGTGTAATCATGTGTCTGCATGTACTTCTCCTTATCATGAATACAGTTTGTATCACATCTGTCTGTTCCTGTCTGCTCTTGCCTAATTCAAGTTCTGAATCATCCATGACTCAAATAACTTCTTGCCTGAAGATACATTTTTGGGTTGCCATTGCATAGCTAGCTTATTATGGCAAAACGTTTTCACAGCTGAGGACCTAAAATGCTGTGGACACTCCATTTCAACGGCTGCCTCCGGCTCTCCGCCATATAACAAGAAACTTGCTGTCTCACATTACTGTAAATGGAGTGCTCCCAAAATAGGGCACAAAACACTTCCATAAATAATACTATTTGATATGCTATCTTCTCTTTTCTACCATCTGTTTTGGTCTACTGGCTGATCAAGCAACTCATCTGAGAAGAGTGCAACAAAACAGACCACAGCTGTGACTTGTTCCTAACTCTCCATAAAGAGGCCTCTCTCCCCTTCAGTTGGTGAGCTGGCTGGTGTCACACGTGTTACTCATCAGTTCACCTTTTCCCTAGCGGAATCTGAAGCTGGAAGTAACTGGAATCCTCAGGACTATATAGGAGCCATGCAGCCAGCCTGCCATGCCACTGCCTATACCAGGCCATATGACCAGACCTCACTGGTCAGCCCATGCTGACCACCACGTCACCACTGAGCAATTATGTTTCACCAGTCTGCACATCTCTGTGTCTTACTGTCTTGTGGCAATTCCCAATAGCCTTGTCACTTGTTCTGTTGTTACTTTCTTCAGAAAGGGGTGTAAGCTCAAGCAGTGTCCAGTTTTTGGTCCCAACCATTTCCCTCTAACTACTACAACTAGTATTGTTATCTTGTTGTATTGTTGTGTCAGTCTCTGTGGAACATGTCCCACCAACATGTTGCTGCTCATACAACTACAGTATATGAGTATTAAGTGACAAATAAATCCATTGATTCTCTTGATGTTTCTTAACAACCAGTTTATTGTCATGTTTTACTTTTTCTGCTGGGTTAAAGGATATAACCTGCACACGAGCTATGTTTTAGACAAATTTATTTAAACAAATTACCTGATGAATCTCCTCCATGGATCGGAACATTGTCTAATTTGATTAAATAAAGATGTCTAAACCATAGCTATGTGTGCGTGTTGAATCCTTAAAATGTCCAAATAATAAACATTTCATAGTCATTTTATCTACAATAATTTAATACATTAATGATATCGACAGCACCTGAATGTCCCCCACCGGATTAATGGTCTAAAAAAAGAAAAGAAAAAAGTACTAAAAAAGTACTAATCAACTGCCATACAATTACTTTAGTGCCAGTGAAAAGAAACGTAGCCTGCATCTCCCTGCCCACAGTCAAAGTTTAGGTAAAATAGAAATTGAATAAATAGTTTCACAATACATCACAATACAATTATGCAGAATTGACCAGCATTCTGTGTCTGACAAATGACATTTTACGCATTTAGCTCACACTCTGATCCAGAGAGAAATTTGAGTAAGTGTATACTGTATAAGCTAGGGCTCAGCAATCCATTTGTAACTCTGAGGGCGTGTACAATTGTACAATTGTCTATCACTGTATAGACAGAAACTACAAACTAGATTAACACATTTTGGACTCCGTATGGAACCCCCTCAAGGACCCATGGGATTGGTGCTCCGGACCTCACTTTGAGAAGTAGAGCACTAGGTCACTGCTTTCCTGCACAAATAATAACATGTACGGTAAATGTCCAGCACAATAAGAAAATCATGTTTCCAGCCCATGAGTGGGACCACATCATCAGCAGTTGAGCATGGAGTTGGTTCTCAGGATGCGCATGACTTTCCTCGATGTGTAGCTGTACTCAAAACGTACGTGCTCATGGAAGAAATACAGGTATCCTGTAAGTGGATAAAGAACAGACAAGAATCACTACAAGATATACCTGCTAGTGAAAGGCTACTATACCTGCTGTTGAAATGACTGCTTTCAATAGGCTTTTGTATGTTCCTAGTTTAAGGCATGTTGTCTTCACTTTCTTTACACAATGATAAAACAAAGAAGCGATAGGCGATAACAATATAACAATGTAATATACAATACAATGTGATGAGAAAACAAAAACTAAACAGAGGCATATTAAGGAAGGAAGGAAGAAAAGCAATATAGTGTATATATTTACCATAGTGATAAGCTGCTGCATCAACCTCCTCTCCCATTCCAGGGAAATCTTTTTCAATTGACCGTGGATATCCTTCATCCATGGTGCCAGTATTTTCATCATAACTGTGGAGTGTACATATATATACACACTGTTTGTAATGCAACATGAGTGAACATTTTTATTTGGTTTTATGCTGCAGGACCACATTGGAAACCGGTGTTTCGTTACGCTTTAATGCGTTATCCTGGGTTTAAGTTATATTGTGATTTAACTTGTATATCTTTTACACAAGAAGCCTTATGTCTGTGCATTAACTGACTGAGCAGCCACTGTTGAGTTTAAATCTACTATAACATTTATGAAAGAACTGTCTGCAGTCCTAATGCAAGCCAGCTGCACGAGTAAACCTCTACAATGGCCACAAGTTTACGATTGGCTGTAAAGACTCTTCATGGTTACACATTAAATGTGTGTGTGCGTAATATGTGTATTTCTGACAATTACAAACTCTGTGCAAAACATTGTACATGCCTTTTTTTTCAAGAAATAGATTGACCACATGTTAAAGTTATGATCCCTCTTTGAGTCAAGAAGGACAACTAACTTAAATGTGGGCGATATGTTAAAGGGACATGTATTTCCAGTAGGTGTGCAACAACAATTATTGTTTGCCATCACACCACATACCTCCAATAGTGTTCCTCAGCAAAAAGCAAAGTCTTCCCTGTGTCTTGTATGTGGACGGCGGCATCAATCTCCCTCACAGTCTTGGGAAGGCCTAGTCTGTGGATGTATTTTGGATAGCCGTCCACCAGGTTGTAGCCATTCAGGGCCCACATTCGTATTCCTGTTGAAACACAACGCAGTGTACAGTACAACATGTGTTTCAATTAATATCTTATTGAATTAGCATTTATATTTTGACATTTAGCTTTGTGGTTCTCAATGTGGAGTCCAAGGACTCTCAGGGTTCCTTGTGGGGGGAGGGGTGCCTTACAGCTCTGTAACTATGAGAGTGTTCCATTTGTTCTGAAAGTCTATTCAGACCTAAAATGGGTCGCGAGTTGCGACCCTGCAGAGAAATACTGGACTGAACTCTTTGCACTGTCATGTGTGTGAGGACCAATTATGCTCCTTGCCAGTATGCAAAACGTTTTTACAACCCACCACTAAATATGAAGACCAGGTCCTTCTCTGGGTTCTCATAGGCGGCATCCACTTTATTGGGGAGAGAGGGCCAGGTGGACTTGATCAGAGTCATCTCAGGCTCTGGCATCTGTTGGTGAATTCGCCAGTAGAATCTGCCACACAGTATGGAGAAAACAGCTCATACAATGACCATGCAAAAGCATTTGCAACAGTTAATTGAACTTATCAATTTTAAATATTATAACAAATAATACAATTTAATAAAATATATTTTTGAAATAAATAAAATGATTTTGAGAATGAAACGATTTGCTATTTTTGCATGACATCATTGTACGATAGAGAAATAAATAGGGCCTATATGGACTACATGGTTAATGTAGCTTAATGTGTTCTAAGGAAATCAACGGGGGTCAAATAAAACATTTGTAAATGTGAACTAAACACTAACTAAACTGCCACCCTGTACATTTTGTTTCACATAATATTAGTGGGAGAGTAATCAGCTGTGTACCGTACCTGTCTTTAAAGATGATGGTCTCACCTCGGAGCTCAGTGACAGCATCAAAACTCAACATGGGGTCACATTTGTCTGGGGCATCCGGTTTGGGCTTCACTTTCCTCTGGTCTGGGTTTGGTCCTGTGAATGGAAATGAGATGTTTTAGTCTAATGTAGTGATTCCTGAATGGAAATGAGATGTTTTAGTCTAATGAAGTGATTCCTGAATGGAAATGAGATGTTTCAATGGAATGGAAATGAGATGTTTTAGTCTAATGTAGTGATTCCTGAATGGAAATGAGATGTTTCAATGGAATGGAAATGATATGTTTTAGTCTAACGCTTTAATTTCAAGGACCTCTCAGAGTTACAGACCTATCCATTTGGAACTCCCTCAAAGTAACCCTGAGGGTCCCTGGAACCCACTTTGAAAACCACTGGCATTATATCGCCCCTCCTATGTCGTGTTTGTCCTAACACAAACATTGAATGCCATTAACAATGTAAATATGCATTGAGTATAAATTATTTTATTTACCCACCATAAAGAGCTTGGATGCCTTCAATGTCATCTTCAGCCAGAGGATACCCTTTGGCATAAGAATAGACTGGGTACATGAGAGCACCTGGGTCATCAGAATGGGACATGCCAAGGGCATGACCAAACTCATGGGTCGCCACCAGAAATAGGTTGTATGCTTTTGGGAGGAAGGAAAGAAAGAAAGAAGTTAAAATAGAGTTTCTTCCGCAATTTCAAACATCCAGTCTATAGTTAACTAATAGTTACCTTTTTAACTATATTACGCTTGGGAACATGTCCTTTCTGATGTAACCAATGTCTGGTCACAATGTAACCAATATTTTGTCACAAATGTTTTCAAAAGGAAGTGTTATGGCATGAAACATGTAGGCGACATTGAAACATTTGCTATCAAATATATTATTTATACAATTTACAATGTAGGCATTTAGCAGACGCTCTTAATCCAGAGCGACTTACATTAGGCAAGAACAAAAAAGCATGGGAATACATCACATTTATACCCAATTTAGGGTCTACAATTAGGCTTTTGGATGTAATTATGACAGTGAATCTTCTGTGCACAGACACACGTACCTTCTGAGTCTTTGGACCAGTGTTCATCGTCATCAAAGTGGGTGTCACCACCAATATCCTTGCCAGGAGGATATGCATGAGCCAGGAGTCCATCAGGTCCATCGAAAGGGTTGTAGTCTCCATGTTCTAGATAATTCAGGAGGCATGGCCAAGAAGAGAGAACAGATCTTCACAGCTGGCACTTCAATATGTTTCATTTATAATTTGTTGTATGGCATAATCCAGGGTTCCCCAATTAATTTTCCTCAAGGGCCGTATTTTGACTAGCGTACCAGGCTGGGGGCCGAGTCTGCACGCGCGAGGTCTTGCCCCCATTTGAAAAGGATGCCCAGTTTGACATGCAGAGGCTACTGACCCCCATTTAATGCCATTTATATCTGGGACCCTTGAAATTCTTTCATGGGCCACAAGGGGTCGCTCTGTGGGCTGCAAATGGCCCGCGGGCCGCCTATTGGGGAACCCTGGCATAATCTGTTATTTCCAGAGATCGACACCGTCATATGATATGGAATTGTATACATTTGGCTTTATGTTACTCAACTGCACAGTTAGATGTTAATGTTCTCATGTCTGAATACATTTCAAGATTGAATATGGAGAGAGCGTTTCTGCCCGACAGCCACGTTATGGTATAGTAGGCTATGGTATATCAGAATCCTTTGACCTCACCTTTTGTTCCAAAGCTGATCATGATGTCAGCATTTCCCTCATTGAGCTTCTTGAAGGTCAGAGGGGTGACCTCAGACCACACGTTGAATGCATTGCGGACGGCTCTGTTCACATCTGCCTTGTTTAGATCAGGTGTGTAGTTCACTATCCTGGAATGAATGTCACAGGATGGACGTAATGTCACTTGCACTTTCAGCTCACAACACTTGTATGCAGCATTTTTTATTAACTTGTATTGTTAGAAATGAATAATAAAAGTAAGTTTCTGTGTGTGTGTGTGTGTGTGTGTGTGTGTGTGTGTGTGGCTATTGCTGTAATTAAATAAGACACACTTTAACAGTAAATTGATTAATTGTACTGTAATTGTACTGTATTTACTGTATAATGAACATGCACTGTATCCCGGTGTGTTATGAGACTCCCACCTGAAGGTGACATTGTTGTTTTGCCATTTGAGGTGTCTGGGGAAGTGGTTGTATTCCCCAATATCTGGGACCCCACATCTGGCCAACTTCATTACATCCAGAGTGTTGCTGTCCAAATTCCCTGTTACCTGCACAGACCATGAAGACAAATCAGAAAACAATATTGTTACTTGAGTGTAAAGCACTGCTCTTTTACTTCAGTTACATCTACAGTAGTGTAGTGAGTAAAATTACGTGTGAAAAACCCACAAGTGCTTTTGAGAGAAAATCATCAAGTTCGTGTATGATCCAGAAGGCAACCTTTAAACTATTAATATTTATCAGAATAATGTTGTGCTAACAATTTGATTAATTAATCTGCCAACACTGCAAAGCTCCAGACCCTGATACTGGATAGGAGGGAGTGGAGGGCAGTGATCCACAAAGCCATTCCCTTTGAATCCATATCTACATGGCTTCAGTTATGGGAGGTAAAAAGTAAAAACCTTAATGATTATTTTACCATTGAACTGTAATGTATTCAATTTCAAATCCATTTGCCATTACTGCACAGGGTCAATGACATGAGCAGCTATGCTGCAACTAGGGCGTTATTGCTGATCTAGAGTTGTAAGCCACAGATGACACAGGATACAGAACTTACAGAGGCAAGGAGATGAACCCAATTGACATCTGAACATGATGTGACTTGTGACATCTGACAAACTACGTTCCCTGATGCATCAGAATAAGTCATTTTAAGCCAATTAAACTCACTCTGCTAAACTGTAAAACAACGATATATATAAAAAACTACTAAGTATGATCACTAGTCTTAATTGTACATCTTGTCACCTTCAATTTGAAGAAACTTTGCATTTCCTTGATCTTGGTTCGCATGGTGTCAGAAGACTTCTGAGTTCCTTGGAGGCCAGCAGGAAGGCCATAGAACCGTCTCAGGTATTTCTGTCAGTGGTGGAAAAAGTACACACTTTATTCTTAAGTAAAAGTATCAATACTGGATGTAGAAACACTATTAAGTCTGCAATCAAAAAGTATTTGAGTAAAAGTACAAAAGTATTGGTATCACTTAAAGTACAAAAGTTCATTATGAAATATTATGAATGTCCCATTTCACAAATTTTCAATTGTATAAAATGTATAAAGATCATTTGAACATACTTAGCAGATGTACAAGCTCACAATGCGACACATTGTGAGCTTGTATGTCAGCTATTTTCAAACGGCCTAAGTGTATAGGGCTGAAGTGGTTAATCTATGTTTTGTAATAATAATCTAAATCTAAGTAACTATTATCTAAAGTTTTCAAATAATTGTAGTGGAGTAAAAGTATAATATTAATATTTGGGTTTAGTATACATGTATATGTAGCAAGATTATTAATGAAACGGCAATTGGAAGGCTCTCACCTCAAAACAAATAAAAAGTAGGCTACAACAAACACCACATATACCAACAGTCCAGCAAAGATAATTTATGTCAAAGTCAGCTGAATTCTACTCGATCTCAAGAATGTATTAAATGTATTAAAACAGTTATACATAATGTTACAGTACCTCGGCTAGGAACCAGTTTTCTCGCTCCTGAGCAGGCAAAGGCACAGCAGAGCAGTAAGCAGCGATGGACAGGCCGAGCAGCAAGCCTCTCATTTCCATGTTATCTCCGTCTTTGTAAAGACCAGCAATTGGGGTCGAACGTCTCTGAGGGGTATTTATATAGTGTTTTGTACACGCCAAGTGTCCTGGTGATTCATGTAAAAGCACCTAGCCACTTCCTCCATGTCCTTTAGAAAAAGTGCTAAAGTGCTTGTTTCTTGTTTGTGGTGTGGGAGGACTGCTTTGAACCCACCTGAAAATGCAATCATATCACATTCCTTAAACAAATGGTCATGACTTCAGTTTTCTAAATAAACTCATACCTCATACACAGTAAAAATCCTGTGTTAATTTATCCATTTGTAATTCAGAGTGTACTAATTTAAATAAACAGACCATTTATTTTGTGCGTGCGTGCGTGCGTGTGGCGTGCGTGCGTGCGTGTGTGCGTACGTACGTACGTATGTATGTATACTGTATGTATGTACTGTATGTATGTACAGTATTCTGTCTGAATTCTTGTCAGCTATTCATACATTTTTTTCCCCCATTCTGTCTCTTCTTATTTCAGGATGAGACGTGTGACTAAGATCTGCCAGCCATACTAAAAATATTTCAATGAAAATAATACAATTGGTGTGTTGCTTTATGATACACTGAATTGTGTTGTGACTGTGTATTTGGCCAAACTATTTACATTGGAATAAAGGGTGCCTATTCAAATTAAAAAATATGTTGTTTTGTCACAATAACAAAATGTGCTCCACAGACCAAGTCTGCATGTGGGATCAATTTCCTGCTTGACCTTCTGAATGTGATTCAAAGGTTCTGGTAAGCTCAATGTATTGCATTACCAACCACAAACTGAATAAGCAAAAAGAAAGCATCAAAGACTATTCTTCACATAACGTTAGGGGGGGACAATACAGTTTAAAGTATACTAAAACATAGGCCATAGCCGCCATACTAAAGCCAAACACAAGTTATATTTTTTTATTAATTTAATTAAAGTTAGGGCCTTCATCCTGAACCTCCCGCCCAACACTCCCTGCTGACAGGTGCCACCAACTCAGCCCGTAGGAGTGTCATGCAATGAGCAGTATGAAGTATCACCCTCCGCGACCTGATTCCCTCCCCGTACATGGGCCAATTGTGTTGGCATAGATGCTCTTCTCACGTTTCCAGACTATTGCCTCTCACAATTTCCAAATAGCATTCAGAGATTGTGATATAGTTGTCTGGCTACGCGAGCTACATAGATGCTTGACAAAGCCGGATGTAGCGGTAGATTCGAACCCACAACATCTGTGGCGGGCAGAGACTTTACCACTGCACCACACGAGCGTCCAAAATATTTATTTTTGATGATTACATGCAGCCGGGCTTTTCACTTTTCAGGGCAAGATAAAGATGACTGACAGAAATAGTTACCGTAAGATATGCAACATACTGTAGTTGAGAGTACCGGTAATATTTATAAACTTAATTTAATCCGGCCGCCTTCTTTAGGTAAGGGTACCTCACATTTCAGGTTGGTTTTTAAGGTATTAAGTAAAGTATAGCCAACCACTTAATTGTTAGCACTGTGATTTTCAGAGTTTATTTTAAATATGAAAAGTGATCGAACAAACAAAAAGGTATGAGTGCACACCAGTAGTGGGGAGGTGCTGACCGCAGGAGATAAAACTTTGACTAAGAAAAGAAAGAGGCCGCACAGCTCGTAGTCACGATGCCAGAAACTATTTTACCAACGTTTCGGCAAACAGGTTGCCTTCTTCAGGGTATATGAAAAATATGAAAAGTGAAGAATAATTGGGAGAATACCTCATTTTGTAGTCTTCTGTATGTATTGCCCTGAGTTTTGCATTGAAATTTAATTTCTATGGCCCAAGCACACATGTCTGAGATGTTATTGCACAGTATTCACAATTTCATATACTGAAGAAATGGAAGGACACACAGACCACCTGTGAGTCACTGCCTAGTGTCACTGCCTGGTGTCACTGCTTGAGTCATTGCCTGGTGCCTCACTGCAAATGCAGTGAGGCACCAGATGTTGTTCCTCCCAGCATACAAGCTTTAACAGATGTAATTTTTATTGTTTGATGTTTTTTATGTTATCTTAGAGCGGTCCTCTCAAAAAAATAAAAATAAAGCTTGAACTTGAACTATACTGTTAGTCTTGTGTAGCAAGACAACCTCATTTATTCCACAATCTCGGTATGATGGAAGCATTTGAAGTCTGGCAACAGACTACTATACTGTAAACATTCCTAGACTGCCATTTGGAAGAAGAGACCTGGAAAGAGCGTTTGAGGTCATCCTTCCAAGCAACCGCCACCTCGTCACATTGCCATCACAATGACAGTACAACTGTCTGGCTGGTCAACAGAGAGCTGCTTCTCTGAAACAACCACCTCCTTATAATGACAGAATGGCCAAAGCACGTAGACTTGGAGAAAACTTGCCATTGTTCACTAGTGGTTTCAAGAAGAAAATGCACAGTGCATTTGTGTGATAACATCAGGATACGTGTAGAGTACAGTACCTGTGGCTAATAGATACCTGGTGTTAAGGCATGTCAAGACATGCTACTGTCATGTCTGTCCTTTTGTGTGTGAGTGCGTGTTTGTGTGTGTGTATATGTGTGTGCGGTGCACGTGTGATCTTAGACATCTAATTATTGTCAGTTGCAATGATAATGGAATTCTTGGACTGCAGATGGAATGTGTCAATTATCTAATGTGTGAAATAAGCCTTTAAGAAAAAAAACATGACATTCAAGATGAAATACGTCATTGCCATGTCTCCCACGGTTGCTACTGGAATTTGTGTCAGAGTGCTTGGGATAAACCATAGACTGTAAGGGATAAACAAGACATTACTGTAACAAGATGCTTGCAAAACATCCGTTTCGAGGTTCTCAAAAAAAGTGCCTGAATGTTGCAACTGTTTTTGTTTTTACACTTCACCATTATACCAGAGCTGATAGTCTCGGTTGACGCCACGCTTGTTTGCTCAGTGTGTGTCTGAGTCAGGTCTGGGGAAGTAGGGTTGGGGGATAGTTGGGGGGATTTTTTTACAGTTATTCTGAGATGGACACTGACAAACACACAAAACACAACAGAACAGCATACAGTATGAGAAATGAGAATACACATCGTACGCAATATTTTCTGTGTAGCCTACTTATATGGACTATGGAGACAGTAGCTATGCTACTGTACATTATATTTCTGGGATTAGCTACAGATATGAAGGATACTTTTCTCACTATTTAGAAATTTATTTGAAAATGTATTAACTATTAATCCTTTAATCCTAAATGACATGCCTAATAGTGATGCCAAATGGAAAGTGGTTATACAAGCCCTTAAATTCGTAATCACATGAACCCTATAGTTCATTCAACCCTAATGTTGGTCAACTTTAGCGTAAATAGAAGATCTACAAGCTCACAACATGACCACAATGCAACAAATTGTGTGCTTGTATAGACCATTTTTGTCAAAGAGATTTGGTTGGCGGAGGGCTAAGAAGGGACCAAAGTAGACTTAAGACAAAGTAGATTTAAGTGATTACCAGACATTCTAACCTGTAGCTTCAGTGTCATGTCTATCTCTACATGCCTGGTGGATGGTTTTGATTGTGTTTTGATTTTATAGACCAGGTCCATGTAGCCGTTGAACCACAGGCCCAAAAGCTCAAAACTAATGCTTGGAATGGATTCAGAATCATGAAAAACCCCTCCTAGTTTGACATGTCACATGCTACTTAAAGTATGATGCAATTTTGCTTTATATTGGTTGTCTATGGTGGGGTATACAAAAATGGCCATAACTTTTCGCGATATTGACGGCAGAGCAGACCTCTCATTCTGTGGCCCTTAATGACCAAATGGTGGAAGTGAGGGGCGCTAATATATTAAAGTCTAACTCATGTTGATTAGGTGATGTAATGGTGATGTAAAACAAACGGTGCCAACACAAACATTAAATTCTGTTTATTGTTAATGGATTTTAATGTTTGTGTTAGGGACAAGATGACATACATGTTCCCTTCATTGTCAATGGTGTTTTTATAACAAACATTGAACTAAAAACAAACGTGTATATAAGAGGGCCCTCAAAAATACAAATAAAAAGTATGTCATGACATCACAGCTCCTCTCAAACTTCGGATGGCTGGCTCCCCGGCTAATGGGCCAGGGTCACATAATGTTACCATTCACATAATAGGCCCTGGCTATACTGTAATTATAACACTGCAGCTGTAAAGGAACATGTTTGATCATATTTTTTTACAGCCATAATGAAGCAATTAAATGAAATGATATGGTGTGATTCAGTTGTAGGCTATATATAGGCCTAGCATGCACACACGCACGCACACACACACACACACACACACACACACACACACACACACACACACACACACACACACACACACACACACACACACACACACACACACACACACACACACACACAATTTATGTATGTCCACACAGATGAAATTGCATACAAGGACATAATTGTAAACACAGTTTTTGTATTGAGTTGTACTTTTGTTTGAATTAAATGTACTCATTCAGCATATACTGTTTATAAATCAATACATTGAAACTGGGACTCAACTGATGCAAATTACAGCAATGTTGTTATTCAATTGAGCCATTTACACGTATATTAATTGCATTTCTGTTATATTAAATATGCTAAAGTGGCTTACATTTATTTAAATTGCCTTTGTACATGTTTTTTTTTTTTAATAAACAAAACTAAAGGAAGTTCACATTGGTGCTGCATTATTTCATAGGCCAGTGGTCTACTTCAACAGGAGAACAAGATTTTTGAAAATGACTCAAATCATGAAGGCAGTGTCCATTGTTGTTGTTCTTGTTGTAGTAACGACCCAGCACACTCAAACAAAAGAGGCTGATGACCCCTTGGGCCCCCTCAACTCTCACAAAACTAGACACTTTACCCCCCCCCCCCCCCCCCCCCCCCCCCTCTCTCTCTGTTTAAAAGTACAGGTGAAAATATAGTACCCCTGTAGCCTACAGGTAAAAAGAGAGAGAGACGTGGATATACACGGCTTGGCAAGCCGTGGATATACAAGCATGTGTTGCGTACACATGCAGCGTGTTGTGAGCTTGCAGATCGTCGGTGCCACTCACCATGAATCCAAGCAGAGGTCCTCGTCACAAGTTCAGGTGCAGCATCCATGTTGTTGTTTGTCAAATGAATATGATGCATGGTTAATGAATGGCTCACCCCCCTGTTCTGGAAGTTCCATTCTGGAAAGGTGTTCCATTCCTCCATTGTTACTAGTTGTTGTACTATTCTGTTATGTCTGCCTAAAAGTACACAGTTTAAACACAACTCTTCTTTACTTTAAAAACTCAGAGTCATAATAACAACGGCAAAGCAATATCATCACACATCATGTTGTATGTCAAGATTGAAGTAGTCGATCCCAGATAATCCCCCATTCCCCCCAATCATCACAAAGGCAACACAGGAATATGCCATATACCGGTAGCCCGATTTAGAAATACTCACCACAGGAGGGCAGCAGAGACTCGTGTTCACATTCTGCGTCAAGGATGCGACAAGGAAAAATAATATTTTGGACAAGTGCTATGTTAACATTCCAAATGCATATGTAGCCAAATTTGGCCCACCGATAGAGACCTCTGACCACAATGTTGTGTGCATGACCCCAGTCTATAAATCCAAATTAAAAAGAGGGAAGCCAGAGAAGAAGGTAGTCAGGACATGGACAGATGACAACAAGGAACAACTTGCAGCATGCCTGGACTGGACTGATTGGGACACGTTCAGAGATGGTTCATTAGATGAAATCACCACAGTTACAAACGATTATATTCATTTTTGTGTACAGCTGGTTGTTCCTACAAAGGAGATAAAAATATATCCAAACAACAAATCATATGTGACAAAAGATATAAAAAATGTAATAAATGAAAGGAAAACAGCTTTCATAAACAAAGATTTTGGTGCACTTAAATTGGCAGATAAAAAGTTAAAAAGGCAGGCAAAATTGGCACATAGACAGCGTCTGGAGGATGCATTTAATGCCAACGATCACAAAAAGGCATGGGATACTATGAAATCTATGACAGGAATGTCAACCCCAACGAAACATATTGTGACCGAAAATGAACTTGTCTTTTCCAATGACCTAAACACCTTTTTCGCCAGATTTGAATCATTGGACAATTCCTCAAAGTGCACTGAAATACTGAAGGCTGTAACACCTGCCCCCTCAGACAGAATTACCATCTCTGAAGAGGATGTAAGGAAAGTGTTTCAGTGTACTAACACAAGGAAAGCTAATGGGCCAGATGAATGCAGTGCTTTTCTCCTCAAACACTTTGCATCTGAGCTGGCTCCAGTGTGGCAACCAATATTCCAAACCTCTGTAGACAGTACTAGACACACACACAATTCCCCTGTCTTGGAAAACCTCACACATAAAACCACTACCCAAAATCCAATGTCCAAAAGAACATAAGGATTACAGACCCATAGCTCTCACTTCAGTGATTATGAAATCACTTGAAAGAATACTGTTACAACATCTTGTCAGTATAACCAAAGACAAATTCGACCCCAGTCAGTTTGCCTACAAAAAGGGTTGCGGTACAGAGGATGCGGTTGTCACACTGGTCCACTTAATTACAAAACACCTAGATAAGTCAAATAAGAATCATGCGAGAGTGCTATTCTTAGACTTTTCTTCAGCTTTCAACACAATACAGTCTGATATACTAGTGTCAAAAATGGTACAGTTGGAACTGAATCCATACTTAATTCACTGGTATGCTTTTCTTACTAACAGAGTACAGAGGGTGAAAGTGAACACAACCCTCTCATCAGCATTAACTACTAATGTTGGTGCTCCCCAGGGTTGTGTGAGCTCAGCTGTACTTTTCACCCTTTATACTGACAGCTGTCGTATTGAGGAATGCCTGTCTGAATGTCGCACTGACACACCAGACCAATACATTCTAAAATACTCAGATGATACAGTTTTGATTTCTCTCCTAGATAGTTCCAGTGATCCTGGACTGCACCAACACAGAGTAAATAAGGTGGTTGAATGGAGTGATAACAATGCTCTCATCATTAACACAAAAAAGACAGAAGAGATTGTTTTTGGTACACCACCAGAGATACACAGATCCCCCATTACTATTCATGGTGAACCGATCAACCAGGTATGTTCGTACAAATACCTAGGAGTAGTAATAGACCATCTTTTGTCATGGAAAGATCAGATTGATTCAGTGTGTAAGAAAACAAAGCAAAGAATCTACTTCCTTTGCCGTCTAAGATCCTTCGGTGCTAGTAGACGGATTCTTCTTTTGTTTTTCACTTCTGTTATTATGAGTGTTCTTCAGTACTGTAGTACCACCTGGTATGGATGTTTGTCTGCAGCCCTAAAGTCACAACTGCTGCAACAACTGAACATTTGTTCAAAGATTCTTGGACAACAACTTCAGAAACTTTATACATCCACATATGATAACAGCATCCTAAGGTTAGCAAGGAATATCACCTCTAATACTAAGCATGTGTTGTATGGAGAATATAGGTTGCTACCTTCAGGAAGGAGATATGGTGTACCAGCATACAATAAGGTCAGACTAAAGAGGTCCTTTGTCTACCAGTCGACCTTGAGGCTTAATCAGGAGATGTAGTAGCCACAGGATAATCCAAGCGGTGGATATTGCTCATGTCTTTATGTATGTAAATTGTCTTGTTATTTGTGTTTTGTATATGTGTTTCTGCATACTTGGCTGCTGTGTCGCAAGACAAATTTCAGTGTGAACTGACAATCAAGTACTATATCATATCATATCATATCATATCATATCATATCATATCATATCATATCATTCTGGGATGGCAGCTGCATACCTTTGGGTGTTGCCTTGTTTTACCGTTCCAGGTATTGCATTATAATCTAGGTGCACCTTAGAGCAGTGGTTCCCAAAGTGGGGTCTGGGGGCCCCTAGGGGTATACTTGAAGGAGTTCCAGGGGGTACCTAGCTCAATTAGAGATATAGTTAGGAACCAAATGGACCCTTATGGGTCTGTAACTCTGAGAGTTACCCTAACGGGTCCATTTGGTTCCATTTGTACACTCTCAGAGTTAAATTGACAGTGTTTTACAATATAAATTGGGGTACCAGAGGGGTCTGTCTACATCAGGGGTTCTCAACGTTTTTGGCTGGGGACCCCCGGAAATGCTTTGGCCATGTATCGCGTTCATTCTTAACAATCTCAGATCTACAAGGTCACAATATGTCACGCCATGTCACGTTGTGCACTTGTAGATCTGCTCTTTTCAGTGTGTCACATCTGACTTGGTGCACAACCAAAGTATTAATCAGGCATTACAATGCATTTTAATTAGGTTGATAAATTTGATCTGTTATATGATGAAATGATTGAAGTCGATCCACTGTCATTAGGCCTTCGCTTGCTCTTAGTGGATAGCTTTCATGCCCTGAAGTTGTTTGCGTTCATTGTTTGTGGTTTAAAAAAAGCTGTTACTATAGTGCAGATTGTGTAACTTTGTTCTTGTAGCGTTGCAAATGCATGCCCTTTCTGGCTCATGAGCTTCAGGCTATGGATTGTGAAACCCCTGAGAGGAATGGAAAATTGAACCTGGCTTGTTTCTTCAGTTCAAAGATATAGCTACAGTATCAAGTATGGGGGAATACATGATATCCATCCATCTATCTTCAACCGCTTATCCATAGTCGGGTCGTGGGGGCAACAGCTCCACCAGAGAGCTCCAGACTTCCCTCTCCACAGCAACATTAGTAACTTCATTCTGGGAATCCCGAGGCAATCCTGGCAGATTTTGGAGATATAAACCCTCCTTCCAGCGGGACGTGCATCAAGGACCTCCCTAGGGAGACACTCGAGAGGCATCTTAGAGGACCACTTCACCACTTTTCAACCTACCTTCATATAATTGGTCCTCACACGATAATAAAAAATCACACCTGTGTGACTGTGAACCGAGTGGTGCAACTCCCCTCTCCCCCCTCCTCTCTCTCTCTCTCTCTCTCTCTCTGCTCAGCTTTATTATGGATATCAATGAACCTAGACAATCAGTAGTTGGATTTGCGTCCAGCAGGTGGCAGCCATGTCACATACTTCTCTCTTTCCAATGTCACGCATTCGCACACCACGTGCTCATGACGGATACCCACATGATACCCACGGACATTCCTGATTGTAGGAGTGGTTGCACCACTCAAAAATAAATAAAAGCGTACAGCCCTTATATGAGAAACAGACTGAGTAGGAAAACATTGTGGTATATTATCATGAACATTAGTGAGGACCAATTATATGAAGATAAGTTGAAAAGTGGTGAAGTGGTCCTTTAAGCAGATGCCCAAACCTCCTGGCTCCTTTCCAAGCGAAGAAGCATGCCGCGACTCTACCCCGAGTCTCTCTAGTCTGACTGAACTTCTCACCCTAAGGGAGATGCCAGCCACCGGTCTGAGAAAAGTCATTTTGGCCGCTTGTATCCGCAACCTTATTATTTTGGTCATGATATGCATATCATGCATACAGTAATCATACCTGTTGCTACTGTACCGTATGTGGAACTATACTACGTTACCGCTTTTGTGCCTTACGTTATGTATATAGGCTATACTCTGCTGTTGGGTAGAAACCAGCTACTGTAATTCCAAAATGAAATTATTATTATTATAATTTTGGAAATCAAGAAAAACAGCAATACTGCCTCATTAAAGTTGGTATTGTGACTTTATATTGTCAGTAGTGTACTTGCATGACAGGGGAGAGAGGGTGCAGTTAGCTGCTTTAGCAGACAGTTTGAGGATCCAATGGACAATGGAGTTAGGTTAGGCGATATGTTTTTAACCAACACACACGCGCACACACACACACACACACACACACACACACACACACACACACACACACACACACACACACACACACACACACACACACACACACACACACACACACACACACACACACACTTCTGAGTCATTTTAAAATTACACCAGCTTTTCTCTCATAAAATGACCTGAAACTATAGTAACCTGTTCCACTCACAGCAACTATTTTCTTTAGATATAGGCCTATTGGTCCAAGTACCAAAACATGCCACTTTTCTTTTAGCAATGTTTTCCTATAGCTCAGCTGATTGTCCTCAGACTGACATGGGGTCCGTTCAATGCAGCCACAAGTGTTAGAGCTCTGGCACCTTCTCAGTGTAAAAATGTATCTTGGGGAAAAGAAGTAACGCTCGAGCTGGCGTAATTACCATGTCTGAATGGGCTTTCCCAACTTGTAACCTCACAACTCTCAGCCCCACTCTCTTGAATGTCATGATCACTGGTGCGTAAACTGACTTCACCACCTTATCTATATGCCCACAAAGCCAGACCCAGAGGAATTCCGCATACAGGGGCACAAAGGATCCTGGAAAAGCGGGTCTGCGTTTCCCCGGCAAAGGAATGCTACAGGTCACATAAAGGCCCACAACAGCCAATCAAGCCTAATTGTAGCCTAAATTTTACCATGGAACCACCCTCACCACTCCAGTCATCCTGGCTGGCGGCCATTTTTATTTTTCGAAGGCCCCAAATCTCTCCCTGCAATTAGAGACAGTTTTGGGTCCTTTTTATAGAGCTCTCTCATTGAACAGATCGCCATGGATATTCTAAAACAAGGCAAGAATAGGCTTTGATGCCATTATTTTGGGAGAGCTTGCAGAATGCGTGGGACTGAAACATTACATTGTGTTGCATCAGAACCGATAGTGTGTGTAGGTTAGTTGAGTTGGCCATGCTCTACAGATGTTCTATATATGGAGAAAATAAATCAGATTTACAGAATATTCTGCAAAATAACTCAATTAAAACTTGTGTTTACCTGTGAGTCAGTAACTTCCAGAACAAATCCCTGGGTTTGTTACGGATTGATCCAGGTCTTGCACATGGGTCATCTGCAAAGTTGGATGGGAATGATGTCAGTTATAAATAAAAAGATGGAATTGATCATATTTGTATTATGTTCAGTGGTATATGCATGACCTAAAATGTTAGTTACAGGAAAAGAATGGTTCATTCATTCCTTTTCTCTCCTCTTTTTTTTTTTGTCTTTGGCCGGTAAGTAAACCCCTCCCTAATTCCATAGTAGCCTACTGTCTGAGGTTTCCTTCGGCTTTGGCGTGGTATGAGTCACAATAAGCATTTAAAAGGCTTTCTCATTAACCAGAACTCCTTTGCAACTCTATGCGTTTTTAAAACTTGGCCACTCTAGTTCCCATAGTGTTAGAGGTGTGGGAAATGCATGTCATGTTGCTGTCCTGCTGCTGTGTCCTGGTGCTGGTTCTACCCGTTCCATGTTTCACGGCACCCACAGTCATTCCTGAGGGAGACTGGTACTCTCCTGCGCCACAGAGTGACCTGAAGCTTGCCACAGTAAGTGCATAATTGAATGGGCTTAATTACAGATATTTGGAATTGACTGCATGTTGCACAATAATCCTATGCTAATTTGAAAACAAATCCATCTAAGTTCCATGCAGCAAGGCTGGCTCTTAATGTGAGTGGGATATGGAGATGATCTTTTTTATCCATTTGTGTTTTGCGTGGGTGGTGGGGGGTGGAGGTAAATAATGGGCATGCCTCTGAGTCTCTAGCAGCAACTATACCATGCCGTTTTAGATTTGACCAAGCCACCTAATTTATTCCTATTCATTTGTATCTACTGTCTCACTCACTTAGTATGTCTTTGTCTATATGTTTAGACCAAATGTATTAAGCCAGGCATGAATGGGTGCTAATAGCTATATATATTTAGCTTCCATTATGTTTGTTGTAGGGTAATATGTCTAGATGTACAGTAATGACATAAACTAGGAAGGCTCATAATTTAAAACATATACAGCTTGACATTGTGTTCTCCAAATAGCAAATATATTAACGTGTAGTTAAATTATTCACATTGACACATAATTGTCTCTGATATGATGCATTGTATTGTAAAGTATATAATCTGCATATGAAATTCTCATATCTAGACCGTTCACCACCAATAACCAGTTCTGTTTTTAAAGGTAAGTAACCAGGTTTAGCCAAGGGGAATATATACAGTGTATAGTTCAAGATTCAAGAGGTTTTATTTGTCAATAACTCATACAAGTAGCTACTGTACAGTAGGCTATGTGCTGTGAAATGTTGGCATGACATGCTCCACAGAGATATAATATAAAGATAGTAAACCAAGGCATACCTTAGGTAGAAAAGTAAAAACTTTAACAGCAATAAAGAATGAACGTATAGATTATGATGGAGAATAATCTGGGATATAGACAACTATACTGTACATGCAGTAGAAAAAGTGCATATAGTGCAAGGTTTTGTCTTCAATCACTCAACATGATAAAGGACAAATATGTTTCCGCAGGAATATCTTCAGCAGTACTACAACCTGAAAAAAGAGCCTTTTGGGCGCAGGAAAAGGAGTTGGCCCTCGTTTACCTCCAAGGTAAGGGACATGCAGGACTTCTTTGGGCTGAACACAACAGGTACTCTTGACCCAGAAACGCTGGACATGATGCAAAGCCCTCGCTGTGGGGTCCCCGATGTGGAAGAATACAACCTGAGTCAGGGAACCCGATGGAACAAGAATGTCATCACATACAGGTAACCCAATGATTTGTATAAAGCTAAGAATTGTAATGAGCGGCCAACAAACCAATTATTACAAAAAGCCTATCGACTAAGATTTGGTACCAATTAAGCAGCAATGGTGGTTTGGAACCAAGTACCAAATAAATAATTGAACACAGTGTGGGTTAAATTATATTTGCTATATTTGTGTTGCTTTAACCTACATTGGTGACTTGTGGGTGAGGTCTGCAATGAACCAACAATGAAATGAAATTATTCTAATAACAATTACTGAATACTTTTGTATTTCACACAATCTGAATTGTCTTTATGTAAACCCCACCCGCATAGACCCATTTCTTGTAAAACAAAATGCTAAGGATTGTTTGAAACTGCTGTGTGGCCATAATGGTTGATAATACAATACATTATTGATGAAGTAATTGAAAAGGTCATTTCCAAAACATTATGGGGGAAATTGTCTATCTAAATAAGTGATTCTCACTAACTCCAGGGACCTCCATTATGCATTAGTCCATGGATTTGATATGAGTCATGCACTGTGAGCCACTGGGACCCACAATTACAGTACACAGTAAAATCCTCAATTTAACCTACACACAATGTTACAGACCTGTGTAAGGGTTTGGTTTTGGTTCCTAACTATCAATCATTTAGCTTGAGACCTCTTTGGACCCCCTAAAGGACCCCTGAGGGGGGAATCCATAGCCACAACGATGCTGCCTCAAATGGGGTTGCATGCTTGCATCATTGCATGTGAATCCAACCTGCATCCAACACAGAATTTATTTTTCATTAGTACTTGATAAGATACAAATCTGTCATCATACTGTCTGCAGATACTGTATCTCATTTCTGTGGGGAATTATTCAAATGTTTTCCATGAGACAGCATTGGCAGGTACACCAGAGATTTACCACGCAACACTGTCGACTCTCTGGTTGCGTCAGCACTCAGTATTTGGGCGAGAGCCAGCGGTCTGACATTTGTCAGGTCATACACCCGCAGCGCTGACATCATGGTGGACTTTGTCACCTATGGTGAGTATCTCCTTTGATTAAAGTAGTGGATCGATTAATTTTGTAGGCATTTCATTTCAGTTTTTTTCAAGTGGATACATTTAAATGTCGTTGGCACTTTTAGCCACAGTACCTTGCATTAGTATACTGTAGTACATGTGGTAACAGGTGGTAGTGGCCTTTTGCTGATTGTGGAAGACACATTTCATACAAAACTGCATTAAACATAACAATAACAATTTTCCACCATAAACCACAGCAGCACGCCACGCGCAGCCCCAGTAGAAATCGAACCCATAATTATGGCAGTGTTTAGTGCTAGGCCCTAACCACTGAGCGTCACAGTTCATTGGGACGAGTGATTTATATTGGTATATGTACAGTAACAAGTTGTAATGTGGTTTACTGTTTTCTGTATCATATTACCTGGATCGGATCATGAAGTGCATGGTGACATGTATCCATTTGATGGGCCCAGGGGCACACTGGCACATGCTTTTGGTCCAGGAGACGGCACCGGTGGTGACACACATTTTGATGATTCTGAGCTCTGGGCAGCAGGAGGAAAGGGTACCAGAAACCATTTATACACTAATAAACTGTATATAATTATACCTGTTGGACACTTGGAGGTGACATGGAATAGTCTAGTTTAATTTTATGCCAAATAGACATACCGGTAACAGAAAAATGATTCTAAAGTAAATAGTGCCCTACAATTCTATTAATAGAATAGCATTCAATACCATAAAAGCATAAAAGCAGTTTACTTATTCAGTCATGTGACATCTGAAATGTGGTTCTTAAGAGAAGCATTTTTATGCAGTGCTGACATTTATTTTAATCATTTTCTTTGTACTATTGCAGGATTCAACCTGTACGTGGTCGCCGCTCATGAATTCGGTCACGCTTTGGGGTTAAAACACTCCAGAAACCCAGAGTCACTGATGTATCCAACATATAAACCAACTCGTGCACTCAACATACTCTCCAGAGAGGATGTAGCAAATATCAATGCACTTTATGGTAAATATTGTTTGTTTGAAATAATATAATCTGGTTTTAATGCTATAATCTTACAGATTACACATACTGTAGGTACAGTATGGCAACATCCTCCATTAAGATACAAAAACTGAACTTGATTTAAATATTTCATTTAGTCAGCTAACGCTTGTGAGTCTTCCTCAAGTCCTACTGACAAGTCAATCAGATAAAAAGATGAAGGGGAAAATCATCCGAAAGCATGAATTTTGCAATTAGACATGGAAAACCTTTTAGCTTTTTACTTTTAACCTGTCCCCTGCTAGCATGTCAGTTGGCGCTAAGCTTCAAAGCTATAATTCACATTCACGGTGCAATAATAAATTATCATACAACTCACACATGTAACACTATACTGTCTCAAACGCTGACGAGTGACGAGTCGACCCCCCCCCCCCCCCCCCCCCCCTATAAAGACAAGGCTTTCTATTTATGGATACATATATTTTATGTTATTGTGTTTTGAAAGCAAAGTGAAGCAGAAGAAAAGACATAAGTCTGGACTGCTATTTATTTCCTCAGGTCCAAACAGAGGTCGTAGGCTGCAGAGCAGCTGGAACACTCAGTACAACCCCTGGCTGTCAGGCTCTCTCTTCCCTCCTCGTCTGATGCGGAACAAATGTGACCCAGACAGGTCCTTTGATGCTGTGTCAACCGTGGGTGATGCAACCTTCTTTTTCAGAGAAAGGTAACCTTGTGATCGATTGTGTGATCGATCAATCAATCGATCGATCGATTGATTGATCACACAATCAATCAATCAATCAATCATTTACAGTTACAGGTACAATTGAGGTGAAACTCTTATTTTTCAGGCTTCACATTTGCAGTCAAAGGAGTAAAAAGGAATTAGAAGTAAGGAACGGTGAATAGAAAAGCTTAAAACAGCCTGACAATATCAGCATGATTAAATTAGTAGTATGTAACTCAAATAAGTCCTAAATCACATAAATAGTGCATTCAGTATAGTGCATGTCAGACAGTATTATGTAGCTTAGAAAGTCCCACATGAAGTCCTATCATAAATATTGTATGTGCATAATGTGCATCAGAATAGTGCAAATCGATGCAAGCGACAGTTTTATTTAACAGCCTGACTGTTGCCACAGTCTCTCGTTACGGCTCTTGCTACTCCGATCGCTTGCCAGGTCGAGGGCGCGGTAGAAGTGCGAACAGCGCTGTGGCTGGGGTGACCGTCCGGCGTCCGTCCCTGATGTCCGTGATGATAGTACTTGTGTAATCTATCTGAAATCTGTGATGTCCGTGATGATAGTACTTGTGTACTGTATCTGAAATCAATCCAAATCCAAAAAGGACACAAGAGTGCTTCAACTTGCATATAAAACAGCCTCCATTTGAAGTTCTTTGTGACAACTTTGCAACTGTCTCTGTATTGTTGAAATTACATTTTAATCTCAATATAGCCACAAACAAGAGAAGCATTCCTAGAGAATGTAATTTCTGTTTATTAACTCTCACATTAGCAGGAATATATGTATAGTCTATTCAAATGAATACCAGTGGTTTTCAGTGCAGTAAAAATAGCACGAAGAAACTTTGTTCTCTTCCAGAAGATATTGACATGCACTGCTTCTTTCTTCTGTATCCTATCAGGTATCTATGGATCAAACATAACAAGCAAAATGACACCAAGGAAGGTCCCATCACCAACTTTATGCCTAAGATTGAAACCAACATCGATGCTGCCTTCTGGGTGCCGCGCAAATCAACTGCTTACCTCATTCACGGTAGCCAGTTGAAAACATTCTGCTCCACACAGGGGCAGCATCAAATCATTTCATGTAAAATTGATGGATATACTGTGTGTGCATGGTGAAGGTTGTCAGGATAATGGTGACCCATATTTTATTCACATAACAAAGTCATGTAACTGTAAATGTATCAAGATACCTACAGGTCATAGTCAAACTCTTCAATAATGTGAAGACACTGCAAATCCACAATATAATTGTATGCCATCTTAAAAACACCATTGCTTCACTGTTCATTTATGAATTTTTAACTTATCTGAGAACTTATCTGAGAATGTACAAATGGAACCATTTGCACATTCCAGTGTACCTCTACATCAAACGTGTGGTTCATGTCATGACAGAATCCATGTACTGGACAGTGAAAGGCTCTCTTGTAAAGGGGAAGCCCAAGCCACTCACCAACTTTGGGTTCCCCACCTGGGTCCATGAGGTGGATGCAGCGGTGCACATCATGCAAACAGGACGCACCTTGTTCTTCATCCATGACATTTACTGGAGGTAAGATAACAGTTCAAATGAAAGAGAGAGAGAGAGAGGAGAGAGAGACACACACGTTTAATTATAAACAGAATTCACCCATTTATAGCAGTGATTCTCAACCTGTGGGCTGGGGCCTGGGGCCGTGAGGTTACTGCAAGTGGGCCCCCAAATAACTGTATGTATTTTGTCTTTAAAATTGTGACAGTGATAAAAAGGAACTTTTCCATCGATCCAAGCAGGAACATTGTGTTCAGTGATTGAGCATACAAAACATGCTCTAAAAATGCATGCGGCCCACCCATCTGACCACTTAACACGGCTGCCGTGTTAAGTGGTCAGGACACTTTTACAAGCGAACACTTTTACAAGTGGACCCTGGGCCAGAAAGTGTTGGAAACCACTATAGGATTTCCCTGTGCTGTATAGCCAATGTATAACCACAGGAGGTTTTGGTTTACTAGGGAAAAGTTGAACATATGGCTCCACAGATTCTTTAAGTGTGTATGTACTGAATGCAAGTTGCAGACAGAGGGGGGTGGGGGTAAAGGTTAAAAGCTATTTTTAGATTTATTGCTCACTGGCATATTTTTCACACAAATAACCAGTTGTGTCAACTTGTGTGACCACTTAATATATATATATATATATATATATATATATATATATATGCGCACACACACACACACACACACACACACACACACACACACACACACACACACACACACACACACACTATGAACTTTGTTTATTGTTTAGTTTACTAGATTACAGTTTGTAATTACTTGTGATACCCATTGTTTATGACATGGCTTTATAGTTTCAATGAAAATAGAAGAGTCATGGATGTTGGTTACCCAAAATACATCAGTGAGGACTTCCCAGGACTCAACACAACAATAAGTGCAGCTCTTCAAAAAGATGGTGAGCCATTTTTTCTTTCTTTTTTCTTGTATTTTGTTTCCACAGAATAAGTATTGTTTAATGTGTGTTAGTTGTTAAGCTGAAGTGTTATGGTAAATTAATGGCAATTCATTACAAAATGCCAAGATCACGGCAAGGACTTTGTGGTCACCAGCAATATTTTGGGCACAAATGTCCAGCTTTTGGTGGTTATCTTGTCTTTCCTTCAGTTGTTTTCTGTAATTTCTCAAAACGGTCAAGTCAAATATGTTCAACATCATCCACATAATATATCTGCAGTTGGCAGACTGGTCCATGTTGGCTTAGTTAAATGGATGGAGCAATCTTTTCAGCCAACAAACTGTCTACACCTTCAGGGTCTTTTGCAACATAAATGCACTAGCAGCTGTCATGGGTATAAGAATGCTAATTCACCAACATGCAGCATCATGTGTTTGACACTGGGGCTGTTCAAGGATCTGCACTATCATTTTACACTATATAATTTACTCACTCATCTTATTTAGTTCAATTACAAAAATGAAAATGTTATAGTCCCAGTATATGGTGCCTGGATATAATTGTATTGTATCGAGTTCAAATCAAAATTTGGTGAGCGACACTGCAGTGCGACAACATATAGATAAAGCTTCAAGCTCTCAACCACAACAACGACAACTAAATAATTTCTACTGACAACAAAGACTACACTACTACTAACACCAGAAATCACCACATGGTGGTAAATCCTGAAGATTTGATTTTTGCCATCCTAGGTTTTATCTTCTTCTTCGTCGGACCACAAGTCTTCAAATATGACTACACCCAGCAACACGTCGTGGGAGTTGAGAAAACAAACACCTGGCTGGGATGTTGAAATCCTGCTTCCACAGAATATTGAGGAAATGAACTCCAATAAACTTTATTATAGCACTAGAAAAAAGAAAACAAAAAGAAAACATTGTGTGAAGTGTCTCAAGTCTTATTTATCATTAAAATATTGTATTTATCGGTATACCACTGTGGCCATCATTTGTCCAAATAAAGGTTCTAGCATGTTTAGCACGCATTTGTGGTTGTCATTATGTAGACCACTGTAAAGTGCTCCAAGCACGGTTGTCTGATGTGGTGAGTTTATATGAATTATTTTGATCTGCAGTAATATACCGTGCATCGTCACTTTGGTGGTGGTGGATAGATGGACAATAGTTTTTTCCCACACTGCTGCATGTACAGTAGAACAGTTGTATTACAGTGTAGTGCAGGTTTTCCTGTACTGATTTGGTATCTACAGTAAGTGATCACAATAGGTTTACAGTTAATCTCATACTATATCTGTATAATTCAAAACCACATTAAAAAACCTTTGCAATAATCTACAAACAATGATTTGCATTACATTTGACATCACAAGCATGCTGTTTGCAGCCTGTTGCATTATATAATATCTTGAAGAGTAGACGAGACATGGTATGTAGACATTCCACTTAAAGATGATTAAAACCACAAAGCCTCCTGAAAAGTGGACCCACGTGATTGCCCAATAACCTCACATGCTCTCATAAATATAGAGACAGATGAAAGTAAGCTCACTGTGATGTTCATATAAACGATGGAGATGGGATTGTCTTGGATAACTGTTTTAGGCACACTGTTGCTTGTGGATATCGTGTGGACTTTACCTGTTGGTGAGAAACAGGGCGCGAAGCCAGAGGACGTGCAGATGGCTGAGGTCTGTGTTTGAAAACCTGTTGCAGACTAAATATAATCTATTGTATATGGCAATTATTACATTAGATTAGATGTTACAATTAGATGACATAATATGTAATTTAATATTAATTTGATTTTTTTGATTTTTTTGCAGCAAGAGCAGTCAGGTTAATTGTTTCAGTTAAAAGCCTCCCATGTGTTGACCAACAAGGGTTGGTCAACAGGTTTTAAAAAGGATCTCTGACTTTCGTGGGGATTTATAAATGATTGTACATGATTTCACAAGGGCAAGAGGTACAGTATAGCTATGGAATAGTACAGTACAATAGAGTACTACATAGTGTACTTTTCCCCAAATAAAGATTATTAATAAAGGAATACTTCAAGTCAAGATAATCACAGAGACAATTGGTTACATTTTAGCTAAATAAACAAAGAAGATAAACAAATGCCTTTAGATACACGTGACATATTGTGTAATTTATGATATGGTCACACTAGGCAAACTTTTGTTGAATTGATTTGAACTTAGTGCACACAATAACTCCTTGATGAATGTGAAACCTGGAAAGAAGCCAAATTATATTCAAAATAGTGTCAAATAGAGTGGATTGATTTCTTGTAAATACCATTCCAATGTGGCATCATTATGTGGGAAATAACTTCATATTAACAATCACATGAGCTAAACTGAGTTGTGAAATGCAAATGACACGAGAGATGTTTAAGTTTATTTTTAAATAAACTTTTATGTCAGAAGTGAACTGAATCATGAGAAAGCTGAGCAGTGGAGGAAAAAAAAGAGTCCTTCACTATAACAAAAGGAGTTAGGAGACAACTAAACGTTCAGAGCACTGTCTCTCATTTCATTGATGCCTTTTGTTGATGTCTATTATATTGTTTGGTTTTAGTTATTTGTTCCTTAATTAATTTAATCGGGTTACTTCTATCCCATCTGTAAAGCACTTTGTGACTTTGTTTGGAATAGTGCTTTATAAATTTAAAATATTATAGTATTGTTTTTACTTTTGTCTTCCATATATTTGAACTTGCTTCAATAACAGGACTACCTCAGAAGATTCTACAGGCTGAACCCCCAGCACAGGTCTAGTAGAACTGCCAGGTCCACATCTGACATGGAGGCGAAGATAAGGCAAATGCAAGACTTTTTTGGCATAAAAGAGACAGGTCGGCTAGACCCCAAGACCCTGGCTGTGATGAGGCAGCCAAGGTGTGGCGTTCCAGATGTGGAGAATTTCATCTTATACCCTCATAAGCCCAAGTGGAAAAAGAACACCATTACTTACAGGTGAGATGATTTGCTTCATTATGATCACAAATTTTAGCCCCTAGTCATAACACAACATGGACATTATTTCCAGAATTATAAATACTAGTCCTTACCCGTTGTGAGATATTTGCCCCCCCCCCCCTTGTGGCCGTGAAGGGTACTGCGCCTGGGTGCGTTTGTAATTGACTAATAAGTTAATTAATAATCATTAATGTGTCAAATCGAAAAAAGGGCTTCGTTACGCCCTCCATATTCATATGGTCAATGCCTGTGTGAAAAGTGGGAGTGATTGGTGCAGGCAGTAAGGAGTTACGACAATGTTTCTGACAGACACACACACACAGACATTCGGTTAATTATAGTATGATGATATATATTTTGCAAAACAATTATATCTAAAGTAAATATTATAATAATAAACGTCCACCAAAATATATTTTTTCCATATGGTTGATCTAAATTTGTCAATTTCATATATATTTTGTACACTCTGAATCATGTATTAGCCTATTTGTTATAATACAATACATAGATTGGTGCTGCTGACGACTTTATTCCCAGATGATTTACAGTACATTTGTGTGGACACCGCTATTCATGGCATGTAGGATTGCAGTATACACTCCAGACATGAAGAAAGGGGACGTGGAAAACTCCTTTCGCTCTGCCCTGAAGATCTGGAGCGACGTGACACGTCTGAAGTTCATCAAAATCAACTCTGGCAAAGCTGACATTGTCCTCTCATTTGCACGAAAAAGTATGGTCACTTTACAAAATTTTAATTTTTTGGGGTTCTTCTCAGTGGGATGTACATTAGCTTAGTTATGTTTTATGATGACATCGTAGACGATAAATGCTGGGTGATGTACAGTACAATGCATACAGTACACAAAAATACTGTTGACATTTCCAGAGGACCATGGCATAATCTCAGTTTATTTTTTGTCAGCTCATGGAGATTTCTTCCCCTTTGATGGGCCCAAGGGTGTGCTGGCTCATGCCTTTGAGCCCGGAGAGGGCTTGGGAGGAGACGTGCACTTTGACGACGATGAAAAATGGACGATGGGACCACCAAAGCATGGTCTGCAACAACCAAAGCATGCACTTGTGTTTAGTCCAAAAAAGTGGCCTATACCGAGTGAAAAATCTAAACCAAAACTAAAACAGTTTAATAATCCCAATAAATGCTTCATAATCTACAAGTATGACAGTGAGTCAGTGACATACAACAAGAGCCAAAGAACTGCAGGCAGCAGGCCTCTCACAGAATTGTCCTTCTGGTACTTGCCCAATAAAAGTAACTTCTGTGAGTGCTGGCAGTTCTTTTGCTAATATTGAACTATTGTCCAACCGTTCCTTCCTCGGCAAACAGTGGACCACTTGCATTGTTTCTACTTTCATACAACAAGAATAAACAATGGAACAATCAGCCAATATTAAAGGTGCACTAGCACACTTTTGGTGTGCATTTCAGTTCATTGTTAATGGTTATCATAGACAGACAATTCAAAAGAAGAAATCGAAAAGAAAGTTCCCATTTCTATTTCTCAGTGTTCCTACAATTCCCATGATGCATCCCCCCCCCCCCCCCCCCCCCCCCCCCCCCAATAGCTTGACAGTTAATTGTGCTTGTTGTTTCAGGTTACAACCTCTTTACTGTTGCAGGCCATGAGTTGGGGCACTCACTGGGCTTATCTCACTCCAAAGACCCTTCTGCTCTCATGTATCCAAATTACAAGTATTACAGTAGCTCACAATACAAGCTGCCTAGAGATGATGTGCTTGGGATCCAGACTCTGTACGGTGAGTAGTGAATTTAATTATTATAACTAGAAAGGTGCAACTTTGGGAACTATAGAGTGTATGCATGTGACACCATCATCATACCCAGAGGTTATGCAGGAACGCGAGTGTCAAAAAACTACTTTCTGGCCTTGACAGCCCTAGCCCAAACATTTAGATTCTCGTAGAGGGTCTTTTTTTCGATTCTGACGTCAGAATCGAAAAAACCCTCTACGAGAATCTAAATGTTTGGGCTATGACAGCCCAGCCCATACATCCACAACAACGTTAAACTCGCTTTGCCACTCACTGTGCCACTCACTTTATGCATGCACATATAATATTGTTGGAGGTCATGCAACATGCCGTTAAAATTAGGTGTTGATCAGATCTTGCATTCATGATATACTGTACGGATTCGAGTCCCGTTCATGATGACCTTTGCTGCATGCCTCTCCCCTACTCTCTCTCCCTCTTTCCTGTCCATCTTCTATCAATAAAAGGCAGAAAAGCCAAAAAACACTAACCACACTAAAAAAAAGTTGCCTGCAAGTACTGCAGTGTTAGTTGCCCCTAGGGGAAACCACACTAATTAAGTGTTCGGGTGGCATAAAGATAAAACGCCACCACACCACTGCAGATGTCTGGGTACATTTTCTAGCAGCCAGTGGTGCCTCAGGCTTGGCCCAGAATCTCCAACAAACACAAATCATAATGTTCGTGGGTGGTAACCTGCAGGGCATTACGTCCTTAATTGCCGCAACTCGCGAGTCATCGCGACTCCTACTGGCTGGTCTGGGACTCTGGGTGCCTGTTAAGCAGGGAGAGGAACTGGGAAGATATGAACCTCCGTTCGTGTTACACTCTCCCAGTAAAACTCCCATCGGTTGAAAATAAGCAACCAGTGACCTCTTGAGCATTGGAGGAGATAGAATGACTACACACAGCCCAGACCAACAGAAGGGGTCGGCAGTGACAGGGGACACAAGGGGAATTTACTGTGAGAACATTTTAATGACAAACAGGTGTCAATTTTGTAATAATAATAATACTTTTTTATTTTTTCAGGCAAGCCCATTTCAAAAGTGGAAACTATACGAACTATACCCAAAAAGTGTGACCCCATCTTTTCTGTTAATGCAGTGGCAGTAATTGGGAAGGAGATAGTTTTCTTTAAAGACAGGTATGGTTTTTTCAAAACAGTACCCAGATGTGTTCTAAACATGTGCCCACAATCTCTTATTGCTGCCTGGCTCAGTAATGTTTGCCTACTTTTCGTCAAAATATGTTCATATGGACATTATAGTTGATTAATAACTGGGGAAAGCATGTCAAATTTGGTGGAGAATATTAGTGCCCTCAATTCGATTTTTACTCCAGTTTCAGGTCTCCGTTAGGGTTAATTTTATTTTATTTGATAATCTTTATTTTGAACGTTCAGGTAAAAAAAAAAAAAAAAAAGTTAGGATTAAGGGGGCCACCCACACTAACAATGGGACATGGAATACATTAATCTACTGTACGTTAATGCAATATTCCTCAAGTGTGTATGTGTGTGTCACCCCGTGCAGGTACATGTGGATGAGAACCACTTGGTCAACCTACTGGAACCGCCTGAGAGAGGGCCAAAGCAGCACATATTTACCGGGCGTCAACTCTCACGTGGATGCCGCCTATGACATCCCTGCCAAAGGAGTGGCATACGTGTTCACTGGTATGGCTAATGTGCAGTCTGCAAAGCATCACTTAGGCTTTAGCATGACAAGGCTGGATTTCCAGCAGCGAGAACACAATGTTGCACACAAATTACAGCCTTGCACAACTTTAAGTGTTGCGCTTGATGCAGCAGCCTCATTGAGCTTGGCAGGCCTTGTGGTATGTTACTTTTTTTTTTCATAGTGTTCCAAAATGCAGTGACACGGCAGTGTTTTTCCAGGTCCTAAATACTGGGTGGTTCAACAGCTTAAGATGAAAAGCCATGCTGGCTCCATCTACGAATACGGATTCTCCACTAGAGTGAAGCAGGTCGACGCGGCCGTTCATATCAGTGAATATGGGAAGACATACTTCTTTGTAGGATATGTTTATTACAGGTAAAAGATAACCTACACTACAGTATGACAGCTTAATTTTATTGTGTCACCATAACATGAAGGCTCTTTCTCGCATTATTAATATCATAGGTATAGGCACTTTCCTATACTGTAGCTTAGCAGTTAAAGTCTTCCACCTAGTGAGGGTTAGGCAGGGCTGGACTGGGACAAAAATTCGGCCCGGTCATATTCGCGTGAATTTGGCCCAGACCGGCCCACCACAACCAGCGCGCAGATAGCAGAAACTCTACCGCCCACTCCGTCGAGGCACACACAAACAAACAAGCCCTAATACCACCACTTTTACATAACAACATAAATTAACTACACAACCCTTTGTAGAGGGTATATTTGTCACTCACTGATACAGGTACAGTGAAATTATCATGATGGCACTGGCAGAATGGCAGCACGCCCGGACCTTTCCTGGTGGCCTGCTGCCTATTGGCCTGCCTGCATGCCAGGGGCCCACTGGGAATATGCCCGGTACGACCTGTGGCCAGTCCAGCCCTGGTTTTCAGAAATGAATTCTACTTTAATGAAAGAATTATACATAAAGGAATGCCACATAGAATTTTGTGGAACAAACCCTTCCCCTAGTTGTAAAAATGTATGAATTATAATGTGATTGTATGATAATGTTCCATTGACCAGGTATGATGAACACAGTAGTAGGATGGACCCAGGCTTTCCCAGACTCATCCACCAAGACTGGCCTGGCATCATAGGGAGGGTTGATGCTGCATTTGAGCTACGAGGTAGGAAAATTAAAAATACAGATATTCAGCCGTCATGGCATAGGTAAAATGATAGAACACACTGCCCAGATACTTTAACAAAAAACCCTGTCAAGCCTGACCATAGTGCTACTACCAGTAAGACGCATTGAGGGCGAGAACAATTTACAATTTACAATTTACAATTTAGGCATTTAGCAGACGCTCTTAATCCAGAGCGACTTACATTAAGCAAGAACAAAAAGCATGGGAATACATCACAAAAAAGCATTTATCATGAAACATGCGTAAGCTAAGAAAGTAACAGTGGAATATCTATATTATGAGACTATACATATAAACTATATATATATACTACTATGCTATACATATGTACTATGGTGTGCTATGACTATATACAATGCAATTATAGTGCTGTCTACATAACATGCTATAAGTCTGTATCAAATGCTATCTAAGTCTACACAAATGCTATCTAAGGGGGTAGAGTAAGTGCTATGGGCCATGATGGAGTCTGAAAAGGTGGGTTTTCAGACTACGGCGAGAAGGGACAGAGGTCGACCGAGGTCGGTTTCATCTGAGACCTACAGTCGCAATAACCTAATACTAACTCAATAGTGCCAAACAACTCGATTGAGTCTTTTAAATCCCTTTTTAAAACACACCACGTCACACACTACCATAATTAATCAGACCTGCATCAACAGTGTCTTCATAATACAATTAATAGTATTTTTTTAAATCTTCAATATTACAGTATTATCAGTTTTAAGGCTTTCTTGTTGCAACCCTAGAATGCATGAATTGTCTACTGCTCATATGCTAATGAACAATAATACTCTCTACAATACAATACTTCACAATAATCAATAGTCACATTAAAATAAAACAATCTGTTGACAGGGAACATCTACCTCTTCAGTGGGACAAAATCATACCAATATGACTTCAAACGAAAGCGGGTGCAAAATACCATTCCATCAAATGTCTGGCTGGGCTGTTGATGCATCCACTGAATGGGACAAGAACATCTATTGATTTATCACCTACTTATTGCATCTTTGTTGTGTTCTCTCAAAAAGAGAACAACTTTGGACCAGGGAAGTTCAAAGAAGATTCAGACTGCTGCATTGCACAATATTACTTATTGACTGAATTATTACACCCATTTTTTAAGCAAGAGTGTACCTGTTCCTTCCATTGTTGGTCAGCACATTAAGTAATAGTAATGATTTGTACAGCATTTTTATCCAAAGATCTGTGTACTGAAAGTGCAGTAAAAATAAATAAGATTATGAACTCAATGTCTCTGTGAAAGGATGGAATCGAAACCCTGACGTGTGTGTGTGTGTGTGTGTGTGTGTGTGTGTGTGTGTGTGTGTGTGTGTGTTTATAAGATACATCAATAAAATGTAATTTCCTATTAATATTGTTGATCCTTTTATTCACTATGGTACACAGTTAATTACGTTATCTTCTTCTAATCTAAAGATGATTTGCACCCATTAGTTCAGTTTATAATATCTCCAGAATCAATCATTACTCAACAAACACAGCAAGGTGGTGTGGGTTCAAGTAGAAGCAGGTGTGCACATGCAAGTACATATTGCATAAAAGTGAGTGCAGGTGACATAAGTGGCTTTTACAAGACATTGCACATAATAATTCTAAATTCAAAATATAATATATATAATAATAAATTATAAAAAAATATATATGACAGAATAACCAATTAAAGTGCTATAGTGTTCCCTCCATCTTAATACAACACATCTGATGTATCACAGTGGCCACTTATGTCTCTTCACAATGAGGGCCTGTCCCACCACTGGAATGTATACCAGAGGATGCTGCCATCCCAAATATGTACAACACACACTGTAACACACCTTGGGTGGGGGCGGGCTATGTAAGGATGAGACGAAGGGGAGATTGACATAAATAAAGAGAGATCCGTATAGTCAACATCACAACAGGTCCTTCGACCAGCATGGACTCCTGCATGGTGTTGGTGTTGCTGGCCTGTTTGACTCTATGCTCAACGGCTCCAACTGTTGCACCTGAAACAGATGCCCTGCCGGAGGATGACGAAACACTTGCTGAGGTAATGAAGAATATGTTGTGTATTTTGTGTATTTGTGTATTTTTTGAGGTGCGCTAGAGGCTAGCCCCTCCAACATCTGGCTTTCGGAAATTACATCATACTTCTTTACTCTACTTCTTTCATGTTTGTTCATGTTTAGAGTAGGCCTACTAAACATGACGTCATGTGGCAGCCAGGTTTATGGACCTTTAATGTTTGTATAGAGTACGATGTTTGTTTAAAGGAGTGAGATGCGCCTCCCTTCACACAAGTGTGATTTTTCTATATAGTGAAATATAGAAACTCTCAAACCACAAGGCCACTGAGATGTATGACTAGGGTGGAGAGAGACAGGTAAAGGATGGACCACTAAACCTTCTGAGAATTACAAAATACATTGCACAACTTAATACAAGGAATATTCAGTGAATACATGGGTTGTGAAAACTATTTTGTAGTAACATTTCATGAAAGACTTTTCTTAAATTTACGATGGTCAGATAATGAGCAGGATCATGTATATTAATGCTTATAAATGTTTTACATAATCCTCTTCCCTTCCTCTTTTTTTATTAGAACTACCTGTCTCATTTCTATGCTGATGGCAATTCTGCAATGCGCAGAATTGCCAGACCTTCATTCAATGACAGTTTAAAGTCCATGCAGAGCTTCTTTGGACTAGAGGTAATAATTAATAATTGAATTACCGGTATGTAAGTGAAAGTGTGAGGCTGTTATGTCAGATTCCATAAAAAAAGTTGTCTTTCAAAACAATGTTGGCGTGACAATTTAAATAATGTTGCATGATATTAAAAACATAAATAAGTGCTGGGTACTGGAACCTGAAATGATTGACACAATTTGGGATGTGTTGTCAGTGCAATAACCCTAACCCGTTTAACCACTCCCCCTTGAAAACATTCTGAAGAAATGCAATGTGATTTCAAGGAGGAGTGTTAACGAGGATGCAATAACCCAGCAATGCCAATCTTCTGCCTGTATCATTAAACACAAGAATGCCACTGACAATAGTGTCTCATTCCAGCAAGTATTTGATGCAAGACACCTCATGGTGTACAGTACCGTCACCATGATCAGATGCAAATGCTCTGTGTGCTGTTTTCTAAACGTATCTGCCACTAATGACCACCACCAGGTAACTGGCACCTTGGATAATGAAACTGTGAAAGTGATGAAGGAACCCAGATGTGGAGTTCCCGACATTGGCCGATATTTACACTTCCGCGGGAGACCCAAATGGCAGAAGAGCATCATTACCTACAGGTGCTGAACAATTGATTGATTGAAAAATTGATTGAAATTAAAACATACATGCATGATGCATGTTATTCTTTTAAATTTAACTTGTGCTTAGAGTGATTTGTTCAACATCAGGATAAGCTTCTTAAATTCGCCAACAATACATGGCCAATTACAGTCAACATTAAATTAAATTAAACAATATTAATATATGAAACAGCTTTGTCCACAGAGCCTATATGCAATATAAAAGTGCTGGGTGAAATATAAAAGACAAACAATCTTTCATAGACAAAATGATGGGCAAATACAGACATGTTTTAGAAAATGAGCCAAAAAAGCTGTCCTTGAAAACCAGCATTTCAATTTTCAAAGTAAGCCTATGCCAGAAGATAGTGTGTGATAGCGAGGTGCAGTGCTGTCCTGGCTGCCATTTCATTTGCTAAACTATCATCATGAGCAGGATCACAAACTACAATCGTCTTCTGAGCCAGAGTCAGGTGGATGCCACCATTGCTAAAGCATTCCAACTCTACAGGGATGTGATCCCACTTGATTTTAAACAAATCTACAGTGGTACTGCAGATATGATGATACTCTTTGGAAGTGGAGGTGAATATGAGAAACGGTTTGAGATTTAAAAAAAACAAGCATTCAGAAGGAGAAAAAGTATAGGAAACTAGCTAAACTAGTATTTATTGTACAGTAACAATGCAATTTATTTTATTGCTAGCTATAGCAAACATATACATTTATTACTGTCTGGAGTCCCATAATGCAGTCCCTTCGTGATGCATTATGGGAATTATACGATTATTGTTGGAATTATTATTTCTTCTTTTCCTGACATAAAACAGAACATGGGGACTTTGACCCTTTTGATGGGCGAAATGGAGTACTGGCCCATGCCACTTCTCCTGGACGGGGAGAAGGAGGGGACACACACTTCGATAATGATGAAAATTGGACGTTAACCCAGAGAGGTAATACTTTATGGTTCTGAAAGCAAAGCATGAGTTTGGACATGAGTGTCGCCTTTATTTTATTAGTTTTTTTATAGAGGGACAGAAACAGTAGGCTGACAGGAAATGGGGAGAGAGATGGGGGGGGGTGACATGCAGTAAAGGTCGTCGGGATTGGGAGTCGAGCACGTGGCACACTGCCAAACTGGATTGCCAGCCAAGGTGCCTGGACCGCTGAGCCACGGCCCAGGCCAAGAATCCTTAAATGTTGATTAAATATTTTAATTGGAGGTACAGTTACTGTATACAATAATGTTAAATGTTACTTGAAGCTGCTTAACCTAACCCATTATAATCTGAGATTATAATATGCATTGTTATTATGGTTATCAGGTATAAATCTGCTGTTAGTGGCGGCTCATGAGTTTGGCCATGCTCTGGGTCTGGATCACTCCAGGGACAGAGGAGCTCTGATGTTTCCCACCTACAAATACGTCAAAACGTACGGATACAAGCTGCCAGACGATGACAGACATGGGGTACAAGCTCTTTATGGTAATCATCAAAGCTTTTAAATCCTGTATGATGATTAATTCAGAGAGGAAATTCTATACCATCCAAGTCTGTGGATTTTGAATGTGTTATGTACTGGACAATGTTGGAGGTAGCTGGCATCAGGCATACATACATACTGTAGCAAGGATGCACACGACATGCTGGTGAGGTAATAAATGTCAGTATAGAAGCATCATCATCATACCCGGAAGTTATGCGGGAACGACTACTAAGTGGCAAAGAACGACTTACTGCCCTGACAACCCATACATCCAAACATCCATTTGATCGCGTTAAACAACATTAAACTCACTTTGCCACTTGATTTTCCACTCGATTTTGATCTCCATTTGATCTGCACAGTTAGTGCCGACTTATTACGTATCAGACCTCGTGATACCTTGTGTAACATAATTAGAAACAGCACCATACAGCACAATCAGCATTGATTGACATTTTTTGCTTGCCTGCCTGATTGCAGGTGTCCGTACACAGCTAGTTCCACAACCAACTCCACCTGACATCGGGCCCAACCCTCAAAATGACAAGTGCAGCAAGGACCTGGCGTTTGACGCTGCTACCTCTCACAGAGGAGACCTGCTGTTCTTCAAAAATGGGTACTGTATGCTAGACTATGGATATACATTACATTTTCTTTCAATTGATTAAATGCAAAGTGATGTAAGTAACTCCACAGCCATCCCAACCACAGACTTCAGTTTCATATGCTGCAACAATGAAAATTTGTATGTGCCTGTGTAATACATTTACACAGGCACATACTATGTACACAGGCACATACTCAAGACTGCACACACAAAGTTATGCACACAAGTAAATTAAAAATGTGTATCATGTTGCACCTCCAATGCTGCCCATGGTGGACTATGCATGGCAGGGGCGTCCTCTTCCCTAAGCCAGGCCTAAACCTGACCGCATACCATTCATGGATGTTTCGCCCCTTATCCAGAACATTTCCTGGTGGGGCAGTTAACAGGGACATCATTACACCCCCTGAAGCGCAACTTCTTTTGAAAGTCTTGTCTCGTCATCTCAGTGGCTTACTTTTTTCCTCTGAGAGTTCTTTAGTGGCTTTGTGAGGCATACGGTACACACATACTGCACAGTACACAGCACAGTACACACATACACTGTATAGTATGTGTAATTTGTGTATAACATTTTTAGGGAGCGCATGCACTCTCTTTCTGACTATTGCTGATATTCTTTATTTGTTATTGTTATTGTTATTGCTATACAATGTTGAGGAACCCAAATAATTGTAATCTTATGCCGCAAGACATAAAGTACAGTATGTTGCATTGAAACTAAGTACTGAATATTGAGAACAAAGTTTTAAACTAGCAGTTGTAGATGTGAAATGATTAATTAACCTAATTCCAACATAGAATGTATACATTATTTACATGAGTAAATACTAATCCTCCCTGCATATGAGCTCTCCTGCCGGGCACAGCTGTGCAGCTGTGCTAGCTTTAGCCACATGATTCCTTGAAGAAGACCTCCGAGTCGCCAGAGCAGCGGAGCCCACACTAGAACACAACTAACTTATTTCCGAGGGAATCAATCATACTGTATTTTGAATATGCCCATTCAGCGCAATTCCGCACTGTGGAAATCCACCCGCCGCTGCTGGCATGAATTCAGTTTAAGAGGGAAAGCTGCATAGCAGTCCTGCAGATAAAAGTCAATTCAAATCAATCACTATATTTGTGATGCTGAGTGATGTTTTTTCTTGAATGTATGCTTTTTTGACGGATTAAGACCCACTTCATTTCCTCTTCCTCAATAGTTACTACTGGACGAAGAGTACTTTGTTCCAAGGAATCCGATTCACCAAAGTGAGCACACAGTGGCCTCAGATTAACTACGTCGATGCTGCCTACGAAGTCCCAAATGAGGATGTGGTATATCTTTTTGAAGGTACTATCACACAGACACGAGGCCTGATCTCCACTCTATACACACCTTAAATCACTGCGGATCAGTTCGCCTAGGTTTGAATTAAAGACCAGAGATACTGGTTTGGGCATGAAAACCTATAGCCTATAGCTAGCTTTGGACAACGATTAAGGGAGAAAGGACTGCGTGAGTTCCTTAGCATATACAGTACTGTAGATGGTGTGGTGACATGACGGCATGCAATATTTTGTCGTCTGATCAGTTAGGTGTAAAAAAAAACGTTTAATTGATCGGAGTCCACAAGGACTTCTTCGCGTGTTATATCCTCCCGATGAAACTCCTTACTGTCAGGCGTCACGTGTATCAGAATTCAGAGGAGATGTGCTTGCCTGCACTCTTCCTAAGACCAACGGCAGTTAGTAGTGACAATGGGACCGTAGCTTACAACAATAAACATAACCCTGAACCTAAACCTAAGGTATAAGTAGGGTACATCGAAGCCGGGGAACATAGAACCTGGGGAAGTAAGGATGACCCCGTGACAACTTTTACTTTACTTGCCCTTGCTTTTTCTACAGGTCGCAATTACTGGGGCATTAGGGCATATGCAAACACAAAACTGCCTGGATATCCAAAACCTCTCACCAACCTCGGCCTCCCATCAAAAGTGAACAAGGTGGATGCAGCTGTCTTTGTACCAACCTATAGGAAAACACTATTTTTTGTGAATAGTCAGTACTGGAGGTGAGAGTTAATGTGCACACTTTTCGTCGTTCTTATAAATCAGATTTATCTGCACGAAGACGGACTAAACAATTGTCATGTGCAGCCTCCTCCCATTTTAAATGTCATCTATGGAGATAATTGATGTGTACTATATATATGTTCCAGTTATGATGAGCTCACAGGCCAAATGGACAATGGATACCCAAGATACATCACTTACGACTTCCCTGGCATCAGTTCTAAAGTGGATGCTGCTTTTCTGAATCGTGGTAAGAAATCAGAAAATAATTTACACTACCAAATTGTACCAATACAAAATGTACAAGTCCGGGTGACAATTATAAGGTCACTTTTTAGGCAAGGGTAATGGAAACCCAAGGAGGGAGTAGCTCAGTAAAATGTTGGGAGTTCTTAAAAAGGGTCTTGGTCAATCAGGCACCATCTTTAGTTAAGCATGAAAAGACAATACCAACCTCATAGTAAGAAACATGTTAATTTGTTACCTAATGAACGGAATGCTTCCTTCCATAGATTACCTATACTTCTGTGACGGCGCAAGGCAGACTGAATACAACCTTGCAAACAAGAGAGTGAATCGTGTTCTTCTCAACTACTATTGGCTCAACTGTTTTTAAGAAGTGGAAGACATGGCATGGCATTCTTTCTGTGAAATCTGTCAGAAAATATACAAAATATCGATCAGCATAATATTGTAGCATCCCAGTTGGTTAGATGGGGAAGTGGGAGTTCCCATTATAGAAGAGCATGTTGGATTGGATTGATCTCTTGTAATATGAATTATTTATAGGGATTGCATTATGCCAATTTATGTTCCATTTATTTATCCATTCATGAGATTTGTGTCTTGGTTCACCATGATGGTTAAGGGTAAAGGTGGGAATCACCCCACTCCATGTGAAGTACTGCCATTTGAGTTGATTTTGTGTGGGTATGTCAATGTCTGTGAGCTGTTATGCCAATAAAAGGTTATTCCTAAAAGCTGTTGTTAATCATGTCTACTTCTTTAAAAGAACACTATTATATTCTAGGGGAAACATTCGCCAATATAGCAGATCTAGGCTACATTTTATACAGTACAGTAAACTCCAGTCTGGTTCTCATAGGCTTAAAGTGTTATAGTTCTATGATTCATATGCAATGTGAATGAATGAATGAATATGCAATATATGCATATTGTTTGTGTTATTCAGTGTGTGTGCATCACTGGGATGAAAGCATACTGTACCACTATGCCTTTAAAGCAGTTGTGGAATGTACTTTTGAGGTAATTTTACTTTACTTGAATATTTATACTTTTGATACTTTATACTTCTACTCATCTCTCGCAATTATTGCACTTTTCACTCCACTGCAGTTATTTAACAGCTTTATTTACCAGTTACTTTGCTTAGATTATTAATACAAAACTAACATTAACCAATTGAGCCCTATTTTAATCGTGAGGCGATGCATTGTGAGCTTGCCTTGTATATCTGCTATTTTCAGAGTACTGAGTACTTTTGCTTTGCTACTATAAGTATATTCTGATGCCAATAGTTCATACTTTTTACAAGTACAGTACAATTACAGTACAGTACAATTTTGAATCCAGGACTTTTACTTTTAACAGAGTGTTACAACTAATGTAAAACATCAGAGTACTTAATCTACAACTGCTTTAAAGGAAACCGTGATAAAACGCTTACTGCAACCGCCGGGCGTGTCTGTGGACGTATTCAATGAATGGGATAACAGCATCTATTTATGCCCGATTTGATCAATTACTTATTGCGTCTTTAGAACAGTACTTTGGAACAGGGAAGCTCTAAGAAGATAGACGACAGATGCATTGTGCAATAGTTCTTATTGACTGAATTATTACACCCATCGTTAAAACAAGTGTGTTCCTGTTCCCTCTGTTGCGAACAGTGTACAGTACATCCCTGATGTACCCTTGAGGTGCAACAATGCTGTTATCTCTTGTGCAAGCTTGTATTGAGTTTTGATCATGTACACTTTGTACAGTATATCAAGACTTGCAGGTCAGAAAGTGCATTGTGTCTTTATGGTTCTTTGTGAGATTGGCAAGATACAGAACCTCCTTATGAAATTGTTTCTTATTTATGGTGGGTTTTGCTGTGTGTTGTAATCATTTACCGCTGACTAAATGTTTCAAGAAAGTTATATCATTATAAAATTGTATAAATTATTTGTACAGTATTGTATCCACAAAATGTGTATACATAGCCTAAAGTGCCTTATAAAAGAAAAGCAAATCCTAATAAATATTATCATTGAGGCTTTTGGTGATACAGTTGGTGTGGTACTATGATTATTATACAAAATGCATGTGATTTTGTAGGGTGTTTCTTCCTGCATGGTGCAAGACAAGGTAATCAGAAAATCTGCACACAGCTTAATGGTCCCAAAAGGATGTACTGTGCAAACTGCACAGCACAACATTCCAACCTGTAGTATCTGGACATTATACTACTAATATACAATAGTACACATATTTATGGTATAGCAGACTGGAACACTGGCAGAGAGCCATGGAGGACAGACACACACACACACACACACACACACACACACACACACACACACACACACACACACACACACACACACACACACACACACACACACACACACACACACACACACACACACACACACACACACACACACACACACACACACACACACACACTACCTCCACATATGGACATGTTTGAGTTAGCCCAGTTTACAGACACGCGCGCACGTACACGCACATGCATATGCATATGTACAGTACAGTTTACCATGTAAGGACAGATGGCCTGACAGATGGACTAGATGGCCTGTACTTTGCACCATATGCCAGCCAAAATGACCTTTTCTAATAAACCATGTTTAGTGAAGAGAGGTTACGACCCGAGTCTCCCTGTTCTCTCCCTCCCCTCATTCTGAAATATCACCTCAAGATCATACAAACCAAACAATTTGGTCTCAGATTAACTTTTTAAAGATGGAGTGCCTAAAACATGATCATCAGGTATTATTATTATATAAGGAGGAAGATTTTTTTCAAAAAAAGTGTACAGTATTTGTTAAGATGTGGTTTTTATGTGGACACGGCCACCAGTTTATTATGCCTGGTTTGCCTGGTGGGTGGTGATCTACTTGAACTGAAGCCACACCCACAGCTGTTATTGTATGATAAAGAGGGAGGACTTAGGGGAGGGGATGATATTGTATCTATCTATCACAAATAGAAAGATGAATAACTAGGAAAAAAATGCAAAAATCACAGCACCCCATTTTTAAAGTGACCTCATGGCACCTTATCCAAGGCTAGTTCAGAAGTGGGCTACACAGCCAGGTCATGTCATGAGGAGGAGGAGGAGTGACCAGAGCAGTAATCTCTAAAACATCTGTCAGTTACCACTCGCCTAAACATGTAGTGTTGTTGTTTTGTTAGGGAATTTGTGGAATTTGTTGTCAGCAATAGACACAGACACACTCAGGAGTAAGTGGACTAAGAATTGGCAGGAGCCAAACTGAGTGCCTGTTTCTTTCTTTTTTTTCCCTTTGTATCCCACGATTTTGTAACCCATTTTTCTTATCACCCAGTGCAATGTAATCCTGGACGCTACACTTCCTCTGCCAACCTGGGGGGGGCAGCGGACTGACCTCATGCCTCCTTCTATGCATGAGGAGTCCAAGCTGCTTCTTTTCACCTGACAGAGGGGAATTTCCCCGGCCGGACGTAGCGCGTGGAAGGGTTATTATTATTTTTTTTATACTGTTTTTATTAGGCATTTTTTGTATATGACAACTTATATGACAATCTTTGACAATAATAATGAGTTATTCAGTTATATAAAATGAAAGATAAAGACAGATAATGTAAATTCCACATACAATACATAATAAAAAAGATATATAAATGTGATAAAAACGAAAAAACAAAAGAAACAGTTAAACAACGACAAATGTGAACAGACAAACAAAACAAAGACCACAGGACAGACACTCTTGCTCTCAAAACTTTCCCAACACGTTGTAAATTAACTGAATTACAGACATTTCTTTTTAAATGAGAATAAATAAAATAAAATAAAATACTCAGTTCCTTTTTTTTCTTTACTTTTCTTTCCAATTTTCTAATATGTTATCTATTGTGTAGGAGGGGTTAGCGTGCACCTATTGAAATGGTCAATGAAGGGTTGCCATGTCTGGTAAAATCTATCTTCACTCCCTCTCAATTCAAACTTTATCTTTTCCAATTGCAAGTAGTGCATAAGTAGTGCATCTTTCATAAGTGTAGTGTGAGTGGGAACCTGTGCTTGTTTCCAATTCAACAGTATCAGTCTGCGAGCCAGTAGAGTCACATATTTTACCATGTTATATTGGAAAGTAGACAGTTTGACCCCGGGCCCCCCGACCTGGAAGGGTTATTTCGACCAGTTCCTTTCCCCTCCATCAGGCGCCCCAGCTGGCCAGGGGGAGGTAGTTTTTGGAGACCAGGATTACGGCATGTTTTTGTGAGGGTATCTACCCTAGGGGACAACCCCCGCCTCGGGTATGGGCACTGATGACGCGGAGGAGGGAACACGCCGCCAGTGCCCACAGCGTCCCCAGCGGGAATCGAACCCAGGACCTTCTAGCTGTGAGGCGACAACACTACCAACTGTGCCACCGTGCCTGTTTCAATACAAAAATCACACCCATGTGAAGTGAGCAGTGCAGGCTGTGTGCTGCAGTGGTCAATGGGTCTGTGTGCGTGTTGCTCAACAATGACACTTTAGGTCACCCAGCGGGATTGCAGCTGTTTTTACCTCAAACAGACATAGGCACATTAAAAAGAAATTAAAGAAAGACATTAAAGAGCTATACTTAAACTGAAATTGTATTCATGGTTGTACATTTTTATTAATTTTTTAATTTAAGACATTTTTTTAAATATGAAAATGGGATTTTCACTTGAGGTGTGACCCATAACAAATGTGTCCTAACCCAGTGTTTGGGAGACAGTGCTCTAAGCCTCAGGAATACAACTTATTGTTTAAGGAAAAGAAAATATTTTCTTTCACCAAGGAAAGTACTTTTGAAGTGTTCCTCCCATTCTATCACAGCCCCTCACATGGGCCTCTTTTCAGTTCACTTTTCCCTTCAGGACGAAGGCCTGTCCCAGCACTTCTTGGAATGTATACCAGAGGATGCTGCCATCCCTGTGTCATGTCACTCAAATATAAACAACACCCACCTCAGGCAGGGACGGGCTATGTAAGAACGATGGATACAACGAAAGGGAGATATAAAGAGAGAGAGAGAGAGAGAGAGAGAGAGAGAGAGAGAGAGAGAGAGAGAGAGAGAGAGAGAGATCTGTATAGTCAACATCACAACAGGTCTTTGGACCAGAATGGAGTCCTGCATGGTGTTGGTGTTGCTGGCCTGTTTGACTCTATGCTCAACGGCTCCAACTGTTGCACCTGAAACAGATGCCCTGCCGGAGGATGAAGAAACACTTGCTGAGGTAAAGAATAATGTGTTGTGTATTTACTTGGTAGTTTTTCTAGAATACTGGACTACTCTCCCCGGTGCTTGCCCGTTTTTCCTCCCGGAACTTTCCCCAGTGAGGGGGGATAACTTTGTATATGCTATTGGCTGTTTGTATTCTTTTTGGAAAAATATAAAAAGATACTCCTGCGGAAAGGCTATATTATTTGACTTATATTGAACCTATAAACAATTTAGTATTATTTAGTATATGTAAGGTTTTGCCCCCTCAAATGGTACCTCGTCAGATAATCCCCACATATCCTACAACAACTTCTGTGAAGTTCACTGTAGTAGCTTTTCATAAATTATATTTGTACTTATTTGTTCTGCTGTCATGAAAGTTTATAGTTAGAGAAATTCAAAGTCCAGCCGTCTGCTGTCCAGCCTCTCCCACCCCTCACTGGGGAAAATTCTGGGAGGAAAACAAAAACGGGGCGAGTAGTCTTGTTACCGTTTTTCTATATAGTGAAATAGACTCAGATGTGGAATCCTGGGTAGAGTTATAATGATAAAATAAATAAGCCACAGACACATTAAATCCACTTCAATTATTAAGTCATTTAATGTTGGACAACTTTGGTGGACAATTTTTGTTTTTTTCAACCATGGTCCGATTTTAGGTTATTATTTACAAAGTAAAAGAGGAGTGTTTTCATTCACTGCTTTCTTTCGTTTTCGTGATTTTTTGACAGGGGGCAGGTGCCTTCAAACAAGTGGCTAAATATGTATTTTCTTTATAAAACATTACAGCGATTTCTTTTTCTTTTTTGCTTTTGCTTTTTATTTTATATATATATATATTTTATGGAGGGACAGACAGTAGGCTGACAGGAAATGGGGAGAGAGATGGGGGGAAGACATGCAGTAAAGGCCATGGCACACTGCCAGCTTGCCAGCCAAGGTGCCTGGACCACTGAGCCGTGGCCCAGGCCTACAGCGATTTCTTTATTATTTATAATCCTACTAGACCCCAGGGAATTACATCTGGCCACAAAAGATAACGGGATCTATTCATCATCATCACAACCTTTATTTAAACTCGGAGTACAATTGAGGGGCAGGCCCTCATTTTCAATATAGCCGAGATACAAAACACAAAATCAACAATATACATTTAAATTAGGGTTGTCCCGATCTGATGGGGTGATCGGAAATCGGGGCCGATCACGTCATTTTTAAATGATCAGAATCAGATTGGGAGCCAAAAACGTGATCAGGACATCCCTAGAGTATCAATATTATATCCATATCATTGCGACCGAAGGTCGCAGTTAACTATATGGAATCGCGCAATTCCCGTCAGTTGGTGTGTTGGTCGGGCACCATATGGTGAACTAGAGTTCTCAACAGGCCTGAAAATTAAGGCCCGGCCCTACCTGGGTCCTCATCAAACCCTGTACACTCAATTTAAAAGGACAACTAAGTTGTCCTTTTAAATTAAGGATGGTCATATGAGAAGATAAATGTTTGACATAATCCTCTTCCCTCTCTTATCCATCAGAACTACCTGTCTCATTTCTATACCGATGTTGGGATTTCCAATACTGTGCGCAGCATTGCCAGGACCACATTCAATGACAGTCTAAAGGCCATGCAGAGCTTCTTTGGCCTAGAGGTATAATCATTTCTAAAAAAAAATGTTTTGTTCTGCAGACGATTTTCACGTCTGCAAATAATTAATGGGCTCCATGTTGAGAGAGCCCAGTTATGTTATTGTCACTAATGTAGCCTATTTATTTATATACGTTATATATTATTTTTCATTTTTCATTCTGAACCTTAACATATTCTTAGTTCAATCTGGGCCAGCCAACCTTGTAAGTCCCAGTGCATATCAATCTTATAGTATAAATTATTTACATCAATAACTGAAGCGGAAATGTCTTGTTTCTTGCATAGCTCCCTGCAGGGAAACCAAGGTTGTTGCGACATTTTAAAGGTGAATGAAATCCACCAACATATATAGCCTGAATTATAATCCTGTCCCAACATACATGTTGACCTTGAATTGTTTCATTCATAGATGCCCCTGTTCTCCATTTTCCTCACCCCTCCCAGTGGCTCCCACAGTAAAATGCAGAAAAACTTTGGGGCTACTAAAATAAGAATTTGCATTAAAGACAACTATAGCTTTCTACCATTATAGCTGCATTTTACTGTGGGAGAGGTGGGGAAAATGGAGAACAGGGGCATCTATGCCAACATGCACTGTATGGGAAAAGGCTGATTCAGGTGTTTTGGTGTGGATTTCTCCTTTAAGCAGAGGCTTCTCCAAGGTTAACTTATCAGTTTTCAGGATTCAAAAATTTAAAAAGTACCAAAAGTAACAGCTACAAAAGGCTTGTAGATAATTGTGTGATGCTGTAGTGTAGTATGATCAAGAAGGGCATCATTTTAGGAAAACACAAAAAGGTAGAATATGAAGATAAGTGTTATGCAATGATAAACAAGAATGATTGCTTCAAAGCTCTCTCCGACTTTTTCCACAACCATTTTTATATATTACTCCATCAGATTTTGTCCAAACATCACGCAAATCGGTACACAGTATCTCTATAGTCATGTGATAAAGACAGATCTGAACGATTTTTCATATTTCATAGGCTACGGATTGGCTAAGATTGCCAAAGTTTGCACAAGTGGCTTGTTTTGAACAGTGTGCGATTGCTGTGAAACTTTGCACGCACATTTCCACTAATCCGAGGAAGAAATGCCACCCTTTTCACATTGGCCTGTTATAATATAACGCCACCAGCAGGCCGATTTTTGCAAAACACAATTATTTTAACACAGCGTCCTTTTCACATTGGCCTATTATAGTGCCACTTTTGCTATACTGAAATATTTTAATTTAAATTGTGAAAACAATTAAACATTTGATTAATACATAAAATAATAATAAAATGCCACAATCTTGAATAATAATTGTTAGTGAGTTTAGTGAGTTTCATATGAGCAATAATTCTGTCAAATGGTGGATATCTGATGAGATAGTAGTTAAACATTTTATTAATGACCAAAAACAATGCATGTGTTTTTCTAACCTTATCTGCCGCTAATGACCACCAGGTAACTGGCACCTTGGATAATGAAACTATTGAGGTGATGAAGGCACCCAGGTGTGGAGTTTCTGACATCAGCCGATATGCACACTTCTATGGTAGACCCAGATGGGAGAAGAAACAAATTACCTACAGGTGCTGAACATTAAAACACTTTCATGCTTATACTGAAAATGGTTCCTTCATGTTATTATAACAAGGAAAATGTATACATCAAATTTGATACATTTAAATCAAACTTGTGCTTAGTTAGACCTGTTCTACTGTATGTGAAATACACTGCAACGGACAAACATTAAGATATGTGCAAAAACATGGAGACGAGAAGTATTCCTTGAAAAAATTTCCAGCTTTTCAATGTATGACAGGAGATGGTAGTCCTGTCCTGGCTTTCATTTAATTTGCTAAACTATCATGAGCCTAAATTAACAGGATCACACAGTACGGCCGTCATCTGAGCAAGAGTGAGGTGGATGCCACCATTGCTAAAGCATTCCAGCTCTACAGTGATGTTATCCCACTCGATTTCAAACAAATCGACAGTGGTACAGCAGATATCATGATACTCTTCGGACGTAGAGGTGAATATGAGAAAAGGTTTGACAATCAACATAAAAACCAAGCATTCATGTAAAAAAAAGAAAAAGATTAAATGCTATAATAGAAAATAAAATATTTGGTATACCAATAATAATAATAGCCTACTTAAAAGATGATGTTGCGGCCCAGGCCGTAGCGTAACGGTCTGGGCACCGGACTGGTGATCCAGTCGCGGTGTGCCGCGGGTTCGACTCCCGGACCCGACACGGCCTTTACCGCATGTCATCCCCCCATCTCTCTCCCGTTTCCTGTCAGCCTACTTTCTGTCCCTTAAAAAATCTATAAAAGGCGTAAGCCGCAAAAAAAAAAAAAAAAAAAAAAAAAAAAGATGATGTTGCTTAAGTCCCTTATTATCAAATGATTAGGGAGATGCACATCCAAATCTAATCGCTGGACAAACGTTACATGCTGAGAACCAGCATGCAAGACTTTATTTACCTTTTATCATGAAAGTATTACCAGACTGCTAAGTTACTGTATTACTTTATAATACATTCACTTCAAGTATATCCATTAATTTATAGAAATAAACAAATTTTTATGTAAATAAACAGATCATGGGGATTTTTACCCTTTTGACGGACCAAGTGGAGTCTTAGCACATGCCAACGCTCCTGGACGGGGACAAGGAGGGGACACACACTTTGATGATGATGAAACATGGACCTTAACCCAGAGAGGTAATACTTTCAAACCATAATTTAAAAAATGAATAATATTAACTTGTCTTGTACAGCAGGAAAATATATTTTCTCAAATGGTTCTAAAAGCAAAGAATAGGTTTGTGAACAGATTACATTCTAAGACATAGATGAGATTTGAGCAGATTTGAGCAAGACAGATTTGAGCGCTATTGACTCCCATTATGAAATAAAACAAGGTAGCCTATACTTCCTTGGACAAGAAATGTGGTACTGATTGGTCAAGTAAGCAAGTAAACCACATCGGATGAGTCCGGGCAGGGGTGCAATAGGCTGCTGTGGAGTGTGGTGGCAACTCATACAAGTTATAATATAATGCACATAAAATCTAAAAGAAAAAAGAAAAGAAAAGACAATTATAGCATAAAATAAGGAAGAGAGGAAAGGAAAGAAGAGGGAAAAGCAAAACATGTAAAAAAGACAAACTATCAAAGCTGATATCTGTGATTATTAATATGCCTTGTAATTGTTGCTATCAGGTGTAAATCTGCTGTTAGTGGCGGCTCATGAGTTTGGCCATGCTCTGGGCCTGGATCACTCCAGGGACAGAAGAGCTCTGATGTTTCCCACCTACACATACGCCCCTACTACTGGATACAAGCTGCCAGACGATGACAGACGTGGGGTACAAGCTCTGTATGGTAATCAAAGCATTAAGATCCTGTTGATGTCTCTGTAGTCTCTGACATTCTTTCAGAGACTACATTCTAGGGGCTCCATCTCGCGCCAGGAGCCATATTTCCTTAATTTGGGGATTTTGTGTAAAAAATGCTATCTTGTGCCACCACCTAAATCCTTAAAACACCTCCGCTACCCATGACATTATGCATAGGTGTGGTTTGGGCGTTACGCAACTTAAACCAATCAGTGTGCCAGGTGCCATTGCCTTTAAGAGATTTATTATCCATAATCCAAATATGCCCTGGATCTTGCCTTGTGGAAGAGCAATGCGTGCTGCCTTGGAATACAGATACAGAGGGTTGTTTTGTGTGTCCAGTATCTGACTATCTGCCATCCACTCCACGACCAACACAGCCAAGTTGTGCTGGATCCTGGAATGGCGGTGGGATCCTGGAGCTTTGGTGGGATTCCAAATCACGTGTCATGGACACTGGTCTCACTGCTGGATAACTGAGCTGCATTCACCCCACCGTGTGGATAGGGGGCTGTCTTACTGGGAGATGTCTTACTGAGACAACATGTAGTCCAGGAAGGAAGTGAGACCAGTGTCCATGACATCATAGACACTTTGAAATACTAAAATATCTAAAAACACATATTACCCACATACAAACCGCAGGAAATCGTTTGTCTCCAAAACATCATTAAAATAAGATCTGGTTGCAAAAGGCGTGAAGTGGCCCTTTAACAACGTTTGAGTTCTATTAGCATCAGGCACACCATCAGGCCGGGTGTCTGTGCAACAATATTAACAACTCTGTAAACTCTGTAATGATTATAACGTTTTGTTTCCCCAACTGTTTTAACTGTCTTTTTAAAGGAAGCCGCACACCTGAGCCAGACCCAAAGCCCAAACCCACACCCCGTCCGACAGCAGCTCCAGAACCGGAGCCTGAAGAACCAACTCAGCCGGACCCTGGCCGCAACCCTCGAGATGAGCAGTGCAGCAGGGACCTGGTGTTTGATGCCGCCACCTCTGTCCGGGGAGACTTGTTGTTCTTCAAAAATGGGTACTGTGTGTTTGAATCGGAATGCTTGCAACAGTCCTATATAGACAACAATACAAATCTAATCAATCACTATTCTTTTTATTTCTTATTATGTGATATACTGTGTGTAATGTGTATTTATAATTATTATGTCGTTCTTGAATGTAATCTTTATTTAAATCCCCGTCTCTTGTGTTCCTCCAGTTACTATTGGAAGAAGAGTACTGCAGCCCAAGGAATCCGTCTCAGCAAAGTGAGCACAAGATGGCCACAGATAAACGTAGTGGATGCTGCCTATGAAGTCCCAGACAAGGACGTGTTCTACCTTTTTGAAGGTATACTATTCAAGAGAAGGGATTAAAATCCTTAAAACAAGTCAGTGTTTGACTGATCATAAATCAGCCTGGAAATGTCAAAGCTCTGGACGATTCTCCCCCATGTTAAGTTATATCTATATAAAGATGCAGTAACTGCCATTGCTTTTTCTGCAGGTCGTCAGTACTGGGGCATTAAGGCTTATACAAACACAAAACTGACTGGATATCCCAAACCTCTCACCAACCTTGGCCTCCCCTCAAATGTGAAGAAGTTGGATGCAGCTGTTTTTGTAAAATCCACTGGGAAAACGCTATTTTTTGTGGATAGTCAATATTGGAGGTGAGAGCAGTACACTTTGATCATTATTATCATCACATTTATGTTTTAATGTTCACTTCATAAAGTCACACTCAAGGGTAAGATTGCTCACCTGGGCACGTGCAGTCAGTATATCTTAATTCATTAGTTCCTCCCATTTTAAATGTAATTTATGGAGAATCGGATAATTGATGTGTAATGTATTTTCCAGTTATGACGAGCGCAGCAACCAAATGGACAATGGATACCCAAGATACATCTCCTGGGATTTCCCTGGCATAAGTTGTAAAGTGGATGCGGCCTTTGAGAATTTTGGTAAGAGATCCAAAAAACACTGAATATTCCACTGGTGGCAGTTACAGCAGGGGCACTTTTGCAGTGGTGATGAAGATTGATTGATTGATTGATTGATGACCACCACCCATGGGGGAACGTTGTCCATATAAGACACAAATATACCCAAATGGTATTGGCCAATCAAATTACATAAAGATATTAAGGATGAAAAGATATTAATCACCTATGTACCAATGTTTGTTAATTTGTTAAATGAGCTGCATGCTTCCTTCCATAGGGTACCTATACTTCTCTGATGGACCAAGGCAGACTGAATACAACTATGAATACAAGACAGTGAATCGTGTTCTCCTCAACTACGGCTGGCTCAACTGTTATTAAGAACTGGAATACACTAGCATTCTTTCTATCAGATCGGTATAAAATGTCTGTGAAAGGAATGCATGTATTACAAGAATCAACAATTCTCACAGCAACTGAGATCTTGAAGCTGAAAGCTTAACTGCATTATTGCTTGAAACTTGGATTACTTTGAACAAGAGGGCACTACAAATCAAATTAAGCCTAGCCTACCTCCTTCATCATTAAGTTGACTTAATTGTTTTAAAAGATTTTCAATAAATGGGAAGGGGCCCACCATAGACATAGAAAGGCCATTGAAAAGTCTCTTCCGGCTCTGGGGTGAATGCTCTCAAGTGAGGGCAAGTTTCCGCCCGTTGGTGACAATTAACTGACAAGGAACATAATGAAAGGAAGGGACGTGAGTCACGTGACTGGACGCCGCCATGATACACATGTCCATATAACCAAAGATGGTCTATTTATGAAGATGGGCCAACTTCATTGGAGCCACTATAGGCGAAATGGTACACAAAGCCTACAAATGGTCTCCTAAATATAGTAGGTGTGGTTTGCTTCTCCTCGACCTCCTAATTTCAATATGTGATATAAAATCAATTGGTGGTCATCAAAGCTTATTTGTACATTTAATACTTGGTCCACTTCTATCCTCACATCACTGAGTTGTTTTAATTGAAATTGAACTCATGCCTCACGTCAAATATGTACTGTATAAGATCCTGTCATATTACCAAGTTACAGTGAGGTAATTCAGACATACTGTATACTTGTGAGAACTTGTCTGTACAGGAGGCCTACGTATAATTACGGTATGTCAGCTAGACATATCCACTCCATATACTACTGCAACCTTGCAGACAATATGCCAATGCCTGTATAGATGATATTCTGAGGTAATGCATTCACAAAAATATTAAATAACGGTTATTTACAGATGACATGTATCAGGGAGTGTTTTCCTTGGTCAAATGGCAACATGCTTGTGGAATTTCTCAATTCCATAATCTCTTCTTTTGAATATCATGCAGACTTTTTTTTTTAGCTTACAGCCACCTGTGTGTGTGACTGTGTGTGTGGTAAATGGTAAATGGTGCATATAGCGCCTTTATCCAAGGTGCTTTACAGAGATTGTGTATTACATTCACCCATTCACACACATTCATACACCGATGGCGGCGGAAACCATGCAAGGCACCAACCAGCACATCAGGAGCAATTAGGGGTTCAGTGTCTTGCTCAAGGACACTTCGACACTAACTCTAGGGGAGCCCGCGGGTTCGAGCTGGTGACCTTGCGGTTACCATCCAGCCACTCTACCCCTGAGCCACTGCTGCCCCTGTGTGTGTGTGTATCATGGTCACACACTTTTTGGAATGATGTGCTGAAATCAGACTTCACATCCACATCAAGGTCTGACTATAGCCGTTTTTAGCCCAAGGAGTGTTTTTTGTGCAAAACTAACTAATGCTTGGAATGCACATGGATTCAGAATCATGAGGTCTATAGCTGTTTCCTTCTGCTGCTGTGTATTATTAAAAGTCGTATAAGACAGGTCTGTGAGTGCCGATTGCTTCATTTGCTATTTTTACTTATTTATTTTACTATACTTTATTTTCAATTTCCAGTACTTTTGCTTCTACTCCACTACTACACACTCCACACTACTATCTCAGGCAAAATTACAAATAAAAATAAACTAAAGGCCTATTCATAGTCTGGATTTTCAGTGGTAAGGTGACCACCGCTCCGGTGGTGAGCTGACCACCGGAGCTGAAATAACGTTGAGCGGTGGTGAGTAAAAACAGAGAGAAGGGCTGGAGCGGTGGCGGTGGTTTGCTCTTCACAGCGGCTCGTGACGTCATGTTGTAGTTCGGTGGTCACCCCACCACCGTAAATCCAGACTATGTATGAGCCTTAAGACCATTGCTGCGTCAAAAGTAACCACCTGTATACGACAAGAACTGTCAAGCCAAATAGTAAAATTTAAATATTACTTCAGAAAGGCAAACATTTTGAAAATAGCCGGTCTACAAGCTCACAACACTTTGCAGTACGTGCCACTGCTGTGTAGAACTGTCTCATACAAAAAAGAAAATCTTTTGGACAGCAATGATAAATACCATTTAAAAGTATTTTACGCAAAAGTAAATTTCTTAGAGTAAAAGTATCAATACTGCAATGTAGTAATACTAAAAGACAGAAATTCAAAATTTGCTCCAGTAAAAGTACTCATTGTGCACGCCCCAATTAATTTAAAGCTCCCGGCAGGCCTTTCCAGAACTTGATTTTCCTAAATAGTCTCCACATTTACAACATTTCTGCGTCTAACATGATGGGACCCATACGTCAGTGTGGGCTTGCCTTCCAGTACTATCAGTTGCCCCACAGCAGCATAGATATATGGGCGCGTTCGGAAATTGCGCACTGTGCAATGCAAACTAATAGGCGAGTGCGCTCGTATATGTCTAATTGTCTCCACCAGGCCGAAGGCATGTGGGGAGAGTATGTTTTGCACTCCGTCCGTCCGCGTGTCCGTCCGTCCGTTTGTGTGTCCGTGAACAGCTAATCTCGGCCACCGTTAACCCGCTCGATGCCACATTTTGCACACACACTCCCTGGATGCCAACGATGAACCTCTGCCCCAAACTTTCCAGGACGGCCTGTTATAGCGCCACCAGGAGGCTGCTTTGTGCAAAACAAGTTTTTGCACAGTACACCTACAGATTTTGTCCAAACATCGCGCAAATTGCTACACAGTCTCTCTAGAGCCATTCAACGAAACGGGTCTTTCAGATTTCTCAGACTCTATCCTGATTGGTTAACATTGGCTTCCAAAGTTCACAGGAGTGCTCAGTTTCAAACAAAATGCTGCAAATCATGAACACATCGCGTGATTTCCGTGAAATTGTGCACCCACATTCCCACTAGGCCGAGGACGAAATGACACATGAACAATTTCAACTCAGCCTCAAGGTGGCGCTATAACTGGCCCAAAAGTGTTTTTACCTCTAACTGCACGGATCTGTGGATAACTTTGTATGCCAACTCCCTAGAGGCCAAGGAAAAACCTTTGCCTGGAATTTTTCACATCTGCTCTTTATAGCGCCACCAGGAGGCCCACATATGTAAAACACATTTTCTATTATTACTCCTTCACATTTTATCCAAATTTCACGCAAATCGGTACACATGATCTCCATAGTCATGTGATCAAGACAGGTTTTTTTTATTTCTCATATTCCATCCTGATTGGCCACGATTGGCTCCTACACTTTTCAGGAGTAGCCCGCTTTGTACAAATCGCCACAACTCCTCAACGCAGCGTCTGATTGCCATGAAACTGTGCACGCATATTTCCACTAGGCTGAGGAAGAAATGCCACTTGACAGTTTTCAACAGCCTGATGGTGGCGCTACAACAAGCCAAGTCGCGTCATGCACTCGCACACACACACACACACACACACACACACAACCGGTCGATGCCAAATTTTGCACACACACTCCCTGGATGCCAACGATGAACCTCTGCCCCAAACTTTCCAGAACGGCCTGTTATAGCGCCACCAGGAGGCCGCTTTGTGCAAAACAAAAACATTGTACCTGCATCCCTCCAACACCAACCTCCAGCCCAAATCTTCCTCAACAGCCTGTTATAGCGCCACCATGAGGCCACAACCTGACCTGCCCTGGTGGAGACCTGTGCCGATTGGCACTTTATCTAGTTGTCTATGCACAGCAGGGCTCCGGCTCCCAAATGACAAATGTTAACGCCCTCCCCCACGTTCTGCTATTTCATCTCCTAGTAGGCCTACCTGTCGCATTTGTGTGTGCAAGAGACTTTTTAATTTATCTGCATGTAGCCTACTTAATATATCACTTGATTCACTCGCGCCAGTACAACGAAGATGCGCGTTTCAGACAAAAATAAACTACATTTCGCTGTAAAATCTGAATCCCCCCCACCCCCCCACCCCATTTCCCTCACTGTATATTGTATATTTTCCCAGTGCTTGTATATTTTCCCTTTTTTGCTTCCCATATGATGAATTCCTGTTCTGTTCTTTAGCTACATAGAAATGTCTATTTGTATGTCTCTAAATGGTTGTATGTCTTTAAATGTTTTGATGAATTGAACAATGTGGACCCTGTTGTAAACAAGTGTAATGCTTAATTGGGTCGTCCACTCACAGTTGAGTCTTTGTATTGAGTTTGTGCTTAAAATGTACTGTAAATTCTACAAACTTAATAAATATTTCAATCAAAAAAAAAAAAGTATGAAAAACTACAGCTGCCCAGTATGAGACGGGATATCCGGTGTGAGTGAAGTGCTCCACCGAAAATGTTCGGCTATTATTTAGTTCCTGAGAAGTGATATTCAACGTCAACATTGGCTCGTTGTCAATCCTTATCCCTTTAAACAATAATGTGCTACTTTTGCAGCAGTAAACGAGTAATTTGTTGAGGTGAAAACGCAACATCCACGCACAAAGATAGCCTGATTATGACATGACTGTGTCATAATCATGTTAACCATGGCTGATGGCTAGCTCAATAAGAAGGATCCGTTAGCTTAGCAGGCAAGACAGTCAACGTTAGCATCAAGTGTGCATGCATGTAAACAATGCAATGGATGCCAGTGAAGGCTCTCCGATGATACATGGAAAAGAGCAGACGCGAACGCGAACAGAAAGGAGTGGGGTGAGGTCTTTGCTATCTGACGACTGTCTGTGAGTGTGTGAGACTTGTGTGTGTGAGAGAGAGAGAGAGAGAGAGAGAGAGAGAGAGCTATTTCCTCCGAGGTGGAAAGCCTGGTGACGCGAGGTTATGTGTGTGCCTGTGCCAATCGAATTGGTGTCGGTGTGTGGAGATAGATTAATAACTGTATGCGTCTCCTGTGTGTTTCTGTCAGCCTTCTACAAGTAGCGTCCAGGGTCGAGACTCATCCTTGTCTCCTATGGAGTCTCTTAACACCCTGCCCAATTTTGAAACCGAGATTGAGACGGATGGACAAGGAAACTACTCTCTCTTCCCTGCTTTGGACAGCATGGCAACTCTGTCAGGGACCTCCGAAACTCTTGAAAGGTGTCATTCAACTTCTTTTATTATTCGCCTGGCTGCTCTGGCAACGTTTCTATCATGTTGTGGATCAGGTCATGTCGGGGGCAGCCGTAATTTGCAACACTAGATTTTTTTTTAAATAACAGGATGAATTATCCTCTTTCAAACTGCAAAGCGTTTGTTTTTATAAAAATCCACATTATGAGCTACTTTACGTCAAGAAATGTTGTGCATTTTTGGAAGCTAACTGTAAAAATGACAGGTAACATACCGTGTGCGCCTTCTGCACAGATGTCAAGTTCTTGTTCCTAAGTTCCACACATATAAAACGGAAGGGGCTAGCCCAAACCCAACAGGTGATTCATTTGTAATCAGGTGAATAGGGTCTCATGAACCCTGCCCATGAAACAGACCACAATGCAGAGAAGGTCACCATGACCAGAGTCACCATGCAAATACCATACAATTACATACATTTTGTTACCAAAAAATACATTCACAATTTACATATTTTCAGAAAAATAAACCATAAAATAAAATATTACAGTCAGAAACCCATCTTTGGGACAGCTAGTAGCTACAGTCTCTTTACCCCAGCCGTGCCCACCTGTCACTAGGTGTTTCATTCAAAATAATCACTTTTCATTCATTTTTAAATGGATGGATTAAATTTAAAATATTCTTCAAATGGCAAATCTTTAAAATAAATAAATTATAATAATTATATTAGTATTTTAAATTCCTGTAAACGGTGTTGTTGATCCTGTGTCTACAGTATTTTGACGAAACTATTTTTCTGTCAGCAGCGAACCGCAAAGTGATATCGCAGAGAAGCCAAACCTCACTTGGCTTGATGCTGCACAGGTACCTTGTTTCTTATCTTAAGAGTTGCATTACTCCACTGGATATCAGAAAATGCTGCCTGTCAGTATGTGCTTCAACGTATAAAGGGAAAATGCTGGGGAAATGCTGCCTGACAGTATGTGCTTCAACGTATAAAAGGACGTTTTCTGTGATTAATATTTAAAGGCTGAATTATCAAAAGTGATATCTGTGGCCATTATTATTATTTTCTCTCTCCTTTTAGATTGTCTTGGAGGAAGCTGGGCGGCCAATGCACATTAAGGAGATCAAACAAAGAATCATCGACAGGGGACTTGTTCAATCCAAGTACAGTTTATTTTTTACTTGCAAAACTGCTAGTGTTTCAATCAGATTGAACTTTTCAATTATTACAGAAGAATAAAATGTTTTGAAGGATGAGAGACATGAAACTGATTCAAGGCGAACCAATGGGTGGCTCATCCCACGTGGCATGTGACCATGTTTCTCGTACCATTGAGTAATTCAGATGTGCCACAAAACATAGTGGAGTTTAACCACACGCAAGCAGAATTTGCATAAGTATTTGTGTTTCGATGGAGAGTTTAGGAGTCTCACAGACTAAATCAGTGGTTCTCAACCTTTTCGGGATCAGGGCCCACATGACCATTTCAGAAGCGTCTGCGGCCCACCCGTCTGACCACTATCGGCTGCCGTTCTAAGTGGTCGGATGGCTCTTTGGAACTAACATAGTATATTTAAGTTCTTGTTTACTGGTATCACAGTGAAAACACGCACCTGCTCCAAATCGGAACCGGTTTTAACCCATTTGGGGCGGGAACCCCTTATGGTGTTAGCATTATGTTGTGCTTTAGCTATTGAAAAATAGCAGATCTACAACCTCATACGAGCTTGTAGGTCTGCTATTTTTGGAAAATCGAAGAACGACATAGAAATATAGCTTTTTCAGAAAACTGTCAGGAAGACATTTTTAGAATCTGATCTCAGGTCAAAATGGGTTAAAGAAAAACTACGATTTTTTTTTACATATATCTTTCTAAATATGAATGTAATATTACAGTCTTTAGTGTTTTGGCAATTATTTGGTGGCCCATTTGCAATATCCTCACGCCCCACCAGTGGGCCCCGGCCCACAGGTTGAGGAATCACTAGTCTAAATGGGGGCCTTTCAACCCCGTCAAGGGGTGATTATGTGTGGAGATACCAAAAGCTATTAAATGCAATAATATACCTACAATGCTTACTTAGTTAATATAACTTGCATATCTATTTTTTTATATTTAATTGTATGCATCTGTTCTCCCCTGGGCAGTGCAAAGTCGAGCCTGGAAGCTGTTATGTACCGTGAGGTAAGACCAGTGATGTAACAGCGGCCTCTGGTGTCGAGTACAGTCTATTGCACTTCAGCATCGCATTTGTTTCTTTAGTTAATCCATGTTTCATGATTTCCTTTGTTTCTTTTTTTTTTTTCATATTTTACTCATCATTATTATTATATAACTTAGTGAAAGAAATTTAAACTAACCGAATCTGCGCCAGAACGAGATAATCTCGTGAATAGCTACTGTACCCCACTGTGCCATCCATGAGATTACGAGATTTGATTAATAAGCATTAATCCAGCATTCAAAATAATATATATTTATTTTCTTTACTCACATGGTAGAAACAACTACATCCCGATTCGACGCGCACGCTAGGGCTGGGGCGGTATGGGATTTTTATTACCGCGGTTATTGCCGCCCCCCCCCAAAAAGAATGTAGTGTAATTCTGCAAACTGTTAATAAATATTTTAATCAATCAATCAATCAATCCTTGTTTGTGCCGAATCTGGGTTGCACATGGTTTTTTTTAACTCCCTCTGGTGTTGTTGTGTTGCTGGCATGATTAAAAAAAAAAAAAAATCATAAAAAAAAAAGAAAATGTTTTTTTTGTTTTTTTTAACCGCGGTAATGAACCCGATACCGCGGTATGCGTTACATACCGGCGGTATTGCGGTTATTGCACCCAGCCCTAACGCACGCGGCCACGCACACACTTGCTGTCCTTTTTCTCCTCAAAATGAGCCAAACTGTGATCTTTGGGACCTTATAAAACCCTAATCTTTGATCGCGCTAAGAAAGTTAAAGTCAAATATGGAGGGTTATCACTTCTGGGTCGGGTGGAAGTGGTCTCTTCTGCGTTTTTCGCACACTACACTGGCACTGACCTCACGATCCCGCCTATAGTAACGGTAGGGAATGTGTTAACATTTACCAATACACAGGATCTATTTTAATATAATCTCTTGTGAACACTTACGTATGTAGAAACCCAGATTTGCTATTAGAAAGAGGTTGAGAGCAGATACGTCATTGCAGTTAACAGGTAGACATCTCCCATCTCCACAAGCCTGCCACAAGCCTTAATAGTGTAGTCTTCTCACTGTACCTGTTCTGACATTACACCATAACCTCACCTTGTAACATTGTAATTCAGTCTCAGTAACAGACTAATGCCATGGGACAGTTCTTAAGGCTTTGATGCACAAACCTTAAAACAATACAATATTTGGCTGACTTTCAGGTCTACATTGAGTAGCTTTAGTCAGGGTTTTCCCAACTCCATACCCTGGTGTCCCATTATGTTTCAGACACAAAAAGGCAGCAGGAGATTCAAGAGGATTGAGAACAGAAATGGAGTCTTTGCACTGTTGGTGAGTGATTTAGGATTCCAAACAAACTTTGAGGCACATAAATGTTTTGGGCAATTCTACTGGATGGCAGTGTCTTCTGAATTACAGTACTTCAGCCTTGTTGCTTTAAACACGTTTAAACATTCCAAATTTGGAATTTGTACCATGTTGCTCATGTTGTTCATTGTTGTTGGGGGCATTGTCCATGTACAGTATATTTCCCAAAACGTTGCCTTGTGGTGTGTCATAGCCACTGACTGACAGGTCACACAACTACTGTAATTAAATAGTATATTCACAGCGGCCATTTTGCTCTCACGACATATTTGCGGGGTGGCATTATTTCATTAACTTAATACTAGCAAAATGGCCAACGTGTGATTATGGTGAAAAGAATAGTCATCCACAGAGTATTTTCTACAGATTAAACATAAGAATAAGGTCAGAGATTCATTGATGATAGTAAGATAAGATAACTATTGATCCCAGAGGGGAAATTCAGGTGTAGTAGCAGCAACAATAACCAAGAAACAAGTTGCGTACAGGTAAGATATAAAAAGAAAGAGTAAAACAGGTATCAGTTTTGTGTGAATTTCTTAAGTTGATGTTTTCTGTTTTTTTGAATATTTGTTATGCTATAATTTAATTTTTTATATTTACCATCTTACTCTGGACATTTTCTCATAGTCACAAAGGCCATTTCAGTGCTGCTGCATTTGAATCAGCTTTCTCTTCAGCTGCTTCCTCTGTCTCTACTTGCTTAGTGCTTACCGCCTGTCTTTCCCCACTTTATCCTCCTATCTCACTCTCATGCCGTCTCCTTTTCTCTCCCCCATGCATCAACATAACAGACGGATGAGGAACGTCAGCAGTCCCTAGCAGCCTTCCCCACCCAGTCTTTCCTGGGCTCCCCTCCCCAGACCGCGCTATCCAGCTCTGGCTCTGCTACCTCCATGCCCGCCTTCCCCTCCCCCACCAGCTCCTGCGAGCATAAGCCCAAGGTCAAGAAAGTTCAGCAGCGCAAAAACCAGAATGAAAAATACAGACTCAAGTACCTCAGGCTGCGCAAAGCAGCACGGGCAATGATATTTGTGAGTGATATTTGAAAGTTATTTTATATAGCTAACAAAGCACAATGTATTACATACATATTAGTTAATTATTTTCTGTGTTTTATTTTTAGTATTTGTACTGAAAACTTTTCAAAATGTCTTGTCTGTAATTGATTGCCTACAGGAAAATGCGGCCCTCTGCGATGAAGTTGCTCACCTAGAGGAGAAGTTTGTTAGAGCAAAGGAAGAACGCAGGTGAGAATTGATTATACAATAGGGAGTTCCTGTGAAGCAATTTGATTTGACAAACATTGGTTCCAGTCATGCTGATAATTTCCACAAAGCATTTAAATGTCAGAATCAATATTTCAATCCCAAGATAATCATTAGTGTTCGTTATGTTTCTTGTTGCATACAACTATGCACTCTACGTGGTTTAGACCAGTGTTTCTCAACCTATGTACCGTGGCACTTTACTGTGCCTTTGATTTGTCCAGGTGTGCCTCGAGATTTTGACCGAAAGTAACACTAGCCCTCCCCCCACAAAGCGATAGCTAGGCGTCCTATTGTTGCGTCTTTGTTGTTGTCACACGTCTAAATAGACGTGCGAAAACAACATGACGACGGAACAATAGACTTTGTGTCACTAGCTAATTTCAAAGCTAATTTTAAATTCATATTGATTTCCAGATTTTTGCTGAAGTCATTGCTGCAGTACCAGTCTGTGTCAGAGGGGGATCTGTTGCCTACTCCCAGCACTAGTTCTCACCAACCTGTGCCAGTGGTGGCCTTAACCTCTGGACCCTCTGGGAGTTGTGCACTTTCCGTGGATCATAACCTGGTTTCAGGGGTACCAACACTTGAAGACGGGCTACAGAAAAAACCCAAGAAGGAAAGGAGAGAACGAGGCAAGGAGAATGGAAAGGAGGAGGGTGAGGACTGTGGTTTTGTACATTTTGATTCACACATCATAAATAAGACTAAGTACATTGTCAGAAGAAAGGAGTAAGGACAATGGTCATAGTGGCTAATTTAGATTTAATCATACTGTACTACCTTGCTGCTTGCCGTCAATAACTAATGACTCATAACTAACAGTTTTTGTGATGATTACATTTATTTCAGCAAGTGACATGGTCATACAATAAAATAGAAATTGGGCTTTATGATGCAAAACTCAAGTGCTGAGAACATAAAGTCCAATATTTGTCCTTTATTACTTCATGTGTTCTTCAGTTCCAAGGAAGATGTCCAAGAAGAGAAAGCTAACAGATGGTTCTCGCAAGCTAGTGCAGCCCATTGTGCTGGATTCCTCTGGGCGTCCAGTCTTTCCTATCGTACTCGGAGGACTAACCGTCTACAGCTTAGGAGAGGTCAGTGTCTCAGCTCTGACATACAGCACTGCAGGTGGGGTGCGTACTTAGTTTAGACTAGTCATTGGTTAGACATGGGTTAAGGTTAGGTTTAGGTGTGCTGCCCCGTAGGAGGTTAGGTTTAGGGTGAGGGTTTGAGATGGGTTGTAATTTTAGGACTAATGACTACTGCACCCACTGCAGGTTACATTATATATAACATTAGAATCAAGAAACATCCACAGCTAGTAACACTGTAGATGTGATTTATTCTATTGTGCTAAACATCCAGAGTTTACAGCATAACGTTTGTGAAAGGTTAACAGAACATAATTTCCTTCCTCAATACTAATTGTGTTTGGAGGTGAACTTCGTTTTGTCAGACATAGGGTTTTCTAGTGTTTCTTAATTGCATCATTGAACATTTTAATGTTGAACGTTTATCTCATCGTGACACATACTTATTTTACTTGCACAAATATAACACTTGGATTTAACACGTTTGTTGTCCAGATCATCACAGACAGAATGCTGTTCCATGACCAGTGTGCCATCTATCCAGTGGGATTCTGCAGCACACGTGTCTTTGCCAGTATGAAAAGTCCAGACCAGCAATGCCTCTACACCTGCCAAATCAAGGATGGGGGGGCTGGGCCACAGGTACACACACAGTAGTAGTAGTAATAATTATAATAATAATGTCATGAAATGTTCATTATTTATATAGCACCTTTCATGACATGAAGAACCTTTAATGATTTCATGCAGCTCAAAGAAGGGCAATTTGCACTTTGCTTTTAGGTTAAATTATAATGGATTTTTTTCTAAGAGACAAAATCATAGTCTGATCAACCACTACTTCATTGTATGGTATATTTAGCGTGTTGGGTTGCGCTTGTCTCAAGCAAGTTTCAATCTGCTAATTGATATTAGTAAAATACTGACATGAACTGAATCCAAGTTGTTTCTTCAAATCAAACAGACCTCAATTTGTTTTGAGGTCCGTTGGCAGTAATGTCAAATATATCATGATTGAGTCATATATTGTACTACAATATATATTGTACTTCATATATTGTAACAACTGTTACCCATTCAAACCTAATATCCTATACTGTGTGTGTGTGTGTGTGTGTGTGTGTGTGTGTGTGTGTGTGTGTGTGTGTATATACTATATATAATATAGAGTTCATTACTCAACAAAGTCAAAACGTGTTTTGTATTCTTTTGATAGCATTTCATAATGTAATTGCTAATAGAAATAAAGACTGACTGGTAGATCCTAGAGGTACCGGTATGTTAACCTCTGGCTATACTGTTTGTCTTTAATTACTTTGAAACCTTCTCATAAATGTATGTCCACAGTTTGAGATTGTGCCAGAGGAGGACCCTCAGAATGCTATTGTTGCCTCATCTGCTTTGACATGCCACTCTGATCTTCTGAAGGCCATTGCATCTGCCAGGTAACGCCTGCACCTCACACACATACCTCATTACTCCAAATGTGGGCAAAGTGTCAGCCCGGTCCAACTGTCGTTCACTTCCATTTAAAGGTTTTAGTTAAATATTTTAAATCATACATTATGTGACAAAAGTGCAGAGGTACAGTTCTTCCTTGGCCTACTTGCAGCATGCACAAAACATCCGATGATAGGTCCTGCAGTTTGTAAGATTAGCCCCGGAAAAGCTAACACAAACGGACCCATAGACATGGTCATATATATGGCTTAATCAAATACCTTGACAAACAATATTTTACCTCTCTGAAGTGAGTCCAACATTTTCCTAGGCTGATTGATCCAGCCTCAAGTAATTAATAGCTTTAGAAAGTGTGAAGACCACTTATCTGGCACCTAAGGCAAATAGTGAGTTCTTGCATTAATTAGAAAGACACTTAAACTGCTCCAGATCTCCTGTTAATGACCGTGCAAACATTTTGTGCCCAAGACAAAACCTTTAAGACTCTGGCTCTGAAAGCCTAATACAGTAATTAGATTTAGCGTAAAGCATTTGAGGCAAACATTAGTGAGGAATGCTATGTGGTCTTGTCACAATACTGTAGGCCTACTAGGAAGGGGGGGCACGGTGGCACAGTTGGTAGTGCTGTCGCCTCACAGCTAGAAGGTCCTGGGTTCGATTCCCGCTGGGGACGCTGTGGGCGCTGGCGGCGTGTTCCCTCCTCCGCGTCATCAGTGCCCATACCCGAGGCGGGGGTTGGTGATAGGGCCCTTCTGTGTGGAGTTTGCATGTTCTCCCCGTGTCCAATAGGGTAGATACCCTCACAAAAACATGCCGTAATCCTGGTCTCTAAAACTACCTCCCCCTGGCCAGCCGGGGCGCCTGATGGAGGGGAAAGGAACTGGTCGGATTAACGTGTCCCTTCCACGCGCTACGTCCGGGGAAATTCCCCTCTGTCAGGTGAAAAGAAGCAGCTTGGACTCCTCATGCATAGAAGAGGCATGAGGTCAGTCCGCTGCCCCCCCAGGTTGGCAGAGGAAGTGTAGCGCCCAGGATTACATTAGATAATTGGCACTGGGTGAAAAGAAAACTGGGTTACAAAATCGTGGGATAAAAATTTAGAAAAAAAAAAAAAAAAAGTGAGGAATGCAAGGCGAAAATGAAAATACTGTACACGCATGACGGACATAATACATATTCCTGTCTACTAGAGCGGTCATCTTGTCATCTCTTTTGTTCCAACACCTGTTACTTCCAGGTCCAAGCCTGTGAGTCCCATCGTGCCTTCAGGAGCAGACTTCTTTGGGTTCTCTCACCCCACCATCCAAAACCTCATCCAGAGCTGTCCCGGAGCACGCAAATGCAGCAAGTGAGTTGCATTCTTCAACTACTGTAGACATTTTTACGTGCATGAAATCATCCTAATTAAATTGACATTGTTTGTGCCATCACCATAGCTACCAGTGGATACGTTTTGAGGTCTGTCGCCCTGGTGACGGACAAGTCCCTCACAGTCTATCAGAAGATGATGCCTCTGTCAACTTTGAGGCCTACCAGAGACACCAGGACTTTGACAATGAAAGTGTGAAGACGGAACACAGCATCACAGGTTGGTCAGACATTAGATTTGTGTATTATTATGGAGAATATACTTTTAACCACGTGTATGATTTTGCCTACGTCATCTGTTGTTTATACTTGATGGCTGGGAAATATTATGTCAATGACACTAGATTTTGTCTGGGGTTATGGATATTGTGAAGTGTCGTCTTTTCCTGATTTTAAAGGCAGCATTACAGTGAAGTGATGTCTTTTTTACTTACCCGACTGTCCCAATATTCGTTTCTTCCCACTTAGTGATTATATAGGCATTAAAATTTACATTGTGTAAATAGTTTTGTGAAACCACTAATAGTTATTCCCACATATCGCTAGAGGTATTTGGTCAAAGATATTTGACTTTGTCCATTTGGGCAGTATATACTCATATCATAACTTAACCTGAGGCTCTACTTTCTCCAGGACAAAGGTCCCAGTCTCCTGGCTCCTCTCATCAACACCCTCTGACGTCTCCAAACATGAAGCCTTCTACCTCATACTTCAGCTCCTGAGACTCTGGTCCACAGAAACCGGAGGCCTCATTCATGTTTTCCACAGGACTTCATTCTAATGTGTGATGTTTAACGTTTTTGTAAATCTTAAAAACAGTGACCTTTACAGTATGTTTTTTTAAGAGCATTTTCAATCTATATTATTCAATTGGGTTAGGGTTAGCTTATACCAAGCTCATGGATGCAATGTCTTTGAGAATCAAGGTTAACGTCTGATTTACAGCTGATCTACAAGCTCACAACACATCTCGCTGTGATGCGTTGTGAGCTTTTCGATCGGCAGATTGTTTTGTGAACGATAATGCTAATATACTGAATGTGTCTGACTCTGAGGGGCTGGACTTTTGCTTTGCTGTTTTAAACCCTCAGCTGATGATTCTATACTATACTGGCACTTGAATTTTGTTGTCCTCCAACCTCTGAACTTGATTAGTTTTCTCACACTTGTATGAAATACAGGCAAACTGCATACTCTTGCTGACCTTTGTGAAAGGTACAGTACATGCCATTTGATTAAAGTTTTAACTGTATGGTACCAGAGATGCTCATATCGGCTCTGACGTCACCCAAATCCATGTGTACACATAAATAATTAATCCGCCATACACACCAAGTAATTATTTCGCAGATATACAGACTGGCATGGACATAATTTATTAATCATTTCTCATGAAGTAGGCCTACAGTATTGTGACAAGACCATATTAGAAAGAAATGGCTGTTTTTGCTGCAGCACTGCTTTCCCCAGCACAGCCAAGCTCTCCCCACTCCATTTGCAAACGTACTTGAATCATTTCTGCATGTTTGGGGATGAAAGAGGGGGGAATTGAGCTCTAAATGGCCCCAGTTCCAGCTTGGGATCTACCCGGACTGATATGTTATTCTTAAAACTAATTCACTATGAACCAGGGGTCATTGCCATGCTGGCTTGTGGTGGACATTTATGTCAAAATTCAATTTTTGCCAAGGACTATACAAAATATGACCAGAAACACAAAGAGCTAGCCATGAATGACCATAACACGTCTAACTGTGTACAAATGTGTAGGCTACACTCAGACCTTTTCCACCTTTTGGAAACCGGTTCAGTTCAGAACCAGTTTTAAGTCTGTGAGCAAGGCCTCCAACGTTAATTATGAATTGACGGGGGAGTTTCCCCGGCCGGATGTAGCGTGTGGAAGGAACACATTATTCCGACGAGTTCCTTTCCCCTCCATCAGGCTGGCCAGGCTACCCTACGGGACACGGAGAGAACATACAAACTCCACACAGAAGGGTCCTTTTGCCAACCCCGCCTCGGGTATGGGCATTGATGATGCGGAGGAGAGAACACGACCACAGCGTCCCCAACGGGAATCTAACCCAGCTGAGAGGATACAGCACTACTGACTGTCCCACCGTGCCCCCTCCACTGTGCCTTGTGCGCATTACGCACTGCATTAATGCGCCTCTTCTGTTGTAACGTATGGACATGACAGCAGACAAAGCTGGGGGACTTAATGGGATATAATGGGAATACTCAAATTAATATTTGTAATTATGCATTATGCAACCGATCTGCAGAATCCACACGCTGGTCTGCAGATATAACTGCAGACATTGATGAGGTGGATATCTGTGTGCACATAAAAGCAAGCGTGTTAACGTAAAATCTATTTGTTTTCATTAAATGAAAATGCAACTGCAACTTTGATGTTTTGTAAAATAATATATAAAAAACCTACTAATTGAAGTATTAAGTATATGTATTTCTACATACACAGCCTGGTTCTTCTAGACTAAAATATAGGACACTGAAGAATACAACAAGGCACGTGGATATGGCACATTCTGAGTAGAACAGTAGTAGTTTTGCCAGTATATTAAATATAAACCTTTTCACGTCAAGGACCACCAACATTAATTTTAGAATGATTTTACTAGTACTTTGCTGGGTGTTTTATGGTATTGTTATATTTATGTAGGCCTATTGTCTTGAATGTATACGCATTAACCTGAGCAAAACAATTTCCCTTGTGGATAATGTGTCATTCTTGTAGCCTCAGCAGTTAAAGTTCAGTAAAAACCATGGCCAGATGATGACGTCTAGTTTTTACCCCTCGGCTGCTGGCCAGCGATTGATTCTAAATGGGGCTGCAGGCAAGACCCCACTGTCGCTGTAGACCGGACAGGCCTTGAAATCGCAGGGCCAGTCTTCCCATGCGTACTGCAGGCCAGCGACATGCTCAGCAGGTTGACACATACTAGTGGACACCTGCACGATGGTTGGGTACCAGTGCACAATGGGAGCTGGAAGCCAGACAGACTGGTGTCCGCACGGAGCCCTTGCCACTGAGCAACAGATCTGTCGAAAAAAGGGAAGTCACTTTGTAGAATTATATTATATTTATAAATGTAGTCAGAGTCTAAATTGTACCCATTCTACATACTGTGAAATACATTTTCAATCAATCAAACACAGGACTGTTGGTATGTCTAACCAAACACATGCACCTCTATATCTGCCATTTTTGAATAGCCAACGCAAAAATCTAAAATGACACAGATCATTATGGGCTAATTTAGCTTGTACTAAGTTTACATGTACTGTATCGTTATAAATATGTTCACGTTCAAAACTCAATGAACTACCTAGAGTGACTCTTCCACTACGAGCATTACCTGAAAGATGTCTTTGGATGGGGTGACAGAGATTTTCTGGTTGAAGGTTATGTTAAGATATGCCTCGCTGGCCAAGATTTGCTCAGGGAAAGGCCCTTGGAATGCCACATCCTTTTCCCCATAAGCCACTGCCCTTGCCCCCAACATCAGTCTGTAAGCCACATCCTGCTTGTCTCTGGGATGGATACTGGAATAGAAATGCATTGCATAATTATGTTCTTTTCTTCATTTGCAGGGGTTTGAAAACAAAACAATTAAATTAACAAAATATTCCTGTTTCTCAAGGGGGCCAGTGCCGCCAATCCAATATCCAGGACTCTTAAGTTACACCCCATGTCCCCACACCCAATTAAAATATAAACTTATTTTTTATAGTGTATCATCGATTTCACATTAAACTGGACTGTTAGTATGTGATTAATTATTGGCCTACTTCCCAGGGAAGAAAAAAAGTACCGGTAATAAAGCAAGTAGAATTGTATATGAATGTCAGGCCCCTCTCACAGGGCTGTCAAGGCCCCGTCATGTTACCGTTCCCTGTCACAGCCCTGTGACATTATACTGACCATGATACTGACATCGATACTGATACAAGGGCAGTATCATGTCTGGATGAAATGAAGAAAATATAGAGACACATGGGGACTACAAATTTCACGCCCCCAAATGAGACAGCGGCCCCACTTCTGCGGTCCGTGACATGTTCAAAATATAGACATGAATGAACAAAGTCATTCTATATATATATAGCTAAATACTTATAATACCACTTACGTGCCATATGGAGACGTTTCATCTGGTAAGTCCATAGCCACAGCCATAAATGTCTTCTTCATCCGTGGATTGGGAGCAAAGCCGTAGTCTGCAGTCTGGTGCCAGCGGATGTTGGGAAAGCCTTCATCTGTGGAGCCTTTTACGAAGGTGGAGAGCTGTGGGAACAAAACAATGATTGGAACTAAGGAATGTTGAGGAACCGTTTCCATGACAGACTGACTACAGTAGGTAATAAAGCCTGATCGATGCCATATTTTTTGGTCCGATGCAGATTTGGGAGGGTCAAACTGATGTTTTGAGCCATATTTTGATGCCATGCATATAAAGGTTACAACAAAGCAGTCTTAGGCAGACAATGCTCAAATCTTCTATGCATAGGTTATCACTATCAGGATACAATACGCCAATTTATTTCATCAAGGTGTATATATATCTTTTCTCCTCTCATTCAAAGCCCCCCATTAGTGCCCCGGGCCCCCCTTTCCCATCCTCTTTACTACTGGAAGTGTGTACCTGACTGTGCTTTTGTCCTTTTCATAGGACATAGGGGACAGAATGCAGTTAGGTTGCATTGGTACTCGCAGGACTAAATAGTTCCTCAGTGACTCTCCAATCTCCATATCAATTGTTTATCCGTTGGCCATTTGCTGACTCAAAGGACAAACAACTCTCCATCTGGCATTTTTCCTGGCTGGTTTCTCATCGTCTACCAAACATATACTCCAAACAACACGTATCAGGATACCTAAAACACTACTCTGAGTATACTTGAGTGTCTTTTCTACTAGTTATTTTTCTTCTACGATATTCTGGCCTGTCGCTGCTCCATTTGCCGCTTTGGGCTCTATAGAGGCCTTTATCTGCCTCTACAGTGGTTAAAAATTGGGAGACATCGGCTGCATAATTGCCTATCGATTTCGTCCAAAAAGTAAAATAATGGCCAATATGTCTGCCTGGCCCTACCAGATAAAAGCTACTGTAATTTAAATTTGGTGGTGAATATCTCATTTTGAAATAAAACCAACCAACCTGGACAAAACCAAAGGGTAAGTCTGATGCTGTCTGTCCCCCTGAGCCTTCGTGGAAAGCCTTCCTCCAGTCATCAATCATGGCCGGAAAGGAACAGCTGTACTTCTCCTGATTATATTTTGTGTTGTCCTCACCTAAGGACACAGACTACATTAACCTTTATGTGAGGACAACATAGCAGGGCTATAAGCTCAGAACAAACAGATGGGGTTCAAACATACAGTATTGCTTGGTCTGCTTTGGTAGCTGATCTAGTTTCTATTTTGGCACAATGGATGCCTCTCAGAACCAGTTTTTAGGGCATCATTTTAACAACATATATCACTTTCAATCAGTGACCAATAGAAATAATTATCCAAGGGACCCAGGGTCAATTTTTATAGTTTCTGAAATAAATGAATATACTCCATTAAAGGGGTATTTCACTTTAAATGAAAACACTTCTTGGGTAATTTTAACATCTACTCTGGATTTTGTGTTCACCTCATTAAAAAAAAAAGCTATTGAATTGGACATGAGTTTTTAAAATGGGAATTGAAGTTCAATGGGCTTGTATAGTAGGGGGCGTGAATAATTTATGAATATCAAATATCTAAAGATTGAATCAAGCAACTGGGCCCAGAAAGATGTTAAAATGACCCCATGAGCATTTTAAAGTTAAATACCCTGAAAGGGTAATGCAGAATGCAGAAGATGGACTTGTATAATCTGTAGGCAGGTGGAAACGTGCTCTGCCAAGTGAAGTGGACCAAGCCGTAATTGACATACAGTACCTTGGTACCAGATGGCACCCTTGAGAGTCATGTTGAGAAGTGGATGGACCATTGCATTCCATAGAACAGAGTTGTTCCTTTTAGGACTGAGATCATTTCATGGAGAACAACAACACAATTAAAAGGTGTGATTAATGTAAAGTAACCTTTCAAAGTCACCAAAGAAAAGCTATTCACAGGACATGGACACTGCAGAAACGTACACAAGCTCATATGGTATACAGTAAATTGGTCCAAGGCGCTTTACATAGATGTGCATTACATTCACCCATTCATACGCACATTCATACACGCGGCAGAAACCATGCAAGGCACCAACCAGCACATCAGGAGCAATTAGGGGTTCAGTGTCTTGCTCAAGGACACTTCGACACTAACTCTGGGGGAGCCCGTGTTCGAGCTGACAACCTTTGCCGACAACCTTGCGGTTACCATCCAGCCACTCGAGCCACCGCCGCCCCCCTACAGTGTGATGTTCATATTTATCAGTTTAATTGAAGAAATTGTCTTTTATTTTAGCTTTGAGGGCGGTCCTCAAAGCTAGTTATTAGCTAGCTATCATGGGAAACACTTCACCATGTTCCAACCGTATCTCCATTAATGTACTATAGGGTATTATATGAAGTGCATACAATAAATATAAGCTATACTGGTCTACCTTTACTGTATCACTGCAGGAACCTGACCTACAGTTTCAGGCACCACTGACATAGTTAATGTTGCCCAGTCTATAGAGGGTATGTGCATGCTTAAAGTGAATGGCACATCGAGTGGCAAATCGAGTGGCAAAGCAACATGCAAAGTGAGTTTAACATTGTTTAACGTTGTTTAATGCAATCAGATAGGACTTTTCTGTTTGGATGTATGGGCTGTCGAGGCCAGAAAGTAGTTTTTCGCCACTCAGTAGGCGTTCCTGCATAACTTCCTGGTTTGATGATGATGTCATGCGCATACCCTCTATAGACAAGTGCAGCATTACACATACAGTACTGTACAGTATAAGCCAGAGTACACAGAAATAAAATACAGTACAATGATGGGAGGTGCAGGCAGCTGCCCTAGCCAAGTCAAAAGATTCCAAGCCATAGAATATTGTGGGTGAAGCTACAGCAAAGCATTATGGATATTGCAGTATTGTTTGTGTTGGTTGATTTTCATTTGCACTTTCTACAATAAATAAAAGTAGATAATGTCATTAGTATTTCAAGAACCATTTTAATTTTAATTTATGGGGATTTTTTTTACATTTTGGAATGCTCTTTCTTCATGTATTATTTGGTAGTAAACATTATTCCATTACATGTGGGGGAAAATGGCAACAAATGTAAACAAGAAATATTTTTGAGCAGCAGGATCTCCTTGGTGGTCAGTAGGAATGCACTGGGGACACTAGCTGGAGCATTCGCCCAATGTCATGACTATGCATGATGCCAGGGTATTCTAGCACCTCAAAGGCATCTCTTGATTCTCTTGTAGGTCTTTATGTGTGAATATAAAGGACCACAATGGAGACAAGCCCTCAGGGATTTCTGTTTTATCCTTTTAGCATTATTGTATAACTCTACCTCTGTACAAACTCTTAATAATAAATTATCCAATTCAATCAATCAATATGTACAGAATACAGATAATATAGTACAAGTAAGACGCGCAAACGCGTGAAGCGAAAGCAGCTTGTGTGTGTGGTTGTGTGTGCGTGTGTGTGTGTGTGTGTGCGCGTGTGCGTGTGCGTGTGTGTGTGTGTGTGTGTGTGCTACAGCTGCGCCCTGTGTGTGTGTGTGCTACAGCTGCGCCCTCTGGTGGCGGGCGGGTGGTGTAACAGTGGGACAGACACACACACAGACACACAGACACACACACAGACATTCAGCCCTTGCTGTCATAGTAAGTGGCTCACTGCGGTCGCAACTAGGGCGGCACAGCATGAATGTCATGCTACACAGGTTGGCTGAAGTGTAGCATTGCCATCTCCTTACCTGTCTTCATCCTCCAGCAGTGCACACTGGTGCAGAGCTCTGGAAGATGACCATGCCTCTACAGGTGTGCCTCCCCAGCAGGACTCCACTAAACCCACTGGGTACTTCAGGGTGTCATACATGTAGCGGCCATACAACCAGCACACTGCAGAGAAGTGGAACAAATCTCCTGGAAAGATCTCTGCCCATCAATAAACATATGTAAGACGGACAGACAGACAGACAGACAGAGAGAGAGACAAGACTAGGTTAAACAAATCACTATTACACGTTATCATATAATTTAATCCAAACCTCTAAAAACATTACCAAAGAAACTGCTCATTTTATTGTACTCTTACTTGCTGTTGGCACAGACCATGGTAGTTCCACCCGAGTCAAGTCAGTCAGTTCTGTTGTACTTAACTCCAAGGCAGCCATAAAGAGCCGAACATGCGGGTACCTGACTGCCAGCACCAACTCCTCAGATGCATTGAAAATCTATTGGAATTAAAGGAACAAATGTCATTGTGAACTATGAATGCCAGAAGAGTTATCGTAGATTAATTATAATTCATTTAAATTTAACTTTATCTTGATATTAAATTCAAAGTCAAACAAGCAACATGAAGGAACATCTGAATCTTGATTCAACTTCTGACTTCTTCAACTTCAATTATAACTCTAGCCCTTAATCACTGATACAGTACCAGCCTTTCAAGACCACATTTAAAACAAATTACACCCCTGTCCTTAGAACCTCAGGCAAGAAACAACTCCAAAGATTTTGAAGAGGTTTAATTCAGTTGTAGTCTCAACCACTGTCCTGTTTATGGGAAAATAGCAATTGTGTCTCCCAGATTGTGATTGGATTGACAGAGTCCAGGATGGAGGACCTGAATGTTCTTCTGGTCTTGGACAAAGACTTGTGACACGCCAAGCCCAATTTTGCATCATACGGCTTCAAAATTCACAAGGCTGACTTTTGAGTCAGAGTGACACTGGCACTCCCATTAGCCAATTTTTATACAGGATAAGCTTTCATAATAGGCTTGCGTCACCATTGTTTTGGCATACGTTTCCTCAACTCTGAGCAAACTTGACCCCTTGTTTCATGCTGCATTGAGGTTCATAACCAACTCCCCCTATAGGACCCATCACTGTACTCTGTACGGTGTACGCCATAGTGGGTTGGTACTCTTTAACATCTCGCAGGTTACTACATATTATATTCTCACTTATAAAGCCATTCTTGGTAGTCTCCCACTTTACATTTGTTCTAAATTTGAGCTTGTCCAAAACTCTCAACCTCAGATCCCCCCAACTCTCCAGCTCTTCCGTAAACAGAAAATACGTTTCCAGGTGGGTTGTACATTTTCAACAAATCAGGAGAGAGTACCCATTTATCAGCTTCAATTTGATATCGCTCCAGTTCCAATTTTTTCTGCTCATTTCGGTTTGTCATCACTTGGTGTTAACCAAACTAGGCCTACCTGTGATGTTTCAAATGCCATGTTGCTTTGACCTCCACAGAGCCAGACATCTCCAAACAAAACATCAGCCAGTGTGACTGTGGTGTCCTTAAGAGCTGCTGTCACATTGTAGGGACCCCCAGCTTCAACAGGGCCGAGGGTGAGTCGCCATATGCCTACATGTGTTGTGAATGCAATTAACCAGAAATCCACTCATCAGCCAAAAGCAGTCATCATTTCCAACTATAGAGATCAGCCATGTCATGTGTTTATTGAAACATACAGTAATACAGTACATGAAACAGGGTCTAATTAGCCTGCAACACAGGGGATTAGACTGGAATCCTGACTAACTTGCTCCAGACATTCTTTTGACAAGCAAAAGAAGAAAACAAGTCTGTCTGTATTCCAGGCTAGTTCTGGAATATATAAAGCAAAGCAAAACAAAGCAAAACAATATTGTTTTAATATTATGGTCCTGACACTGCAATACATGCTGCATTATCTTCTTGACCTGTCAAAAAGCACAGCTACATTTTTAGCTACTGGTTTGAAACTAGACTTCGATTTCACAGGCCTGCATGAAATGTAACCATGACAGCATTATCAGCTGGTAAAACAAATATTAATTTAATCATGATGCAAATGACAAATAGTTTTCTCTTAATTGGTGTTTATAGCCAGGCTTTTTTGGAACCTCAACCTCTGCTGTGAGGTTCCAAATGGGCTAGTTTAAGATGGACACAGTATTTTTGTTCTGCTAATCATTTAACGTTTTTTGATGTGCTGGTGTATGCTGAATACAATTGCAATACCCACATTGTATCAACCACTGAACATAAGTATTTGGTTCAACATTTTGCTGACATCGGCTTCTTGAATGGCAACAGATCTGATGATAGGTGCTGCTCACTCAGAATACTGGACTACTCGCTCCGGTGCTTGCCCGTTTTTCCTCCCGGAATTTTCCCCAGTGAGGGGGATAACTTTGTAATATGCTATTGGCTGTTTGTATTCTTTTTGGAAAAATATAAAAAGATACTCCTGTGGAAACTTAAAGGCTATATTATTTGACTTATATTGAACCTATAAACAATTTAGTATTATTTAGTATATGTAAGGTTTTGCCCCCTCAAATGGTACCTCGTCAGATAATCCCCACATATCCTACAACAACTTCTGTGAACAGACTTCACTGTAGTAGCTTTTCATGAATTATATTTGTACTTAGGCTGTTCTGCTGTCATGAAAGTTTATAGTTAGAGAAATTCAAAGTCCAGCCGTCTGCTGTCCAGCCTCTCCCACCCCTCACTGGGGAAAATTCCGGGAGGAAAACAGAAACGGGGCGAGTAGTCTTGTTATACCCTCACTCACTGCTCACCTTTTGTCACCATGACTGGTGGGGGTTTCTGTGTCACCGGTCCTGACAGAGAGATGGTGACTTGGGCGCCATCAGGTCCATAGCCCCACAACACAGCTCTCTCTGGAGACCTTTGTAGCACCATGTGGTCTCCATAATAGGATGCAAAGCGCAGGATGCCACCTACAACACATTTCTTTCTTATTGCCTCCTCCATCAAACTGAAAGTCCTCCCTGCCCGTCTGTCCACCATGGGTCAAGAGCTTTCAGCTGCTCTGCCCCTCACCTCTGGAACTCCCCCCCTCTTCCCCTGATATAAGAAACATGGACTCAATCACCTCATTTCATTGTCTGCTTTTGCTTTTAACTGTGTTTTGTGTCAACTGTTTTTAACTTGTTGTACGGCGACCTTGAGTGCCCTGAAAAGCGCCTTATAAATAAAATGTATTATTATTATTATTTTCAACATATATACATTTCAAGACAATGCCTGCTAAATTTCTTGTAATTTTTTAACACTCTAAAATACTACAATATAGCCTAATTAGTGTTTTTGCCCTAACAGGGCAACCAGACTATATTAATTGTAACACTTTATTTGGCTCTGGTCCGTAGCCTTCTACTGCTTCTACCCTGCAGGGCAGAATCGTAGAAGCAGTAGAAGGCTATGGACCATGGCTAAGGATCTGGCAAAGAATCGCTATTAAACCGATCGACGCCCCAATAAAATGCTCTTGCCAGAGTTAGTACTCTAGATTAGAATGCCGACTATATAGACCCAGGGCTAAATGCCGAAGAACAAACAGTGAGCATACTGTATCCTACTTACCAGCGGCATAATAGCATGAAACAAGTGTGTAAAATACACACGCATGTGTGCAGAGAGACATTAGACCCACAGTCGTTTAAAGTACACCGTTCATGGTATTATAATTTCGTCAATCACATCACGAGTTTAGCCATCATTAAGTAACTGACAGTCTGACAATCCAGTGGAATAATATTTACTTAAATTGTGCCCGATCGAGATACTGCACCCGCTGTGCAGTGACTTCCTTCTTTTGTTTCCATCAATATGTTTTGAATGAGTACGGATCCTACGTTGGACAAACAGAGCTAGAATACTTTTCGGAACATGCAGCACCAAGACGTCCCCTCAATCAAGAATCGCAATCTGAGATAGCCTCGGTCCCACAGTCACAGGTTTATTTATCTGCGAAAAGAAAATAATCTGAGATGAGAACTCATCGGCAAATAAACTAAGGAGAAACAACATATAAATACGGGGTAACAGGTAGGCCTACGCCCCTTTTCCAACTCGCCCCAATACTCTAGTCAATAATGTTCAAACATAATTCATGTTGGTGATTATAAGGTAGCCTATTATCATATTAATTTATCATTGTTAAATTTTGATTTTGATTGATTTAAATATTTATTAACAGTTTATTAACAGAATTACGAATTTCCAATTAAGCATTACACTTGTTTACAAGAGGGTCCACCATGTTCAATTCATCAAAACATTTGAGACGTAATAGACACTTCTATAGTCAAAGAACAGAACAGGATTTCAGCATAAAGGAGGTAAAAAGGGAAAAGAAACTTATACAGTGAGGGGAAAGAGGGGGTGGGGGCGGGGGATTCAGATTTTTCGGGGGCCAGTTTCGAATTGCAGCCGTCCGTAGATGCCCTTTGAGAGTGGTTTTGAATGAGTCAAGGGATTCGCACATGTCTTAATTGGTAGGGCGTTCCACATTTTGGTGGCATAGGAGTTGGCACAGTTCACTCTGTATATCCACGGACAGAGCCGTGAGAGAACGGCCAATCTTACGCAAGGAACGCATGACCCCCCAGAGAGAGAATCAAGAGAGCGCTCAGAGCGCAACATGGGAGAAAATAACGGAAAAAAGGAAAACCTACAGCGGCGGCGCTGCCTCGACAGCTGCATTCCAATGGAATTATTCCATGCTGCGAGTTTCAGAGATGATTCAAAATGCATATTCTGTAATCACAAATCCAAGAACTGTACTGAACTGACTGTTGAACTAAGAAGAGAAACACTGAGGAAACAAGGCATCCAGGTGTTTTGTATGTCTGGACTCTGGTAGGCAGGCATGTCGCGCGTAATTGCAGGGCATTCACTGTGAAGAGTGCGGGGTACTAGCACCCGCAGTTTCATTAAAGAGGATATTTTGCCAGTTATAGGTAAAGAAACGTTGAATATGTATGTGTTTGGTTCCAAAACACCCCAGAGAATTACCTGCAGGAAAGTGAAGGATTTAGAACAATCAAAGCATTTGATGTCCATTTATTGGAAACACCCAAGTTGAGCTCTTATGATTAAAGCGCCAAACGGAAAGGTATAGGAGGTATACTTGGAAGCAAAAGGAATGCCCGCAGATGTAGCCTATAGCCTACCCATCATAGGGATGGATGCAGTGGAATTAGGAGTCCTAATTGGCGGAGACCAATATCGGAAAACGGTCACAGGAAAAATTCACCACGCTAAATATCATAACTGAAGTTTTGGACATTGAAGTGATGCACATCAGCGTCGGAGAGGAACAGGCACTGTCAGATCAGTTACGCAACTTTTGGGAAATCGAATCTCTTGGAATCCACATGAAAGAAATGCATTCATTCCGGACGTAGCGCGTGGAAGGGACACGTTATTCCGACCAGTTCCTTTCCCCTCCATCAGGCGCCCCGGCTGGCCAGGGGGAGGTAGTTTTAGAGACCAGGATTATGTCATGTTTTTGTGAGGGTATCTACCCTAGGGGACATGGGGAGAACATGCAAACTCCACACAGAAAGGCCCTATCGCCAACCCCCGCCTCGGGTATGGGCACTGATGACGCGGAGGAGGGAACACGCCGCCAGTGCCCACGCCCCACAGCGTCCCGGGGATCGAACCCAGGACCGCTAGTGGCGCTATAGCTATGACAGAGCAGATCAGAGGCAGGGACGTAGCCGCACAAGCCAACCGCACACCGGGAGGCGGTACAATAAACGGTAAACAAACAAGAAGAAATAAAGCGACCAAATCGGTCAAACAAAGATTAAAAATACTTAACGGCTTCCGCGCCACAGGAGATATTCGCAGCGGTATGTATAGGTACTTAAAGTTCACGAATTCAGAATAACTCAAACAAAAAAAGGCTGTCAAACGCCGCAGATACGATCTTAGAGAGCATATTTATGTCCGCGTTCCAGAATTCCCATACGAAAATATAGTTATGAACAGGGACCCTACATAAAACTCATCCAAATTTCAGAAAAGCTTTATGGAGGGTTCCGAGAGGGGCTATAGATTTCCCTACTCCAAGGGGAACATTGAATTACAGTTGTCAGAAAGCCTGTCAGTGCCGCCTAGTGGCATGACCTAGTATTGGCTTGTAATTTTCCACAGGCAGTCAAATTAGCAGCAAGGGCAGAATCCACTTCTTGCGACCGACGGTCTGTTGCTGCCCCCTGCCGGCCGGTCTTTTATAGGTCAGCCGGTCGGTCCAATGCAATTTTAGCGACCGACGTATTTCACGTCGGCCGGCCGGTTTGATGGGTCGGTCGGTCGCTATGTGTGTCCGTCGCTAATTTTTCAGGTCGGTCGGCCGCTATGTGTGTTTTTATACATAAAATGTCCATGCATATTTATTCTGTTGTTGATGCTGTTTCTGTTTCTGTTTATTTGTAAAAAATGGTAAAGGTTGTAAATTGAAACAATACACAATTTGTACAACCTGACCCCCTTGCCCCCTCATATGAAAAGTGTGTGTTTTTATTTTACTATAGAGCGGTGCCGGGGGCCCGTGCCCATGGGAGCCTGGGAAGAAGCCCGGGCAGAGGACTTTTGTGGCGGTTCTGGATAACCGTGGGCGACTGCACTTATCGTGATGTCAGAAGTGATGATCCCCTTTTATACCCATATATGGAGTTATTTGTCAGGCATGCCCAAATATGTAGTGCAGATGTCAGAATGATGTCAGAAGTTTGTGGGACGAAAATTCCCCTCTGTCAGGTGAAAAGAAGCAGCTTGGACTCCTCATGCATAGAAGGAGGCATGAGGTCAGTCCGCTGCCCCCCCAGGTTGGCAGAGGAAGTGTAGCGCCCAGGATTACATTAGATAATTGGCACTGGGTGAAAAGAAAACTGGGTTACAAAATCGTGGGATAAAAATTTAGAGAAAAAAAAAGTTTGTGGGATGAACCCGTATTTAGGCATGCCCAAATATGGAGTCTGGAGTCACCTTGTGATGTCAGCTCTGGCCCGGGAAGAGGCCTTTTGGGCGGTTTTGCACAACCGTGGGTCCGACAGACACGACACTGGGCACTGCAGTGCACTCCCTGTGGGGGTGTGGAACGCGTGTGTTGAATTTGAAATAGGTGGGGCGGACGGTTCTCGTCGAGTTACATGGATTACAGACGTACACACACAGAGATTTGGTGCATTTATAGTTAGTTTTTCTTCTTTTGAATGTGTGATGTGAAGGAATGTGTTGCTATTGTCTTTCGTGAGGTGATAATGGATGGCTGTGAGCCATATAGTTTTGTGTGTGTGTGTGTGTGTGTGTGTGTGTGTGTGTGTGTGTGTGTGTGTGTCACATACACAGTCTAGAGGCCTTCAACATCTTCTGCCTCCAAAGGATCCTTTGACCTAGGCAGACAAGGGTGCCTTATATTAATAATAATAAACTTTATTTATATAGCACCTTTCATACATAAATGTAGCTCAAAGTGTTGTTCCATGCCGACGGCCCGTAGAAGCAAAAAGCTGCTTCCCCGTATTTTTTAGTTGCCATTTTTTTAGGCAAAGCGAGCAGGCCAGCAGTGGAAGACCTTAGGGGCCGGTTTGAGACATATTTAGGCAGTCATGTAGGTAGGAAGGTGCGAGACCATTGAGAGCTTTATATATATTGAAATATGCCTTATATTTATGACCGGACCAACACACCAAGCATCACAGTGCTCCTTGGCCAAAAACATGCAACGACAACGACAACGATGGACTGTGTGTGTGTGTGTGTGTGTGTGTGTGTGTGTGTGTGTGTGTGTGTGTGAGAGAGTGCGCACACATCTCCCACAGAGAGAGAGAGAGTACTGATCAGATCTGTAATTTACTTCTGGTGGACCATGCCAACCATAACAAACTGAAACTATGACACTGCATTTCTGTATGAGTAATGTTACAACATTACCACCAGCACATTTCAGAAGAAAAACCAGTACTCACATTAGATTGAAAATGGCCATCCCCCCTCTAGTGAGCTGTGGAATGGGCTGTGGTCTATTCCATCACATTTTACAGCTAATTTCACACAGCGAAACGAGAGATGCAAATGTGTTTGTGGTTTCAGGCATGAACTGAGATTTATGGCCGTTGCCTGCATGGGTCCCTCACAGGTTCCATAAAAAAACGGGTCCAACTTCATGTGATAAATCCTACAAATTAGTGTCTCCCTTCAAATCACTCAGCGGCTATTACTGTAGATGCACGAGGGGAAGCAGAGTAAAGCCTGATTTTTGCTTTGTCGTATGACAGTGTCGCATTCTGAAAATTGCCAATCTACAAGCTCACGAGTTCACAACGTCATGAGTTATTTTACAGACTTTTGTAGATATTTTGGCATGGGCTATTTATATGATGGAGCATGAATTAGGTATTAACATATACTGTCCTACATAGCCAAACTAGGTAAATAATATGTGGGCAGAGAAAGGCGCTTGCAAGATTTACAGTGGAATTGAATCTATACAGTACAGTCTACAGGCAATATGTGTTCTACTTGATGCAGTTATATTCTGCATCAATCATGCATGGCTACTGCAGACATTTCTTTCTTGAATGTAGAATCAAATCAGAATGTTGTGGAACAAAAATCAAATGTCTCTCAAACAAATGACCAGATAATTCCATATAGCCTAAAATGTACAGTAGGTAGGCAAAAATTACAGTTTTGTTTAATTTATGCAAGCAACTGGGAGAAGAGCAAAAGAAGCAATACTTCAATAACCATGCATTGGGTACCGTTTACACACACGCACACACACGGCATGCACACGCATAACCTTTTTCTTTCTTTCGACAACCACCTCCACTGGTTTGTATGAATGATTACTTATAAATGTATTGGGCAGATTTACTCATCCTATTTCTTCTAAAGCAAAAATCATAATAATTGATGAGCCAGGTATGCTCATTTATTAAACTGACGTTCCCCTGGAATTGTTCCTCCGGGGCGTGCGTCAATGTGGTCTTCTTTTTATGATCTAATGGCTTGCCGTTGGAATGAACCAGGCCATTAATAATGGTATGCCAACCCATTTGCATTTTGCTTTGTGGTCATTTTCACGTCGTCCCTCTGGCTATCCACATTATTTTATGATATTACAAGGAGCATTGCCTGCCCTTTTACTTCTGTTCTTCAGTGGAACTTGGGTAAAATACATAAATCAGAATGAAGAACGTACCTCTCATCACTGCAATTTCTTGGCAGATAGCAAACTATTGACCATAATTCACACGGCGGCCATTTACTCATATACACCACACTCAGGGTATGGGAAACTGACAGGGTGGGGTTCTCACATTACATCGTATGATGATGTAAGATCAAAATAGCAACCGTGTGAATAAGGTCAATTCCTTGACCTGATATGGCCTGTCAGGCCTGACATTTCACTCCAAATATATCACTGCTATTGTAGATTGTATCACTGTCTGTCCAAATGTCTGTCCTCTATTTTAAGGACAGCTAGCCCACCAACTAGCCCTTTTTCAGATGCAGTTTCTTTACCAGTTGAGCATTAGAGAGACAAAAACATTGTGTGTGTGTGTGTGTGTGTGTGTGTGTGTGTGTGTGTGTGTGTATTGATTGATTGATTGATAGATTTTTTCATTTCACAGTACGTAGAATGGGTACATTTCTAACGAAAGCACAGGTCAATACAAAAACTGTTACTCTGGAGTCTGGACACACCATGATTAAGCACTCACACTTGTTAACAACAGGGTCCAGCATTTTCAATTAATCAGAACATTTAGAGACGTACAAATATACACTTCTATAAAAACAGGAAATCATCATAAAGAAAGTAAAAAAGGGAAACAAACGTGTTTTGTACAGTATGGGGGAAAAGGGGTGTGGGGGGGGAGACACATATTTTTTTACGGGGGCCAGTTTCGAATTGCAGCCGTCCGTAGGTGCTCTTTGAGAGTGGTTTTGAAGGAGTCAAGGGATTCACATGTCTTAATGGCTGTTGGTGGGGCGTTCGAGGAGGAGCGTTGTGCGTGCGTGCATGCGTGTGTAGTAAGTGTGTGCGGGTGCGTGTGTTCATGTTTGCACGTGCATGCTTGTGTAAGAACTGATGACACTATCATACAGGTATTCAAATGCTTCCAATATCAATACTAGTGGTACCACCTCAGGCAATGTTTTTTCAAGTAGCCTATCGTTGTTGAAAGGTGACATATGTTTCATTATGAGTGATTTTGTGCCATCTGCTTTTTAAGTTAGGGTACTTTAGAGGCTTTAATTAAACAGTGATGGGGCTTTATTCAATTTATTATTAATGCCCTGATTAATGCTGACACAGTTTTGTACTACAGAAAGCAATAATACACCCTCAAGTGAATTAGGAAACAAAATCTAATTTATATTGATGATTGATGATTACAGTAGGCCTATATCATATTTTAGAATATAAGCAGTATACTGGGGAGTGGGGATATATTGTGATGTACAAAAGCCTCCCTTGTAGAAGTCTGAATTGTTTTTTTCAGCATGTTTAGGGCTCACAGTGCTACTACAGTACTTCTACACGTTTCCCTCCATCCTCACAAGGTAATTCAAGATGTGCTGTGTTTTCAGCAATCACCAGTTGTACAGTTTAGTTTTTTCTGTAGTTGACTGAGAGCCTTTGTGTTTTGCATTAAATCTATTTGTTCCACTGTATAAATGATTCATTGTGATTTTTGAGAAAGTGGTTCTAGTCTGCATTGCATAGTCATTTGTCATAGATGTATTTTATCGAATAAGAAATCTATGACAGTCTTGATTTGAGGCTAATAGTCTGCAGTAGCCTATGAAGCATAAACACAAACGGGACTGTTTCAGTGTATGCTATATTGTTACAGGGTGCTGGCTATGCCTTACACCAGCAGGTGGCACTGTCGTGACAGTGAAATAAGTTAAAAACCAGTCCAATGGCGGCTCTTCTACATAGATGGGTTTCTGAACTACCCACAGCCCTCCTATGAGACACAGACTGAGTAGATTTCTTTTTTACCATTTTATCATGATTATTAGTGAGGACCTATTATATGAAGATAGGTTGAAAAGTGGTGAAGTGGTCCTTTAAAGAGTTTTGGAGTGCAATAAACTAAAGTTCACAAATTTAATTTGATTAATTTAGATATTAGGGTTAGGGTTAGGGTGTTTAGGAGTGGGTTATTGAAGTTATCTTAAAGGTATATTCAGTGATTTCACTTAATTCAAATATCACTTATTTTTTTGTTTTGTTGTGATAATCCTCCCTACTATAGAGTGTGCTGACCATATAAGGAGTTCCTCCCTGTCCCCAGTTAACCCCTGGGGGTCAAAAAACCTTAGGTTTCGTTTTTGACTCTCTATCCTGATTGGACGAAAGGCTTAGGTGACGGTCCCAGCCAAAAACGAAACCTAAGGTTTTTTGAGTGAAATCACTGAATATACCTTTAAGCTCCTCTGAGACGATAAAAAAGTGTCGACTTCGTTCGTCTTTTTTCACAGACAAAAATGTAATAAAAACTAAGCAGTGATAACTTCATCATTCATCTGCCTTACAGCGCAGTGGAATATTATTAGTATCGCAACACAAGGCTATAGTGATGACTAAACTATGACTAAATATATTGGCAATTCCGTCAACAAATACATTTAGATGAAAATGTTAGGGAGGGCTCACAAAATAATGGCAAATAAATGACAAAAACTAAATTGAATTTGATTCAAAAGACTATTCAAAATGTGCTGTCAAAATGATCACGGGACACATTTTCCATTTCCATTTCCTATCGAACACTTTCTTTATCCACCTCAGTTCCAAACAGACATACAAATATTACACAGTGTTCCTTTTGATATTCAAGTAGGCTATACTCAATTTGCTGCAAGTGTTTAAGAGGCATGGGGACACACTGTCTTATTTACAGTTGCCTGCATGAGTTCATAAACACCATATATGAGAATACTCAAGCAGGGGGTATGCTAATATTAACCCAGATACTGATGCATTTAAACACCCTCTTTCCGTTTGCTTTGATTTTGTTGTTATGTCAGTTATTTGAAATATCCCGATAAACCTGCGTCAACAGTGTTTTGTGACATAATCCTCTTGCGTTTTTATCAGAGTTGTAACGCGGGTCACTGCCTGGTGATATTGTTTCGCACACCATATCAAGATGTCCTCACCCAGGCTGCCCAGCTGGGGATGATCAGTTCCCAGTTTATATGCAAGCAGCCTGCATTACCCACGGATCACCTCTTGAAAGCTGGCGGGTTTGAAACTATGCCTAGTCAAGCCAACGTCTATTTGTGGAGTGCTTAAAAAAAAAAACAGGGATAAAAAAAACAAAAAACTATAATGTATGATTAACATATACAACACGTGCTCCTTCAGAGTACAACACAAATACAACACTAGGTGATACATAAAGATACATGCAACAGGAGTGGAGTACATAAACAAGATATTGTATGCAAGGGAGAATTAGTTTCATGTATGGACTTGGACATGTGACATTTATAGGGAGAGGTGTCAGTACCCTGTGTCTGTATTCTGGTGTCAGTATCCTGGTGTCAGTATCCTGGTGTCAGTATCATGGTGTCTCTATCATGGTGTCAGTATCCTGGGCTCAGTGGGCTGGTGTCAGTATCATGGTGTCTCTATCATGGTGTCAGTATCCTGGGCTCAGTGGGCTGGTGTCAGTATCCTGGTGTCAGTATCATGGTGTCAGTATCCTGGGCTGGTGTCAGTATCCTGGTGTCAGTATCATGGTGTCTGTATCCTGGTGTCAGTATCATGGTGTCTCTATCATGGTGTCAGTATCCTGGGCTGGTGTCAGTATCCTGGTGTCAGTATCATGGTGTCTGTATCCTGGTGTCAGTATCCTGGTTTCAGTATCACGGTGTCTGTATCCTGCATGGTGTCAGTATCACGGTGTCTGTATCCTGGTGTCAGTAATCCTGGGTGTCAGTATCACGGTGTCTGTATCCTGGTGTCAGTAATCCTGGGTGTCAGTATCCTGGTGTCCTCATACTTACTGGTGTCAGTATCCTGGGTGTCAGTACCGGTATCCTGGTGTCCATACTTACTGCCTCATGGTGTCAGTATGTGCTGGTGCCTGTGAAGTACAGGAGAGTCAGCTAGCTCTGTGTATAATTCTGCATTCAGTCTCATGCCATAGTGCTTGTCCAAGTAATCATTACCTGTAATTTGCATCAAAATACTTATGCTGTATTTCACCCATCCCTGATGACTGCATGTGTTTTTTCAGACAGCCATGATTAATTTATCATCCATGTATTTATTTGTGGAGGGATGAATGAGTCACTCAGCAATCTTTGTGGTTTGCATCTTGTCACTGAATATCACGCCAGGCTTACAGTATACTAAACTGTATGGTAGCTGAATGACAATCACCTGTGTTTTCCACTCATTTTAAATTCAGCATCAATTATGTGTGGGTGAAAAGAGATTTCAGTGAATCATTAGTAATCATGTAGCCAAGCCATTCTACCGTATTGACCTGTCAGCAGTATTGACGATCTGCAGCGTATGGTGAAAATAAAATAGTATTTTGTGCACACAGCCTCCCGGTCCCAATATGCCACTCGCCCACTCCTGCGCCTGTGGAGCTCTGCGATCAGCAACAATACTTTCTCCAGACGCTAACCCTTGATGAAATGAAGGAAATAAACATCCAAGCATGGCAAAAGGTCATTGCAGCAGGTGAAATTAGTTGTGTATTCCAATTTTACCGTGGACCTCAGCTCCTTTTAAGAGACAGGCATACACTGCTATTCTCACACAATAACAATTATCAAGGATTCAGGAGCAATTTCCTTCCAATTCAGTCAGGCCTGCTGAGGTGTTCTACTGTACAGTAGGCCTATACCTAAAAGAGAGAGAGAAAAAGAAAGAAAATAAAAACTACACTTTTGCAGGCACTTCTCAACACCTAATGGTGGAAAAAGTACTCAATTATTTTACTTAAGTAAAAGTATAAATACTGCAATGTAGATGTAGGCTACTCTGTTACATGTAAACGTGTACTCAAAATGTACTCAAGTAAAAGTACAAAAGTATCAGCGTCAAAATGTAACTGTAACTAAAGTTTTTGAATACCGGTAATTGTACTGGCGTAAAAGTAAACATTGGCTCGAGATGTATAGTAGAAGTAAAAGTACTGGGAATTGGAGTATAATTACAAATACCTCAAAACTGTACTTAAGTACAGTACTTACTGTAAGTAAATGTACTTAGTACTTACTTTCCACCACTGCTAATAACATTAACATCCCATTATAGAATGTAGCTGAGGTCACAGTGTCGCCTCATAGCTAGAAGGTCCCGCGTTTGATTCCCGTATCCGATGCATGGTTGGCGAAAGGGCCTTTCTGCGTGGAGTAAAGTTTGCATGTTCTCCCCGTGTCCCCTAGGGTAGGTACCCTCACAAAAAACATGCAGTCTGGTCTCTACTCTCTATAATGCCTCTTCCTGGTCAGCCTGATGGAGAGGAAAGGAACTGTTTGGAATAATGTGTTCCTTCCACGTGCTACGTCCAACCGGGGAAACCCTCCCCCCTGTCAGGTGTTAAGAAGCGGCCTACTCACTCCTCATACATTGAAGGAAGCATGAGCTCAGTTTTGGGCTCTCCCCAGGTTGGCAGAGAGACAGTGCAGGCACAGCTGAGCTTCCATGGGCGGCCAAAAGCCGCTCGTCTCTTCCTGGTTTTTAGACAGCTGGTGGATGGAAATGAAGCTCCACCCATGCCACGGGGGCAAGCTTTTCCGGGAATCTGGCCGACGCGGCATTGTGCCGCGTGGGTGCAGCTGTCTAAAAACCCGGAAGAGACCCTGGCTAAGAGTGGCTTTTGTCCACGCATGGAATCCTAGGTGTGCTTACACCCAGTGTGTGACAGTAGTGCCCAGGGTTACAGCTTAAGAAAACGGTTGAAAAATGGGATAAAAATTCAAGTTAAAAAAAAAGAAGGTAACTGGAAATGCAGTACTCAAACCTGTTGTAAATCTCTCAAGACACCAGCCTGTGTCTAAAAATATATTGAAAAAAATTAAAGCCAAAGAAGGTTACGTGAATGTCTTCTAATTTTGTGGAAGATGCACTCATTTAGCTTTTAAAAAAACAGTGAAGTACATGCACGGTTCTGTGTGAAGTGATATGGGAAAATGTGAAGAAGAGGAGGGGGAGGCAGGGGGTAAGGAGGATTCACATTTTGTAAGCGCTGTCTGAGGGAAGGAGATTGAACTACATAACCAATGTGCATGAATCCATATCACCACTCACATTCTACAAAGCTCCAGCTGGTCGTAATCAACGGAGTGCGTGCAGCTAGGATTATATCTGAGTTTTGCTAAATATTTTTTATTACCATATTTCATCATGCATTCTTGTCGTTGTGCCTAGTTACAAAAAAGCAATCAAATCTAACACTCTATCCATGGCTGGGAAACTCCATCTGTGTACTTGTGATTGAATCATTTATCTGGTTGATAGGACCAGCAGTCTGGGGTAATTAGTTAGATTAGAGCATAATACACATTCCCATGGATGCAGACAGAAATAAACAGTGGACACAATACATTTTAATATGAATCTGGTATAGCTGATATGACTTGCGTCTCATCTTAAAACACCTTTGCACTACTGTGGTATCTGGTTTTTACCATTGTACACTACACCAAACTCGAGAGCAGGAGAGAATTGGAGACACGGCACGACGCAGATGAGATGTTCCGATGTTTATTTCAGAGTACACAGCAGCAAAGCACACAGCATAGGCTCACGCAGGGGCCTGCTGGCCACAGGTAGTGACCAGCCCCAACTGACCAAGTTACATTGAAATCTAACTGGTTTATAAAGAATCAGAATAAACATTTCCTCCAGACAGTGGCCTGTGGCCACCCCCCTGGAAGGTAGAATTGGGATTACTGTAGCCCTTTGATCCACTGTCAGGAACTGAACTCAGAACAAAAGGTAGTATAAACATCGACACCCATGTGGTGACGACAGGATGAACACACTTTACTTATGAAATAATTATGTAGAATTACTGGTTCCCAGATATTACACTACAAAACAAATATTTGTTTTATTCTCTTCGCCATACCACAAGGTGGATAAAACCTGGGCTTACAATCTATAGTGATTTCACAGTCTGAGCTTGCCAACATACTTCTGTGCAACACTGAAGAGGCTAGCGCAGTGATTAATAGCCATCTGAATGGCAGCTCTCCGTGTTATGAGAGCTAAAGCTCTATCTAATGGCTGGAGGCCATGCTCTTCTGGATCTACCTCTGCATTTGTACGGAATGCAATTTTCCTAATGGTAACTTGCAGAAAATGATACATTCGGAATGTCATGAATGAGCCGAAGTTGCAAGCAGTGGAAGGCCAAAGGTTAGAGTAGCGGTATTGTGAACAATGAACATGCTCATAATCCCTGAACTGGAACAGGATATGTAGAGAGAGTAAATCCGTACGCCTTGAGCAAGGCATTTTAGTCCCCAAACTTTACTGCCAATGCTTAGTGGTGCAGGCCACTGGCCAGCACGAGAATAATGTTTGTATGGGGTGAGACCCATGTGTGCATCTGTGTTACTGTGTGTTACGCATTATACACAGATGTTCTCAAAAAGTGTATCCAGAGAGTGATTGAACAGTGTGTCTTGGTGAAATTTATATGACTTCTTTGCAATCACAAAAGACAACCGGAGAAAAGACACTTTCACTAAATACAACTGTATTACCATTGTATTGTGAAAACAATGTAAAATCTATAGAGGTATTTCCATTGTGTGGCAGCACAATGGAAATACCAAAATAGGGATGTCAGGGATGATGTGGTTAAGAGCAAACAATCTAAAATTTGTCAAGTTTAAGTCACCCTTTCCTGAAATAAATTATTCATATAGTTTCAGATTTTCTCATATCTCGTATTGCTCAGTCCTATCCAACTTATATGTCGAAAGATAGAAGTGGTGAAGGAAATAATGGTTGTATAAAGAGATGAACTTTAGCTACGACCACAGCAAGAATCCCTGGAGATGTGTTTGACAGAGCAGCCAACACTTTATCTTGGTTATGTCTGAAAGCGCTATCAGGAAGGCAAATAACACAACGACTAATAGGGCATCAGGAATCAAACAAAGGTGGAATAACATGGTTGATTCCCATCTATCGACTCCTACCACCTCACGAGGCAGCCAGTGACAACTGTGGATGTTAAGTATAAACTGTAAAAGCAAAAAACATGTTTTCATAAATGCACAATTGGCATTTATAACAACTATTGTAACTGCCATTTTTCTATTTTCCATTCTGCTTTGCAGTTACTTCACAGGTATGGGAGTGATCCTACGCAGTACACACACAGAATATTGCAATAGATGGATGTCCAGTCTTTGATCCAGTTTGAGTGTTATTTATTTATCAGAAATGAAAGTGAGCAGTTGAAATCATGAACATGAACATACCAGTTATGCTATTGGTAGATGTTACAAGTTTGTCTCTGTTCTGCTGCTGCTGTGCTGCTGCTACTGGTAAGAACGGTTTGCTCCCTGGTTCCCTGTGTCTAGTGATCTGAATCACTGCACCTGAGTTCCCTCTAAATACACACCCAGTGCTGCCAAATCCAAAGCCTGCCACCAAGTGTTCCAAAATAATATGCCAACACAACCAATAATCTAGCACCATCATAATGGCTCCTATCAACCCTATTAACCTCGTTAGCAATATAACACAGCTGTGCAGAGTTTGTAAGGCAAGCACATGCACACATTACTGGATAATGCATTTGTATAGCAGTTGTTACTGCCATTCGGAAAAAGAAAGTGCTCAAATGTCAGGCATGGTCATGGTTAGATTTGGCTGGCAGGCCTATTAAATCCATTATATCTAGTACAATCATGTTGATGGAAGGTCACTGTTATACTCTTTTCTTTTCAAATTTCAAATTGACTGAGAATAGCAAATGCATTAGAAATGTGTACTAAACGTGCAATGGTCATTTCATTTAGCATGTGAAGGTAGCGGCGACTTTAATGTAAAATTAAAGTCCGATGTTACAATGGCCCAATGTTTCAGAGCATTGTGTGAGTCAGCAGCCATTAATGGTACCTATTAAAGCCCATACTCTCTAGAGGATGATAAGCAGATTTGGACAGGGGAGAAAGGCCCAGAGAGCAGGTGCTCACTCAGATAACAGAGGTGGTGTGAGCTGGGTTATTTGTTAACCGAATTAATGCCAAGAACGGGATCTCCACGACCCCCGAGGGACCTCGTCTTTCTTTAATTTAATTGAATCAAGTAATTAAAAAACACATTTTATTTTGTATTTTTTTGCTTGTACTCACGTTAGACAGCCTACAAACGGATCCGACTTGCACGTGCACACGCATGCTTATTATTATTTCTGCTCAAATTATGCTCTATTGATCATATAGCTGCTGAGTAAACTGTTCCTTGTCATCTATTCACATTGAAACAAGTGCACTTTGTTTGTATTATTATAATTATTATATTAATTAAAAGAACACAGACACATTGTAATTATATGTTGGTTCATGTCTGAAAGAATAAGCATCTATTAAAATGTGTAGCTTTTGTCAGTAACTGACATTATTTTAGTTTCAGTCTGAAATGTCTCAACCATTCAGTCTCAGCCGAAAGTCCTGTCCCTTTGGGCTATGGGATAGCTTAATCTCACTGCAGCCAGAAAAGGCTAATGTGACACACTGTGAGGTTGTCTCTTGGAAGAGAGACACCCTCTCTTGGAAGAGCCACCCATCTCTCTTGGAAGAGCCACCCATCGACTTCTCTAATATACGGCAATCTTCTAATTCTTCACTAGTCCGCTCCGGAAGAACACAGTTTGCTGGCCATGAGGTTATATATATATCTTCCCTTCTTCTCTGGAATCCTGCCTCAATGCAGACCAGAGACAGAGAACTGTCGTTCCCTGATGTCATCGCTAGGGAGACATGCATCAAAAACTAGAATGCGAGAAATGAGACATAGCTTGCGGAGTTAGTTCATTCAGACATACTCGAGGGGGTTCATGCCATGCTCAAAGGTGCATACTATACTCAAGGGGTTAACATGCTGCATTACTATGTGGGTGTATAAGTGTGTGCAAGTCCCACACGTCATTCGCCGATGCGGCAGTCAGCTGACCAATTGGGCGGGCTACTTAAGCTCACTAGACTGCATGCTCTTCCTGCCTTCCTCTGCACATGGTTCCTGGTTGTATGTGATGTTTTCTCCCACCACCCCAGCACCACCACCGGTGGGCTCTGCTATTCATGCTCCCCATGGGGGTGTTTTATTGTATATCTATCTCCCTGCTCTTAATGTTTTATGTTGGTGCTTAATCGTGCCGAGCAGGGAGAGAAATCCAGCAGAGCCGAACGCCAAGTCAAATATCACATGCACACTCATTACTCATTCTGTAATAAATATTGGTAAATCTATTCGTGAGTTTTCTGACTGAACTGGGGATGGCAATGAAGGACCGGGAAGTCTGGCGTGGCATTGTGAAATCCATGATCTCGACCGCGGTCGAAAAACGATGATGTGAGGTTGTAGATCAGCCATTTTTAGTAGCCGATATTTAAAACTAAAGGTTACCTGCATGTATAGGTTTATTTATTTCACAAAATGTGTTTGTATCAATTTCCTGTCCTACTTTCTTGTTGGTCACATGCAGTGACCTACAACCATATAATGGAGGTTGTCATTGATTTTGTCAAAAGGTCTGATGAAGGCCAACAATGGCCGAAATATTGTGTATCTGTGAAATGCCAGTGTTTTAAAATAAACAAAACACTGTGGAGCAGAGCTGTATGTGCAGACTTCTTTACACACTCTGTGAATAATGGTCAGAGTGATAATCTCAGTGGCATCACTATAGCCACATTTTCTGAGAAGCAGGGAAAATCGAGGTTCATTGATTCCACTTCTTCAGTATTACATGACTGTCCACACGTATATCGTGCTACTACTCTGATTTCTCCAGGTGGCTTTAACCTGCTTCATATTAGTCATTCATGCATGCTGGACTGTCAGAGAGCTGCGGACAGGCAATCAGTCACAGAGAGACATCATCAATCACCAAAAGCACTCCACTGGTTCTGTCCTTCAGTCCTCCTGCACTCACTGGTATGACCCGAGGGAGACTCACCAGAAATAGCTTTGTGTAGTTTTACGTTACATTGTTTATAATAAAGCTCAGTTTATTACACTCCCGCTACTGTTGACAGCGTCTCTCTCCCTCAAGTTTTTGAACTATCGTAACTCAGTCCAACATTCACTGGCTCTATAATGTTTACAGTCATGTTCCCCTGATATGTATTTTTTACGTGGCTCTGAAGTGGCCAGACGTGTGGCCACTTTGCCTTATACCGGCGTATATGACCACTGTTTTGCCTATTGGACTTTCATCATGCCAAATTCTGGCTTTATTGATAGATACAAGTAAAGATTGACAGGAAAGAGGGAGAGAGAGACGGGGGGAGACATGCATGCAGCAAAGGTCGTCGTGAAAGGGACTCAGGACCTAATATGTGGCATATGCCTGGACCACAAAGCCTGCAGCGGGCGCCCCGCCGATCTGTATCTTTTGACGAGAGACAAAGCTGAATCGGGCCCAATGTCGCACGCACAGTCGCACGCACACACCAATAATGGAACACTATAATAAGTAAGGCATCAAAGGACACGTTGAATGGATATTAAAAGCAGCAAGGGGAGAATAGAAAGGAAGAGGAGAATAAATTGGTCTTCTTCCAGACAATCTGGAATGTCCTTGAAGGGAACATAATGCATTGACACGCACGCACGCACGCACGCACACACACACACACACACACACGCACACGTACACGTCACACACACACACACACACACACACACACACACACACACACACACACACACACACACACACACACACACACACACACACGAAAGATGCAACAAACACACAATAGGTAAGTTGACAACATAATGCAATCTGCTGGCATGTGGAAATCAGTCAGAAGTCAGACATTCCAAGTTGATGCAGAAAAAGATCAAACAGGGAGAAATCTGCTGCATTAGTACATAGTGCATAATGTGCCCTGCTGTGCTGTGCCTCAAGACACAATTAAAAAAATAAAAACCTTTCTCAGAGAGCTAAAACAGCATAACATGGGGCATATATCGGGGCAAGGGATCAATTTAACGAGTCAAAGATTATCTTTGAAGTTTGAACTTCTTATGAAAAGACACTGCATCATAAAATGATTGAAGAACAAAATGAGGCACCCTGATACAGTATATGGAGGACGTTGTATTCTCAAAGCCCCTGTTCTACACTGGCACAGGCATATAGCCACCATTCTGAATATACAGTAAATGACTGAAATGAACACGTACTGTAGTAATAATACTGCACACTTCTGATAACAGCTGCAATGGAATACCTTTTTGTAACACCAAAGCGGTCTGATGTGGAAATTAGTAGAAGCTTCAGTATAGCTAATTAACAGAGCCCCACAAGGGCTGAGTTGTTGGCAAATCACCATCACACTACAATTTTTGTGTCTAGAAGAACCTATACAATTTGTGCCAACTGCTATGTGCCTATCGTCCACTTGGACCAGGTCAATATGTACTTGTCCATTGCTATTTCATCACTTTAGTTGGCAGAGGCACACCCAGATACTGTAGTCACACAAACAAATCACACAAACCCACATTCAAGTATTTTATGGTTGTCTGCTTCACTTTGCCACATAATTGCTTACATAATAGTTCAAATCAGTCAGCAGATATACACGGATAGTCTGTCTGTGACTTCACTGACTTTTGCCTTTCACAAACCAGTGTACTCAAAGCATAGTCAGAGCATACTGTACCAAATCCATTTGATATGGATATATAATTATAACATTTTGACACGTCACACGTTCAAAGAAATGACAATTGTGCTGGGCATCTGCTCCTGGTCTGATATACTATAGGCTATACAGTATATTATGTTTACGAAGGAACCAAGTGTCGCTCTGACATTGCAACCATGGCGTCAGAGATGACATCAACGATATTATAAATATAAGGCCTCAACAGGTTTACCGGTAGAATTAAGCTTGGATCTTTAGTTGTGACTACTCACCTTTGACTATTGAACCCACCTGCCTCAAGAGATCACATTTCTATCCCTTACTACTAACTAAGGTGCGACCTCTCGGCTGTAATTCCCAGACCAGATATCAGGCTCTTGACTTTGAGCCTCGGTTACAGTATATGTCATTTGATTGGTCATGATTAAATCCACCCTCAAAAGCTACGCACTAATATATTCAGCCTAAACAACCCACCTCACCACTGTACCGTGGGTAGGCTACTGTTGCATCATGTGAAGTTGTGAATGCTCCATTGTTACATTGGCTGACAGGGGTGCAGCTCCTCAGCCCTATTTAACACAAAAAATGCTGGAAACGTATCCATACGCTTTATTAATATCGAACGCCGTACGCGCGAAGCGTATGTATACGTTTTATACGTTTTTTTATTGCTTACTGTACATCAACGTCCTATGCTCCAGGACACCGAGGAAAATAACAGCGATCGTCTCCAGGAAGCTCCAATATGTGATCCGGGAGTAAAAAGCCCCTCCCTCCTGAAAAGAGGTCTGTCTGTGGCGAAGACGCTCCCTCCTCCAATGCCTCCATTACACGTATGGGTCTGCACGGCAACGGCATAGACCAACGCAGATGTCAGGGCATCTAAAATGGAGTTACCCATACTCTAGTAGTAGTCTAGTGTCTGTGAATACACTCGATTCCCCCTCCCCTCCTGTTTCTACATGGTTTCTCCCGAGGAATCTTTGTGGGGGGAGTCTGAGTCTCTTCTGCCCGGATCGCATTGCAGTTTGAGTTCCCTGGCCCCAGGCCACACTGCGCCTTGTAATCGCCTTGCACCGCTCTCTCATTCTCGGAAAAAGATATAACGCAGTCGTGTCGATTTGCCCTCTGCCAGTATATAAACCAAGAATAATCTTCAACGATCGCCATTTCATAACGTTTTCAACACGCACACGGCACACGCCATGATCAACTAACTGCCTGGCTACGTCTTCAGTCTTCACCAGCCATCGCTATCCGTTGTGTGGATCGCCATCGCGTCTTCACTTTGTTTGTTTGGGCAAGAAGCACGATCAGCGATGGAAAAGAGCTTTATATCCACGGCAGATAAGTAATGACGTATTATCGAAGGACCGCCATGATCAACTTACTGCCTACGTCTTCGTCAGCCAATGCAGCCATCATCGCTATCCGTTGTGTGATTGTGGATGTAGGCTATATCCACGGTATCGAGAGAGACGCCCGGCTGTGATATAGGTCTTATCACTGCAATTATAATGAATAAAAAGGCTACAATCACACAACGGATAGCGATGGCTGCATTGGCTGGTGACAACGTAGCCTCGGTCCCAGGCAGTTAGTTGATCATGGCGGTCCCTCGATAATACGTCATTACTTATCTGCCGTGGATAAAACTCTTTTCCATCGCTGATCTCTGCTTCTTTGCCCAAACAAAGTGAAGATAGCGTTGTCCAACAAAGCAGCCAGTTATTTGATCATCTCTCTCTCCTGTGCTTCTTTCCTCAAACATGTCCAGACATGTCAACCTCAACCACTAAACTCACCGATCCAGTAACGCATCTCACCGTTATACTATCGTTCTGAAGGCAGATATAAAAATAAACATAAATAAATTATTGTCATATACATACTACACACTGAATGAAAGCCCTAATTGTCTACTTTTAGGAGGAAAACAAATACATAATATTGATCCCATGTACAGTTTGTCACTGTAGGCTATTGAATGCAGTTGTTCAGGTCCAACTATTATTCACAAAATAAGGCCTATAGCGACATGTACATATTATATACCGTATGAAACAGAAGACCCTCTGCTTTCATAAGAAAAAAACTAATACTGTAATAATAATAAAAATCACACCCCTGTGAAGTGAGCATTTCCTCATGAAGTTATCATAGCGAGTTATAAAGGTTTAAAGTCACAGAGATTGACAGGCAGATATAAACATAAATAAATTATTATCATATACATACTACACACTGAATGAAAGCCCTGAATGTCTACTTTTAGGAGGAAAACAACTGTAATAATAATGAAAATCACACCCCTGTGAAGTGAGCAGTGCAATGTTGCGCAACATTGCACTGCTCACTTCACAGGGGTGTGATTTTCATTATTATTACAGTAGAAGTATTTTTCTTATGAAAGCAGAGAGTCTTCTGTTTCATACGGTATATAGTATGTACATTTCGCTATAGGCCTTATTTTGTGAATAATAGTTCTTCTGGTCCATGCATTTTCTGAAATCCTCTCTGGTGGGCGCAAGCTGCATTCAATAGCCAATTACTGACAAACTATACATGGGACCATGTGTATTTGTTTTCCTCCTAAAAGTAGACATTCAGGGCTTTCATTCAGTGTGTAGTATGTATATGATATTATTTGTGTTCATTTTTATATCTGTCTGTCAATGTCTGTCAACTTCAACCTTCCATATCTCTGCTGTTTTTTCAAAAGAGCAGCGTGCTGCGAAAAGCAGGTGTTAGAAAAAGGTCAATATCTCCAGAATGGAAGATGGTAGAATCATAATTTTTTTTTTAAATTGAAGTGGACTAGTTTGGCTTCCTTTTGATTTATGCGGTGTGATTCTCGCTATAAGAGGCCCCTCGCTGTGGGCCCCGAAAAAGTTCAGAAGTCCCAATGTTAATCGCTCAGCACCACCAAGCCTGAGCAAATAGAAAACTCTAGCAATCAATGTGTTAACCCGCTCGATGCCACATTTTGCACACACACTCCCTGGATGCCAACGATGAACCTCTGCCCCTAACTTTCCAGAACGGCCTGTTATAGCGCCACCAGGAGGCCGCTTTGTGCAAAACAAGTTTTTGCACAGTACACCTACAGATTTTGTCCAAACATCGCGCAAATTGCTACACAGTCTCTCTAGAGCCATTCAACGAAACGGGTCTTTCAGATTTCTCAGACTCTATCCTGATTGGAACATTGGCTTCCAAAGTTCACAGGAGTGCTCAGTTTCAAACAAAATGCTGCAAATCATGAACACATCGCGTGATTTCCGTGAAATTGTGCACCCACATTCCCACTAGGCCGAGGACGAAATGACACATGAACAATTTCAACTCAGCCTCAAGGTGGCGCTATAACTGGCCCAAAAGTGTTTTTACCTCTAACTGCACGGATCTGTGGATAACTTTGTATGCCAACTCCCTAGAGGCCAAGGAAAAACCTTTGCCTGGAATTTTTCACATCTGCACTTTATAGCGCCACCAGGAGGCCGACATATGTAAAACACATTTTCTATTATATTTATATCCAAATTTCACGCAAATCGCTACACATGATCTCCATAGTCATGTGATCAAGACAGGTTTTTTTGATTTCTCATATTCCATCCTGATTGGCCACGATTGGCTCCTACACTTTTCAGGAGTAGCCCGCTTTGTACAAATCGCCACAACTCCTCAACGCAGCGTCCGATTGCGATGAAACTGTGCACGCATATTCCCACTAGGCTGAGGAAGAAATGCCACTTCACAGTTTTCAACAGCCTGATGGTGGCGCTACAACAAGCCAAGTCGCGTCATGCACTCGCACACACACACACACACACACACACACACACAACCGGTCAATGCCAAATTTTGCACACACACTCCCTGGATGCCAACGATGAACCTCTGCCCCAAACTTTCCAGAACGGCCTGTTATAGCGCCACCAGGAGGCCGCTTTGTGCAAAACAAAAACATTGTACCTGCATCCCTCCAACACCAACCTCCGGCCCAAATCTTCCTCAACAGCCTGTTAGAGCGCCACCATGAGGCCACAACCTGACCTGCCCTGGTGGAGACCTGTGCCGATTGGCACTTTATCTAGTTGAACTTTGAACTTGCCTCTGTGTTTGATAGGGGATTCACACTATGGTCCCGGGTGCGCACTCGGGACCACTTGGCAGATGTTGTGGTAGTGTGAATGATGCGTACCGTTCCCGGGATCGGATTGCCCAACCGTCCCCGGGACCGCATGGGGGGCGGGTCTCTGGACCGTTCAGACCATTCAGATACGGATCGTTCCAATGTGAATGCATGCGTACCTAAAGAAGGAAGTGGACTGTTTTTTTTTTAAGAACGTGACATAATCTCTAGTCGACAAGCCAAGCGTCAACAAAAAAAAAACACACAGCCGCTGCAGTGCTGCACAACGCGTAACACCAGCTCATTTCTCAACGCCGCCCGTCTCCTGTTGAATCTGCGTATACGCACAGCACCGCAGTACACGCTGATCTTATTACACGTGGCTCTTGGGCTTTGCTTGGCATAGTTTCCAAAGTAAAACAAAATAATAATAATGCTAAAGTAATCCATAGCAAACTAATATCAAACACGACACTGGAGCACAGAACTGACTGACACAGTGAATAGCAGGCAGGCTGACAGTATTGTAGTATAACGGCAAAGAGGCAATGCAATTCAGTGTGTCTGGATTTATTTGAGACAATGTCGCACAGTTGATGGTCAGTGTCCGTGAGCGCCAGCCATCAAGCACACCATCATCAGGAGGATTAAAGTGTGTTATGCAAGTGTATCTGGGTGCGCTGTTGAATCTCGGGTAATGTGAATCATGGCCATCGGGGACCAGGCAACCGTATTCGGAAACGGTTCCAATGAAACGGATTCAGTCCGTCTCAGTGTGAATCCCCTATGAGTCTGCATTTGGGTTCACCTAGACTTTCATGCATAACATCCATATGACATACAGTAGGCCTGCACTGAATTACGACAAAACACTAATTGCAGACATTGTAAATTGTAAATGTGTAACAGTTACTGTTACACATTTGCTTCACAAAAGTCCAACCGCAACATAAGATTATTTTTGGCTGTTGAAAATTAGATCCATCAGACAGTTTATCTCAAAACTAATAGCCAGTGAGGACACATTCATGAACCTAGACTGTCTAATTTCATACTGTACATCTCCTCAAAAGGTTACAGCTGACACATTGACAGCTTGACGTAGGTGGCTGTCAGTGCGGTGAAATTTCAAATTACAACATGCAGCTTGGAAGTGTACAGAGCCGATCTTTATCACTTTAAAAATAAATGTCAGAAACTTAATTGCCTTTCTAGCAAATGCAATGATATTGTGGGAAAGAATATCATCACATTAGTGTTTGTATAACATTTTAGCAACCACTGAACACTTATGTGCAACGAATACTCCAAGCCGATTTTTTCACAAATGAAAAGCGTTTTTGAGGCGCTAAAGGTACTCGGAAAGTTGCGCAACTTTTCAAGCACATCACATCAAGTGGCGAAAATTTTCGTATTTTAATGGTCTCACAAAGGAGCTTGGCCTAATCCCTAATGGCTCAATAGCGCCCCCTACAAATGTTCAACGTTGAAGCCCCACTACAGCGGAAATGAAAGAACGCTAGGAAAATGTGCTCTGTAGTTGGGAACCCCTTGGCAGTAGTTCAAGACATTGTTGCTGCGGCTGGAGACTGCAAGAGCCTGAAGAAATGAGCGAGCATCCTTTCCTTCCTTGTAATAACCAGCTGTTGTTGATAGGACCTCAATGCCTGGAGGAAAACCCAGGCAGATGCTACAATGACACGGAGAATGATGAATACAGTCTGCCAACATCTGCACCTCCACACTCTCTCTCGCGCACGCACGCACGCACGTGCACACACACACACACACACGCACGCACACACGCACACACACACAGGCGCAGACAATTACTATGGAAACTCATCCGTGCCATCAAGTATCAACCTTTGACAATGAAGCACGGGGCCACACAAAATGCTATAGGGTGTTCTAAGCAAATCCTTGGCGGCCGTAGTGGTGTTGCGCCAGTTTTCTGCTTAGTTTTGGATAGGCTTGTTCCTTAACACAGAGCACAGACGTCTATATTTTAGAATGTGCAGATGATTATCTTGAGATATTTGTATTTTTCACAAATTAAAGGGATAGTTCACCCCCACAATTACTTTTTTCTTTCGATTACTCACCCCTGCATGGAAACTTGAATTCAGTCTCCATTGAAAGTGTTTCAAATCAGGACAACTGCATAATTAACTTTACCAATTTATCGGCCAGAACAATATATCGGTCAAGCTCTTCTAGAACAATATAAATTAGTAATTTGCAATTTTACCAATCCTTGATTTACATGCTAATACTATTGCAAAACTGAGTGCTAGCAGCACAGGATAAGGTTAAAATGATTCTCACTTTGATCAAAACCCATTTACACAGTTCACAATGTGATTAGACAAATCCCTAACATGCACAGCAAGGGGGCGAGAGCCATGGTTGCATGGCAAATGTCAAGTGTGTTTTCCTTTGAAGGCAACCATCATTTGTTAACACGCAAATTGGGAGTGCTATTCGAGGAGTTTGACAAAATGACTTTGTGAAAAACACCCGCTTTGATATTGCAATGATCTCTCTCTCTTTGCAAGCTATAAGATCAAAGGTTACTGGGTGAAGTGGAGTCTTGTAATTGCTACCATCACCTTTAAATGAAACTGTTTCGGTTCAATGTCAGACATATTAGGCCCGCCACGCAATATTGATGAAAAAGGGCTGCTTTGTTTAGCATTCAGTTTATCAAAGTGGACCTGGCACTTCAAAGGAAGGCTGGAGAGAACAATGCCTAAACCACATGTTTCATCGCCATGGTGATGGATGCATAATCAAATGTTTGTACCATATGCAACACTGCTGTTGGCATAAAAAAAAGCACTATACTCATTAAGTTGTCACTAACATTTGTAAGAGTTAAGTTACAATGTATGATATGATATATTATATATATTATATACGTATAACATCAGACGGTACCCGCTGTTTGCTCTGGCCCTGATAGGCACCAGATGAGTCTCTGATGGCTAAGATAGCCTCTATGTGCCCTTGGCTGAAATCCATTATCCTTCATTTCTGCAGGTTCACAGCATCAAATGCTCCTATTGGAAATATTTTAAGCCTTGCCAGGAAATGGCTTCAGTATCACTCTCCAAATTAAATTGCCCATTTCATTTATTCACTCGGAGTGACCAGTGTACAACTATTTTTAGGTTGAAGAACAAAAGAGAGAAAGAGAGAGAAAGAGACAGAGGGCATCACTTCTCACTTAATTCAGAACCGAATTAGTCAAGTTGTGACTAGAATATTTTCTCCGGTAGCATATACTTATCTATTTGCCATGGTATCATACTGTATCACATTTCTGTATGTGTTTGCAAATGGCCTTCATATCTTAGGCTGAACATGATGGAGAAGAAGGAAATGAAGGCCATTATCAGATCCAATATCAGACAGAGAATACATGTGGCACATTATCCACCCATTTCAATGGGAAAGCAGCTTAATGGCTTTTCAATTCAATGTAAATGCTGATTTTGGGCAAAGCAAAATTGTCAACTTGCCATGGATTATTAGATTAGGTCATGAGCAAAAATGTCATAAAAAAAGTTCAGAAATAATGACAGCAGAAATCAAATTTCTTTCCCCAACATGCAGCTGCTGCTGGAAAATACCCTCTTGCTGACCCAGACTGAGCATGGCCCCCAAAACACAGGCAAATCCTCTGACAATTTCACTTACACCAGCAGGCGGACGGCAGCACTAAGCTATTGGTCCTTTCTTTGAAGGACTCTGGCAATATGATGCAGCACATTCTATTTTCAGCTTCAGCCCCCTTAACTGTGAATGCCAGCTGCTTGGAAGGGTGTGAGAGTACACAGGGGTGGGTAAAGAAGGTACCGTGCTTTGCCACTGACCCACTATCACACTCACATTAAATGTGAGTGTGATAGTGGGACAGTGTCAATGTTGGTTAACATCACCGCTAATGACCAAGGCTATATAGACGTTATGCTGACTTGAATAAACTCACTTGACTTAACTATGTTCCTAAGTATAATGTTGAGGTTCGTCTTTTATCTGACATGCACTGTCTTGTACTTGACATACTGCATCCATCAGTGAGTAATGATAGACTTCTTTAGGAGTATGTGTCAGCAATGTGAGAATGTGCTAACGCTCTGCAGCAACTGGACTTGATCGGGGGAAAGGGGAGAGGAGAGAGAGGGCAGGGGATGACAGATCAAACTAAGAATAGGAGAAGACAGAACAGGGTAAAAGAAGGACAGAGAAAGAGAACTCCTTCTCTGAGAGGAAATTAAGAGATAGAAAGTGGGAGAGGGGATGAGGATAAGGGCAGGAAGGAGATCAGAGAAATATAAGAAGATAACAGCAGAGGAGAGGAGGGGTGGGGAAGAGAGAAGCCAAGGAGAGGGGAGGAGAGAAGGCGAGAGTAAAAGGGTCAATGAGCACATATAGGAGATCAAATGTGTGGGGAAAGGAGGATAGGAGAGGAAATGACAGAGGACAGGAGGGGAGGGAAAACTGAGAAATCATATTTGAAGGAGGATGGTCAGCATATATAGGAAAATGAAGAGGGAGGGAGTCAGAAACGGGGCACACAAGCAGACGAAAGGACGTGGATGTGGATGACAGCATAGGACAAAACAGGGTGGGAGATAGAACAGGACTGATTCATCATTATTATGGTAATGGGGAGGGGTAATGAACAAGCTACGCTGACTCACTCCAATGCACTTACGCAGAAACATGCAATGTCACCACTCCCTGGGGAAGAGTATAATCAGTCCTAAGGTTCTAAACACACGTACGCACGCACGCACGCACGCACGCACGCACGCACGCTGAATCTGTCGGCAACTCCTTTTCAGGCCGGGATTTACCGTATTATGGTTAAAACATTGAGAGCTTCAGCTTTGCTGTCTGCACTGCAGACAGTGCCTTCGGTGTTGTTGGGCTGTGGAAAGCCTGATCCGGTCTAAAGCCCGGATTTATGTCTAAATTTATGTCTATTTATTATTTATTGCTCATCTCTGTTACTGTGATTAAATTATCAGAGCACTTTGCGAAAAAAGGTACTTTGCTGTAAAACACCTATAGTGGCTGCATTCATTCAGCACCATGGACAGCGACTTGTCTGTCTGTCTGTCTGTCCGTCCGTCCGTCCATCCGTCCGTCCACTGCCTGCCTGCCTGCTTGCCTGCCTCTCGCTCATTTGGGGGGCAGGGTACCCCAACATGACACCAAAATTAAACCAAAATACCCCCAAAGACATTGTGGGCCCTGAAAAAAGGGGGGCCTTGAAATTTGTCTTGCCCAGGGCTACTGTAAATCTGTCACTGTGCATGTTACAACATGTAGAGTTTGTTATAGATGTGGATACTCTTTCCTCAGTTTACGGAAATAGGAAAGAATTCTCTGCGATTTTCAAACAAAAATGTGTCTAATAAAAACCTTTTTTACATTCATTTTAAAGCCATTAACATCAGCAGTTTTAGAGACTTGGGCCCTATACCTATACCCACGGCACTATCCACTACCAGATAATTACACACAAGGCAGCTGGCGTTGTCCCCAAATGATACCCGCTATACATTATGCCGACTCCGTTATTTGCACCCGGCGGTATAGCCATGCAGGCATGTTGTTGTTGCACTAACCCTACATTTTATATCTTGCCCACATACATATGGGAAAGCGCATAGTGGATTTTCAGACCAGCCCGCTATGCCAAATCCATTTGGTAGAGTGCGCCTGTGATGGAAATTTTGGGAGTCGGGCTCGGCGCACAACATTCAGAGATCTCCCTCACTAGTTCAACGAATCTCTGTGATTCTACTTTTCCTATAATCAGAAGAAGTGAGTGTCAATTCCTTGTGTCAATTGTGTTTGTATAAGATGTTAGTCTAGAGTACACAGATGACATCAGCCTGCTCTCCAACCACATGGAGAAAGCACAGGAGCTCTTGAGCAGAGTGTGCCAAGGTTGGCCTTCGGCTGAATGCCAAGAAAACTGAGGTGATCACCTATATTATAACATCCAAATGGAACATACACCACTCACAACAACAGGAGGCACTGCTCTGAAGGAAGTCAATGACTTCAAGTAATTGGGCTCATGGGTGAACTCAACAGAGCAAGATCTATGGCATGGCCAGTGTATGGAACTCCAACCTCCCCCGACAAATCAAACTCAGCTTCTTCTACACGACGGTAGAATCTGTTCTCCTATATGGCAGTGAATGCTGGACCCTGAAGCCAACTCTGCAGAAGGCTCTAGACGGATGCTACACCAGAATGTTCTGTGTAGTGCTCAACATCAGCAAGAGTGCACATGTTACCAACGAGAATCTGTAAACCGGAATATTCAGGGTGAGCGACAAAATAGTACCCAGGAGAATGAGACTCACAGGACACTGCCAAAGACACCAAGAGCTCCCAGCCATGAGCAAACTGGTGCTGTGGGAACCAGCACATGGGCAAACGGTCACGAGGACGTCCCATACTAACATATGTGGATGTACTCAAGAAAGATGCAGGAGAGCAAAGCACCAACGAGCTGGCCGGATGTATGGAGAACCAGGATGACTGGAAGCGACGATGGAAGGCTCGTCTGAGGACGACCTAGAGAGAGACAAACCATAGACTTCAGTTTTACTAATCCATTGCACAGGAAATCAAGAACTGATTCATTTAATATTCTCTATAATCACATCAGTAACATTTATAGGTGATACTTATCTGTATGAAATTTCAAAAGCAATCAAATGCTAGAGCTTATGATGCAAATTCCAGGATTTGTCGAGAACGCTCCTTGCACGATGCTAAATCCCCAAATTGTGGTTAGCACGACTTTGACGCAAGATAGGGCCCTTTGTCTATGTTTGCTGTATGCATGCTATAATTATTCTCACATACTATTTGTGCTTTTAAAGGTCTGTAAAGTGGGTCGACCTGAAAAAGCAGGTTGAATGGGTGAGACGCTTAGGTTGTTTAATTGAAAGTAACACGTGAGGCAGAATAACATTTTCCACCATTTCTGAACTCACTACATGTGTTAATCCCTACACATCCGATGCGGTTGTAGAATAAAAAAAACATGTATCACCTGGGATCTGGTGGTAATTTTTGTGTGTTCAGGCTTTTCAGGCTCTGATTCCTACTAAGCCTTTCTGTGCGAGTCATTTCAGGACATTTATACGGATTTAACTCCACTGGGGTTGTCATTTTCAAAAGCAACCCATTTCAGTATACTGTTAAGCTCCGGTGAGGAGGGTCACATCTGCAGAAGGATGGGGGTTGTGGTACTGGGCTGTATGTGTTATAAGACTTTAATGGAGGTTACAGTATGTCCTCACCTTATGGTTTCTGGAAGTGGCAGGGAGTCAAGTTGTCATGCTTGTGTAATGTACTGTAGCAGCCTGTGGCGGGAATGTGTGTTTGATGTGCGTGCACGTGCTTGAGAGGTACAGTAACAAGTGGTGTGTGTGTGTGTGTGTGTGTATGCGTGCGTGTGTGTGTCTGTGTACATGTACACATGTGTGTTTGTCACTGTACAGGTGCAGTGTGTGCGTGCGTGCTTGCGTACGTGTGAGATCACCAGTGGCTGTCTCCCAGGGGGTTTAACCCTGCCTTATTTTTTCCTCTCTTCACAAGCATTTAGAGCACATTTGTCTTTAAAGTCTTCTCTCATTATCCCGGAAGAAAGGAACGCACCCGCTTAGTCAATTGAGCAGCTCGTGTTGTTCAGCATTCATCTGTTTGTTGAAATGCTCCAGCCATGCCGCTGCAAACCTACGATAAACCTCTAATAGCCTTTGGGGCGTGTGTTTTCACCGCAGGCACTGAGGAGCAACTATCCATGCATGCACAGCACAGATTGCCTTTATGACTGTTTACTTTATCTGATTGGTCTGATGCTGCCGGGATTGTCTGTCAACCATGCAACCACCAATGACACCTCTTTGTCTGTCTGTCTGTTTGCCCTTTTCGGTCTCCCCACTTCCTCTTTTGTTTCGTTGTTTTCTTTTTGTCAGACTTACTTAATCTGGTTATTCAACATCATTCATTATTCATGGCTGTTAATTATATAAAATATAATTACAAGAGCAGACAACATGATGATGGAGAGGGAAGTGTGGTTCAGATTCAGGACGCAAGGATACTGTATTGTCAACAAGGTGAACAGGCATAGAACTGTATAAACTCTGTCACACATGGTGCCTTTATAGGAAAAATGTGGCCATCTGCTTGGTAATATATACTATACATTATTCATACTGTAAAGGAGAGTGGTTAATAAGGACATTAGCTGCTCTGTTGTATAATGAGACCACTTTCTGCGCCTGTGGTTGCATGAAATGTTCATTCTTTCGCGTGTTTAACTCTGATAACTATCCATATACTATAGCAATTTGTTATATGAGAACGTTTGATTAGCTATAGCCACTTTAATTAATTCATTTATTAGTTCATTAGTTAATTAATAATTACGGCAATTCATTAATTAAGGCCTCATCCACACGTATCAAACGCAATCAAACAAATGTTTGGACATGTTTGTTTTTTTTAGGCCACCTCAATGCTTTTCCAATGGGAGTCACATGGTTTGACCAAACATTTGTGTTTGATTGCTGATTGCTGGTGGTGTTCTGCACACCACCAGCAATCATTGGAAAAAGCATTGAGGTGGCCCAAAAAACAACCAAACATTTGCTTGATTGGTGTTTGATACGTGTGAATGAGGCCTCATTCGTCCTAAGTCATTGATTAGATTGAAGTAGGTGCGGCAGCTCATCTCCAAACACACAATGAGCAATCTTGAGCTGCACAATCAGACACAACAATGGCAACTGTGTGTATACGGGGAAAAAAAACCTCTTCAGAAACTCTCAATCAGTGTATATAAGAAAACGGAAAGCGTCCATCACCAGCAGAAAGGGCCTTGGTGACAAGGCGTGATCAATACGAGACAAACGTCGACAGGGCAGGGCCTCGTTTCCGCACTTTTTGACGAATGGGATCTGTTTTGTGAAACTGACAAGTGGAAAACAAATACTTTAGCTTCTGCCTCAGGCGAGGCAGTGACGGAGTTAAGTGACGTTCTTTGGAATGAGTGAAGACAAACCAAAAGAACAAAAAAAAAGATAAATGTGTTATTTTGGTGGCAGCGTAGATCGTGGCACGCTTACTGCATGCAGCACCGCTAAATATAACTCAAGATAAGAGGTGCTGGAGGTGCAGTGTTGCACTTAGAACAAGATCTATATGTGATATTAGATTTTGTTTTTTTAAAGGCATGAACATTCTTTTCTTGGTTTAGCTTTAGTTTTGAAATGTAATAGCAAATAGCCTTGAGATCCAAATCTGTACTTTACAAAAGCCTGATCTTTCAGGAGAGAATTCCTTTCAATACTTACAGTACAATTTACAATTTAGGCATTTAGCAGACGCTCTTAATCCAGAGCGATTTACAGTAAACAAGAACAAAAACATACATCAATACATCATATACATAAAAAAGAGTCATCATGATCATCAATCATCAACAGCGGAATATCTAATGAAACTATATGCATATGTCTACATAAAATGCTATCTAGGTTTGATAAGTTGAGCTATGAGAATACTTGTTGTATAAGAACATTTGAAGGATGAGAGAGCAGACCTTTGCACAACAGGATTCCTGCCATCACTAGAGCAAACGTCCTCTGAGTTTGACCTACTGGGGCACTACACAGTATAAAATGTAGAATGCTAATTTAACTCTGAAGTTAAAAAATGTAGCCATTAGGGTCAATAATTACACGTCCTTAGTGTAGTGAGTTAAATGAGCACTCCGGATTTCACTTATATAAAAGCTCCATGGTGGACACCCAGAATAAAGGCCTGTCAGTGGGATGGCATTAGGGAGGGCTGCCTAATTCCTCCACTCCAATCCAATCTGCCTGGGTATTTTCGTGGCACAGGCTCAGTGAGCCGTCACAGGGGGAAGAAGAGAGAGGCATTATCCATGCTGTCACTCAAGTGGAGTGACACGGGAGCCAACACTGCAGGCGATTGAATCAAAGCAAAATACATTTAGCAGGTGGGCGTAAGTGGCATGTTGACAGACAATAGCATGCTTCTAGGTGGAAGGGACAACATGGACGCTAAAGCGCTAATCTCATGATCTACTCGTCCCTTCCCCTCCCTGTGATAACGTTAACAGTGCAATTAAACGTAAGTGAATATAGGTGCATGCGTTGTTACAGTCACTGCACAAATGGGTTGTTCAACCCATTATTGCAGTGAGTCGTGACTCGTTACCTCCACTCTTCTGTCTGCTTTTTTAGATTATCCACCACACCGTACATATACAGTACATTAAGGAACACTTTTTGCCAGGCATGCTTGAAAAGCGCCTGGACTACGTTTGATAGTAGGCTACCGTCCTCTAGTAACAACCGTAAAGATGACGGAAAAAAGAGGAACGGACGGAGCTTGAGTGGCAACAAAAGCTAACTGGAGCTAAAGGAAAGCCGTAACAAAACACAGTGATTGATTGAACCAGGTATGACTCAAGTGTCATTCTTGTTTTTTTAATCATATCTGTGTCTGTATCTGAATGATCTGAGGTCGATCATTTGTTCCTGCTCTTGACTTCACATATTGAGCCCGATATGGAAATGTATATTAAACACTGCTTACAGAGTCACTTTCTCCAAATAAATGAATCAGTTAATGTGGTCAACACCAGATCAACCCTATAAAGCATGTAAAAGTGCCATTACTGTTTTATAATTGCCTGGCTTTTAAAGCATCTGTGGCTGATACCCAGAGGGAGAGCAAAACACCTCCTATCTACCAACAACGCCATCTCATAATGGAATTTTAATGGTAGTGTAATAGCCTTTATGGAGTAATGAATTCACTGTAATTATTGCCATGGGTGTCAGGAAAACAGTGGCACATGGCAGGAAACCATTCTGAATGCTCTTTGGCCAGCTTAAGTCTTTGCTGCAAGCCTGCAATAAAGTTGTATGAAAAGTCTACGAAGAATGTCTAATGCATTATAAACATACTTATAATGGGTTATAATCTGCTTATAAAGACCTATTCATATAACTATATTGACTATAACGACCCTGAACACTTATAGATTGTAAGCAGATATTCATAATGAGGTGTAACAACAATAACAAAACATTTTATAAAGCATTTAATTACTTATAAGGTCAAGTATACAGTACTTAATAATTGGTCACTCACTGAGCTTTTCTTTTGGCCAGAATCATATCACGAAGAAACATCTAAGATATTCCAACAATTAGAATTGTAATAGACTATGATCCATGCAAAAACAATAATGTATGTAAGTCTTAAGCAATTACAAAGTATTATACGGTATGTGACCTTATAAGCTAAAGTCATTATACATGTTATAAACGTGTTATGATTATTGTCATACGTATGTCCCATTTAACTCCTACATTAAGTAGGAAGATAACTTGAATTGATCTAAATAATTGCTTTTAATAGCTTCATCAAGATTCATTTACACATTAGCACCTCTTAACAATAGCCCTGTGCTCAAGTTCTAAATAGTTCCCCGTTTGGTTGTATAGCTTGTCATTGTTATATAGCCAGGAAAATCGTGAAATGCTGTGATCGTTAAGGCCAGCTACTCAAGTGGTGAAGTGCATTTGTTCTTACATACAAGTACAGTATGACTTTTTAGTCATGGGGTGCCTCCGAATCAAAAGGGCTTTGGGTGTCCAACAATCCATGCCCAGCCCTGATTAGAATGACCCAGGATGTCATATTCATATCATCAATCCATGTGGTGAAGTGGCTTTGTGCACGAGAGCTGATTATGTACTGTAGCCCCAATGGTCACATAATGCAATCTGTTGAGCCTTGCTGGGCTGAAATGTCATGCACTTTGATTTCAATAGCAGGATATTTCAACAGAGACTAAAGGCAATTTTGGTTTAGCTCTGATATTCTAATGAAGGACAAGAAGTAGGCCTACTATTGTGTTTCATAGTGTTGGGTAAGAGGATAATGCAATAGATTTGAAACGTTGCAATTCCAGTTCCTGCATGGGTAATGTGCAGGAGTGTTTCTGATTATTACACTTGTATTGTATTGGTAATCTGCTTGTAGTAAAGTATTGCTACACATTCCAATGAATGTACAACATGGACATCTGCACTTTCTGTGAAATAGACATTTTCAAGGCTCACAATCCTGTTCAGTCATGAAGGGGATATAATGTATACAGTATGAAAATATACAAACATTGCCCTTGAAATAGATTTGTTTGGTAGTTATAGCCTGCATTCATTTCTGCCCTTTTATCGAGCACCTGGCTTAAAGGAGAATTCCGGACTAGCCGTTTTCTTAGCTTAATCTGATGTTAGTATATCCAAGAATGAGTGGTACACTAGTATTTAAAAATACCACATAACTCTGCATCTGTCTGTCCGTCCGCCAGCCCGATGTTGTGGAGATCTTTGACAAAGCATCAAATAATGAGGCCAACTGAACCCCATGGTTCACAGATACACAGATTGGCCATCCGTCCGTCCATCGCTCGTACCCAATTACAAACAATTATCAGTTTTGCCCAACTATGAAGTTCCACATGGCTCCAGACTGGCCACCAAGTACTCCAATGATGTGTACTTGTCATTAATTTCAATACCCCACATGACCTGCATATAGTTTAGACTGTAGCACTGCTAAATAAAAAGAACATGCTTTGCAAAGTAAGTAACGTTACTAGTTTCTTCAACCTTGTCTCATGTAGAATCCTCCAAAGTCACCAATAATGTCCTTCCATGAGCTTGCTTCCTTCTCAACACCCCAAATCTCCCAAAGCAATTAAAGTATTTTACATGTGCTCACGCACACACACGCAGAGAGAGAGAGAGAGAGAGAGAGAGAGAGAGAGAGAGAGAGAGAGAGAGAGAGAGAGAGAGAGAGAGAGAGAGAGAGAGAGAGAGAGAGAGAGAGAGAGAGAGAGAGAGAGAGAGAGAGAGAGAGAGAGAGAGAGAGAGAGAGAGAGAGAGAGAGAGAGAGAGAGAGAGAGAGAGAGAGAGAGAGAGAGAGAGAGAGAGAGCCGCTCAGACTAATCAACCTTTGGAAACTAATTAAAAACATCGTCCGGAGGAAAACGTGATTATGTATGCTCCATGTTACTGGCTTGTGAAGGCAAGACAACAAGCCTTCAATGACATGCTTTGGACTTGAAGCCGAAAACAAAGAAAGACAAAAATTCAGGCAATTCTTGGAAATGTTCCAAACCTGTTGCATAATTATTGTCTTCATGCTAAGAATTAAACTGTTATGGAAATTCGGCATTGCTCCTTGCTAATCACTGTCATGCTGTGTGGAAATCTACTGCTGTGTGGAAAGTTGGGGTACCTGTAACCTTAGTTACCTTGCCATGTAACTCCAAAAAGGTCAAAAATAGTTGCTCCATTGACAAGAAATTCATTCAAAAATATGCTCCTCATTGACATTCATTGTACAGTGGAGAGGCTCTGGAGAAGCTCTTTTAGCCCACAAACGAAAGCAAACAAAGCTGATTATATATTATTACTAGAAGCTCGACCCGCTGGCAGCGAGTCTCGGTCTAACGCCACATGTCTGTGTTGCAGTGCGATCACCTTGAAGAGAAGGAGAGGGGTAAGAGTGAAAGGAGGATGAGGAGGAGATAGGAGTATGTGGACAGAGAGGAGGAGGAGGAGGAGGGAGAGGAGGACAAGGAGGAGGAGGAGGGAGAGGAGGAAGAGGAGGAGGAAGAGGAGAAAGAAGAAGGAGAACAGTTATATCTAATGAGATTCGGGCAACTGTGGTTGACCATATGTGCTCAATCATGGTTTGACCCAATCTCAGCCACTATACAGTTGCTGCTGGCATCATTAGAACATTTTTCTGTTCTATTCCTTCCACCTTATTCTCCTTTCCTGAATCCTGTTGAGGAGTTCTTTTCAGCTTGGAGGTATAAGGTATATGAACGGAACCCACAGAGCCGGCTTTGAGCAGGCTGTTTTACAATTAAAAAGTAAAAAAAAAAAAAAACACTCAGCTGCATATGTGTGTGCTGTTTTATGTTTGACTATGAAAAAGTAGGCCTACATGGAGTCATTTTACAAAAGGAGAAATAGCTCATTCTCCAGAGTCATTGTCATTCATGTGTGTTCCATTTCTATGATTGCGTTTTAAATTTTTCACTTCATTGTGCTGGAAATGCTTGGTAGTGTGTAGCCAATGCTTATAGTTGTGTGTACTCAATGAATGGTATGTGTGTGTCATTTGAAAATATGGCTGTACCAAATGAAAACACAAGTTCCATTTTGGGAACAGTTAAGTAATTTGATGGCAAAGAGTCATCATGGAAAAGGAGAGTCAGGGTTTAGCATTTTGTGTGTGCAGTTTTGAAAATGCCGTTAGGTTGTGAAAAACGTGTGTTAACAATCGGGGAAAACTATAATGTTTAACGATGGTGTTTGATTGTGCCGAGCAGGGAGAAACATGTAGCAGAGCCGAACGCCAAGATAAAATATGATATGCACACTTGTATTCTCATTCTATAATAAATATTGGTTAAATCTATTCGTGAGTTGTCTGTCTGACTGAACTGAACATTGTATGTATAACCCCTTAGATAGCATTTCTGTTGACTTAGATAGCATTTGACACAGACTTATAGCATGTTATGTAGACAGCACTATGATTGTATTGTATATAGTCATAGCACGCCATAGTACATATGTATAGCATAGTAGTAAATATGTATAGTTTATATGTATAGTGTATGTATAGTTTCATTATATAGATATTCCACTGTTACTTTCTTAGCTTACGCATGTTTCATGATAAATGCTTTTGTTCTTGCTTAAATGTAAGTCGCTCTGGATTAAGAGCGTCTGCTAAATGCCTAAATTGTAAATTGTAAATTGTGTTTGGACAACAAGGTAATGTGTAATTGACATCAGAGTGTAAAGCAGGAAAGTCAGAGTCTAATGCAGATAAGGGAGTGTGATGTAGTGCAAATTGTGTCGAGCAATTAAGTACATGAAGTGAAGGTTGTGAAAATTGTGTGTTAACTAACAATCATGAAAAACTGTAACTACATTGCAAAAGTAGCATTACTTTTCATGTAAAATTACTTAATTTCTGTGCAACAACTGTAAACATGCTTTCTTATTTAGAACCTAGCTTGAGTAAAAAAAAAGCTTTCTTTGACGACATCTTAGGATAGATGTATACCTATTTGACAGTGCAGAAACATAATTGCCTTCCTTGATGATAAAATGGTGATGGTTGATGATGGTCATGGAAGGGGAACCTTCTGAAACCTTCCTGGGCAAAGATAATTAACTTTAAAATATAAAAAACGGTCAAAATGACCTCTCAGACCTTCTAGTGTTAATGAGCATCAACGACCTGGGCACAGTCAGACACAGCTCCCCTCTGCAGGCTTCTACTACTGAAAGTGACTCATGGAGTCTGTCTCATTTCTCTCCAAAAGCACTCACGTACATTTCATATCAGCCCCCCTAAAAAAATATATATATATAACATATACGTAATTACGTATATCCACAGAGCAGGCTGGTTTACAATTTAAAAAAAAGTAAAAAAATAAATAAAACATTTTTGTAGCTGCATATTTGTGTGCTGTTTTATGTTTGACTATGAAAAAGTAGGCCTACACGGAGCCATTTTACAAAAGGAGAAATAGCTCATTCTCCAGAGTCTGTCATTCATGTGTGTTCCATTTCTATGATTGTGTTTAAAAAAAATTCACTTCATTGTGCTGGAAATGCTTGGTAGTGTGTAGCCAATGCTCTTTACAATACATTATATTTCCTGTGCCAACATGCTGAAACCAAAATAAACCAAAAATAATATCACACAATGTAACATAACTCTGATGGAGAGTACATTCAAGTAGTGAATTTTGTCAAGTTAGAGACTAAAGTGGAGGGAGAGAGAGAGAAAGTGGACAATCACAGAAGACTTGCATTTAGGGGCTGATGCAGCAGTCTACTGAAATCGAAATCTGGTATATTGGAACAAGAATCGCTTCAGTGAAAACAAATGGCTTTGTCTAAATTAGAAAAGGATTCAGATAGCACATTAAGTTATTCTAATTAAGCGATAATACTGTGCCATTAATTACTAGAGATTATTTGGCCAATGTGGTTGTGGCCGTTTGAAAACAAGTGTATCTGGTATCTGCTGTATCGTTGAGTGAAAGTAGCTGTAGTCAAATGGCCTCAGTCAATAGGCATTTAACAATTACCGTTTTGTGGACATAATAGCAATATTAAGGCTTTCAGCAATACAACAAAACACGATTAATTTGTGCTGTAATGGAACTTCATTATTTATTCAGCATGTCAAGACAATTAAACACAACATCTGTTTCCATTTGTGGTGGACACAATAATGAGCTTCTATTGTCGGGATAACACAGGCACTGCATGAGTCTGAGCTTATAAGAAAAATCCCTTAAAATATCAAATTAATGCATTTGTGCGTAATTAAAATAGAGGTCTTCAACCTGCTCCAAAATATGCTGCTCTTTCAATGTAACCATTTGTTTTCATTTCCTTCACAAAATTAAAACTGATTATGTTACTATTAAGCCATGTTTGTATACTATTGCATTGTAGGCCTACTTATTGCAGTGGTTGTTGATTTCTATATTGTATTGCTTGTTTGTTTGTTTTGTTCTTTAAAACTGTTACTGAAGTGTTTTGCAAATTCAACCTTCAATTGGTATCAATACAATTTTTTGAATTTAGAATTATATTATATAGAGAATTTGGGAGTTTTTCTTTTACAACCTATATACTTAACCTACACACATTTAAGTAAGTTGTGATTAAAAATCAACACACCTGATAACTTTTCATTTGGTCTAAAATATTCTGGAGGCACTTATATGTGTGGGAGCTTTAAGCTGTCTGCTCTGTTGGGACGTCCGGGTGGTGCAGGTTAAAGTTCCTGCCCACCACCATGGAGTATACTGTAGTCTTCATGGTGCATTCGGCGGGTGGGAAGCCGAATGGGGAGGGATGATCTTTGTCTCTGCATTGATGATCCCCACGCATCATCATCAATCAGGGTGCCGGGGGGGGAGGAACTGGAGGGGATAGTGTGTACCTCCACATGCGTTACGCCCACCTAGTGAGACCCTTCACTGTCAGGTGAAGAGAAGATGGAGACTTGACAGCCCGGGTATCGGAGGAGACCCGAGGCTATCTTCACCCTCCCAATGACTTATTGTGGGGGTTAGCAAAGATGGAGTATACTCGTACGTAGAGTGGCTGGGGATTTGGGAATTGGCTAACTTATTAAATTGGGACATGAAGGGGAGAAAAGGTTCTCTTTTTCTTTTGCCTGGGAGGGGAATGTGTTGGTCAACAACAGTCTTTACTCTTTTCATAACATGAACATACCCTGAGATCTTTGATTTCTGTCATTGGAAAAGATTTTGAAAAGAAAAGAAAGAAGCTAATTAGTGGTACGTGGGTCAACTTGTTTTGCAACACAGGATATGCCGCGCAGTGTGTGCTGGGTGGAGTTTGGTATCAAATTAATGTCGAACTGGCCCCACACGACGAGGGCAACAGTAGTAAAATCAAGTGCACTTTCCTGTGGGTGCTTGGCATTTCCCATGGGTGCATGTTCGGGCTCCCGAGCACACACAGGATTGGTGCCCAAACCCCAAGAAGCTGATCGAAGCGTCCCATAAAGGAGGGAGGGAGAGAGAGCCTATTTCACCCATACAATAAACTGGCCAATGCTGGGTACGAAACCTGACAGGGTTTGTCAGCACAATAGCTCTGGCAATCTGGGCAGGCTGATAAGAACTTTGTCTTCTGCTTGTTTCTCATGCTATTCACAAGGATAAAAAAACAATCCTATTCCGTTGTTTATCCATTTGTAATTCGGAGTGTCCAAATGTAACCAAATGGACCCCATTTGTACGCTCTTAATTAAAATAACACGAGGATGTATTTGTGCAGAACCAGCCTATAGCTCTCTAAAGAACTGCTGATATTGATTAGACTGTAAATACTGTCCGGGCCAATAACCTCGGACATTTGTGTTTGATAGGCATGTTTGGTCAACCCATGTGACTCCCATTGGAAATGCATTGTGGCGACCATTAAACACAGACAAGACACAGAACATGTGTGTAAAGGGCAGTGTTGTCAAAATATTACTTTAACACTAATATACTACTTAAAAAAAAAAAAAGGAATAAAGGTACACTACTTATTACTCCCTGAGAAAAGTAACTAGTTACTTATTACTTTTTTCTCTCGCCTCCAGTAATTGCATAGTTTGTCCCCAAAAGTCTTACTTTGCATTTTCAACATTAGCAGTCCCCCCTCCCCTATTCTGCAGTGTTTCTTTAACTCTAAAAAGTGTACTGTATAGTGTACACATGATGATGGGTCCATTTGTACACATTGATTAGAAGTAGATTTGATGTGGACTATAGCTTCTTCCCTATGCACAACTTGCAGCGGACAATAATGTTCATCTCGTCTTGAATGTTATAACGCTTTGTTGTGCCGGTGTCTCTGTCTCCTCCACCTCCTCCATGCTTAGTTTGTTTACGTCTCTTCTCTCCAACAGTGCAGTCTAACGAGTTACACACACTAGTTTAGGTTGTTGTTTAGTGTTCCAGGCAGTTTAAGGCCCTCCCTTCTGCATCCGATACTTCACACATACATACGAGTGTGCATCGTTTCCGTATCCGCTCTAGAGTCTAGATCTAGAGCGGATCAGCAGTCTGCAAAGCAACTCCACCCCAACCCAGTCTACCATTATAAATAAACACTCAAACCCACAGTTCCACCAAGGCTCGTAAAAATAGTAATACTATTACTTTTGGAAAAAAGTTAATGTAATATTATTACTCAAAATGTGAAAGTAACTAGTTAAGTTACATATTTGTAGCATATACTTAGTGATCTAGGAATATGTTTGGACCAGTACTGCTGTCAGAAGTAGGCGTATGGTAGAAAGGAATTGCATTGAAAAAAAACCATAAAGAACCAAGAGACTGAAAATTATGCTTAATGATATTATTATTGGAAAAACATAAAATTAAAATAAACAACAATGAATTCAGATATCAAACAACATAAATCAACCCAAAAGTATAAAGTCAGTCATGGTTTGTCCAAGGTCCAATGTCATTCAAGTCAGGGGGGGATGTGAGGCAGTTTTTAGAGTGTATGCAGCAGTTATGGAGGGGAAGTGTGTGTGTGAGTGAAGCAGTGATATCCTACCGTCCAGGTAGGACAGAAACAGGGGATCGCTCTGGGACTAGCTCGCCATTGTGTTCAGGATCATCATCATGGGGTTGCATGAACTAAGGGGAAAAAACCTGGCCTGAACACAAAAGAGGCCAAATTAAATATATTATCAAAATAATAATTAAAGTAGCTGATCTACAACAGCAAACAGCATAAACCAGCATTTACAAATGTCAAATCATCTTTTCAATTCAAAATGAAAATAAACTAAACAAAACAAAACACTTCAAACATTTCAAACAAACAACATTTCAAACAAACTCACCAATTCAGTTCAAGTGCAAAAGCTCATGCAGCTCATCAGTTCAGTTCTTTCTCATCAGTTCAGTATTTGGAGTCTAAAATCAATCATCAGTGTCAGTGTTAATATCATGTATTGTAAGGAAGGGAAAATGGTAAAATGTTTGCAGAAGAATAGGGATACAGACCTGCCACAGCCAGTGATGTGCACCTCACTGACTGAGACAAAATGGCTGTGCTTTATACTAGGGTGTGGTGATTACTACTAGGTGTGATGATTGCTGATTGAAACTGGTGTTACTGAGTGAGTGAGTGAGTGATCGGTGTGATGAGCTGTGAACTGATGCAGATGGTACATGTGACCATACAAATGCATGCATACTGATGCATACAAACAGATACAAATACAGACATACAATTATAAACCTGGGTTACATATTACTGGAAAAAAGTAATAATATTACTAAAAGTAGTATATTACTTAAGTTACTTGACAACACTGGTAAAGGGCCATATGAAACAACACTTGATTAGGGCCATGGCAATCAGAGTCAGTGATCATCAAAGCATCTCTCTCTCTCTCTCTTTCTCTCTCTCTCTCTCTCCAGCACACGCACGCACAAAGCTACCACGAAGAATGTTTCATAATATATTACAACAAAGCATGAAAATACAAAATACGTGTACCATGTGCATGTGTGTGTGTGTTTGCGTGTGTGCGTGATCGTGTGTGTGTATGTGCGTGTGCACGCGAGTGCGTGTGTATGCGTGCATGAGCGAGGGGAAGCATAGTTTCACGCAGGCCAATCGATCAGCTTGACCATGGCGGGTGCTTCAGACCAAAGAGCAATGTATTAAGTGCTTGTTTGGATCAATCGACTGTGCAGTGATGGCGCATTCCCAAAGTGCTGACTGGCAACATAAACAACGCATTACTTCACAACACGCGTTTCCCCCAACGATCCCAGTGTGTGTGTCCACAGACCTGAAATGTGCAAGGCCAACAGGTGCAAAGCGGAACCAGAGCTAAATAATGGGAGAAAACTAACTTAGTCATGCAGACTAATTAGGTGTTTTGCATGGTGCATGCGAAAGATAGACAAAGTTTAGAATTTAGATGCTGTTGGTAGTTTTGTTTTAAGCAATATTACACGAGAGGGTGTTGTTTAACGTGGTTATTGCCACGACAGTGATGCGGTCAGGAACGAGACGAAGTCGAGTTCCGCAAGCATCACTGAAGTGGCAATAATCACGTTAAACAACACCCTCGAGTGTAATATTGCTATTCTACAACAGTTACCCTTAAAACAAAGAGAATCGCTGAACAAAAATATTTTTTTAATGACAGATGTAGTCACTACGACCACAAATGTCCAAAGAAACTAGCTAGCCTAGCCACCGAGTTTGCTAGCGCTCTGGGAGAACAGAGCGGCTGAATTCTTTGTTTTGATTAGGTGGTTGTGTGTGCTGGTTAAACCACCGGCTAGAAGGCTGTTTCAACCAATCAGATTGCTTCCTCTTAACAACCTGTTGTAGAATTGATGTTATCCACCTGGCTGGACTTGTTTTTTCTACACTGTTCAATTGCATCATATAAAGGTACTTTTAGACGGGCATCGATGAACAGTAACACAGGCGGTCTGCTCCAGATCTGCTCATGAGGGGCGCGACCACGCAAGCGTAAAACAAAAAGCTCAACAGAATCCAGGTCTGGTCAGTCGCGTCGTGTGCATGAAACGAGCAATGCGCACGACAATTTAATGGCCACGTAAATACACTTGCGTTGTCGCCCCTCGACTTCTCCGCGCATAGGCTACAGAAATAAAACAGTGGATTCGTCCGTTATCACTGTATTAAATATACAAAATCAACCGTTATCAGGACGTTAGAATATGGCTAATCTGGCCATACTTACTAGACATTGTGGTGTTTGGCTGTGTTCACCCGGACTGCGTGCAAGGACTCCCCCTGCTGAACGTGTCATTTCCAACCCTATTGTCGGGGCATGTAAACTAGGGGCTACTAATATTTACTATTCTCGAATCTCTGCGTATCGGGACATAACTCGGACGGCGCTGTGTTGGGTCTGGTGGCCGTCGCAACGCTCGGCGGGGCGACTCGCTCGGCTAGCGAGTTTGCAGATATCAGAACATATTGTGATGTCAGTTTTGTTTTTTATGTGATAGCTCTCATTAATAATTATAATTAACTTTAGGTAAGTCTTGTGTGATTTCTCACCGCATGGAGACCCAGATGCACAAAGACATGGAAGTGTGTGGGAGTCCACTGCGGAAGACAATGAAGAAGGCCTGTCACTTTGTGTTTGTATCTTTTGTGCTATGATTATATTTTATGACTATTCCTGTTCTCATCTACAGTATCTGTCCAATTTCACCCATGGCACCACATCCTTGTGGAAGGAGGACTCTGCCAGTCAGCTGTCCAGAAACTGAATTCAACCTCATTTCAGTCTCTGCAATTCCTCACTCTCACTCTGTTGGATAACCATATAGAACACTGCCACTCTCTCAGAACCCTACAACTTCAGCCACTCTCCCAGGCTTTTGGGAGATGTCAAACAAATAGTATACTTTTCAAGCCCTGTTCAAGTGTTATTCAAATCTATTTTTGTTTACTGACATGAGCTCTCAAACCAGATCTGCATGCGACCACCAAACTCATTAATCGTGCAGAGCATGGGTTTCAACTGAATTGCATGGAGAAACACTAAACGGTGCTAGTCTACCTGTACCATAAGGTTAACGACTACCATGTAGGTCCATCTCAAGTAATTAGAATGTTTTGTAAAAGTAAAATTTCTTCCGTATTATAATTTGAAAAGTGAAACTTTCATATATTCTCAATTTATTGTGCTTAAAGTGAAGTATTTAAAACCTTTTTTAGTTTTGTTTTAAATAATCTAGATGATTATAGTGTACAGCTCATGAAAATCAAAAAATCCTATATCAATTAATTAGAATATTTTACAAGACCACTAAAAAAAGAAATCACACCAGTGTGAAGTGAGTGGTGCAACTCCGTGTGGGGTCCCCGGGGGGTGGGGGGCTCCAGACCCACAGGAACGCACCCAGGGGGCCGGGCCGATTCCAGCGAGCCGCCCTGCGTCCAAAACGGTTGAGAAATGACAGAGTTACCATGTGGGGGGTCCCTCTACTGTACTGTACTGGCACACCCAAAATCACCATATATACAGTTAATATGTGCGTGCGGGTTAGGTTGCGCACAGGTGGTGAAAAACAACCATGCTGTTTTCGTGCTCAGACGCACCCACCCACCCACACAGCTCCGTAAGGGAGTGGTTGCACCACTCAAAAAAAAAATTGAAACAAGAAATGTCAACCATCTGAAAAGTATAGTTATGTATGCAGTTAATACTTGGTTTGGGCTACTTTTGAACAAATTATTTCATCAATGGGGCATGGCGGTGATCAGCCTGTGGCACTGTTGGTGTTATGGAAGCCCAGGTTTGCTTTGATAACAGCCGTAAATTAATTTGTATTGTTCAGTCTTATGTCTCACACCTTCCTCTTGACAATACAACCTAGATTCTCTGTGGGGTTCAGGTCAGGCCAGTTGGTTGGTCAGTAAAGCACAGTAATGCCATGGTCTCAACACATGCTGCTGGAAAAGGAAGATCAGCATCAACATAAAGCTTGTCAATGTACGGAGGCACACAGTGCTGTAAAATATCATAATAGATGGTTGTGTTGAGACTCGATCTGGACATGACAAAACACAGTGATGATTTAGGCCATGTTATCTGCTATGGCGTTGATCGATCCGCTGATATTTTCCAGACCAATCACAACACTTGTTTCATTCGCGGAGAATGTAAACTGATTTGTAAAGCAGTCATTTCCTTCGGCGATACTTCCGCTAAAATCCCGCACTTCCGCTGATAGTCTTTTCAGTTAAGGTCTTGCCCAGGGTGGCAGTGTGATGGAATGGAATGAGGGAGTGGCCAGGGAGGAGACATGGTCTGTGGAGTGGAGTGACAGACCATGACACTGACCATGGTATAACTGACCAGCCAACTGGCCTGACCTGAACCCCACAGAGAATCTAGGTTGTATTGTCAAGAGGAAGGTGTGAGACATAAGACTGAACAATACAAATGTACGGCTGTTATCAAAGCAAACCTGGGCTTCCATAACACTGGCTAATCAACTCCATGCCACGCCCCATTGATGAAATGATTTGTTCCATAGTAGCCCAGACCAAGTATTATGCATACATTAATATACTTTTCAGATGGTCGACATTTCTCGTTTAAAAAAAACTGGTCTCGTAAAATATTCTAATTCATTGAGATTCATTTTGATTTTCATGAGCTGTACGCCATAATCATAAAGATTAAAACAAAAAAAGGTTTTAAATATTTCACTTTGTGCACAATGAATTGAGAATATTATGAAAGTTTAATTTTTTGAATTATATTACGGAAGAAAATGAACTTTTACAAAATATTCGAATTACTTGAGATGGACCTGCGATGGAGCCTACTTCATTCAGTCAATAATGTGTGATTTTGTCCAGAGCTTTCGGATGAGGTCTTGCAGATTCCCTTATAGTTTATTTGTGACAATATGAGACACAGAGGTGAGACACATGCTCCCGGCATGAAAAGGTATAACAAACAATAAAACAATTAACGCATAGGTTACACCAGGTCTAAATGGGTTAAAACATTTGCTTTTGTTACGAATAGCGCCTGAAAGACAATTCTATAGTGCAATTGAACAGTATAAGACTTACTATAGAGGAATCTGCAGAGCGGTGCCCTGTAGGCCAGGTGTAGGCAATCAATCCTGCGGTGCCAAGCTGCCCTTAATGTGACACCGCAGCCATGATTGTGAAGCCATGAAGAGTGGCAAAGCATGTGGCATTGATACCATCCATGCCGAGATGCTGAAGGCCGACATTGCTACATCAACACGAGTGCTGACGGACCTCTTCCAAAACATTTGGAATAGTGACACCATCCCTGAAGACTGGTCCAAAGGTCTTATTGTCAAAATCCCAAAGAAAGGCAACCTCAAGAACTGCGACAACTGGCGTGGAATCACACTACTATCCATTCCAAGCAAAGTGTTCTGCAGAGTCCTTCTCAACAGGATGGAGACAGCCATTGACACCAGGCTTAGACAGGAGCAAGCAGGCTTCAGGAAGGGAAGAGGATGTACAGACCAGATCTTTGCACTGCGAAACATAATAGAGCAGTGCCTAGAATGGAACACACCCCTCTATATAAATTTCGTGGACTTCAGGAAGGCTTTCGATAGTGTCCACCGAAACACCCTCTGGAAGATACTGCACTCCTATGGGATACCACCAAAGATCATATCCATCATCAAAACATTCTATGAACATTTTGAGTGTAGTATAATCATGGGAAATAACCTCTCTGAGACGTTTCCCGTGCAGTCCGGAGTGAGACAGGGATGCATCATCTCTCCTATCCTCTTCCTTGTCGCCATTGACTGGATCACCACCAACACCACAGCTGACAGACCGAGAGGCATCTAGTGGACCCTATTCTCCCAGTTGGAAGACCTTGACTTCGCTGACGATCTTGCTCTCCTATCCACAAACCACAACAACATGCAGACTAAAACTGACAGGCTTAACACCTTCGCCAGACAGGTCGGTATTAACACCTCAAAAACACAAGTGCTGTGTGTGAACTCCACCCCCACACAACCCATCCTTGTCGATGAAAAACCACTCGAGTTTGTGGACGATTTCACTTATCTAGGCAGCCTTATCAGTAAGGACAGTGGGGCATAAAAAGACATCAAAGCAAGGCTGGGAAAGGCTCAGGGTGCCTTCTCCCAACTCCGATCCATCTGGAGATCAAAGCAATATAGCCTTAAAACAAAGATGCTCCTATACAACAGCAATGTCAAGTCTGTCCTGCTGTATGGTTCTGAGAGCTGGAGAGTGGTCAAGACAGACACAAGGAGAATAAAAGTATTCCATAACAGATGCCTCAGACGTATATGTCAGATATTTTGGCCAAACAAAATATCAAACAATGAACTGTACAAACAAACAGGGAGCCGGAGCATTACCAAGGACATTACACACAGACGCCTGAGATGGCTAGGGCATGTACTGAGAATGGAGCAGGACTGCATCACAAAGGTGGCTTTAAGATGGACACCACCAGGAAAAAGAAAACCTGGGAGGCCCAAGACCACCTGGCGCAGAACTGTGACGCAGGAGCTGGAACAGATGAACCTGTCCTGGGGAGGAGAGGCGCAACATGCTGCCAGGGATCGAATGAAATGGAGAGTGCTCATTGAAGCCTTATGTCCCATTGGGGACGAAGAGGAGTAAGTAAGTAAGCAGCCATGATTGTGCCCAGGGCAGCTTGCACAGATTAGTCTATACTGTAGGTAGAGGTAAAGTTATCAATCCACCTATCGCCCCACTATTATAGGTGTGCCTTTTATATGTTTCAGACAGTAGGCCACCAGTAATACAGTAGCTGCATTAAAGTGCGGTATTGATTAACTGCTTCAATACCTACCTTGACAGCAGCAGAAATTGGCTGAGTTCTGAGTAATGTATTGACATTACTGAGCAGAAGCCATTAATCAATAATCACACTAGCAAGGGGTCACTCTGATGAATGCCAAGTCGCTGGTAATGTCGCAAAAACACATTTAAATGGATAACCTGTACTACACTTGCAGTAAACTATAAATATGATAACAATAAACTCTATTTAGATACCACTTTAGGAAGTGTTTTACAGACCATCACAATAGCTGACACTTGCTACTACTTCTGTTGCTGTTGATGCTGCCTGGGGAATAGGCATAGTAGGTCATGAAACATCTGTCCCCATAGGGACTTCCATTGCTGATGCGAGGAGAACCTGCCTATGTTTTGAATAGGTACTTGACGTCAGCCTGCTCTATACCAAAGAGCCATGGTCCCTGCATCCTAATGTCTGTAAGGGTGAAGGAAGAGGAAGACAATCCTCTCAGCCCACTTGACAAACAAAATCACACCCGTGTGAAGCTCTTATCATCGTACATCACCCAATAAAAAATGAATATACTTCCTCATGAACTGATTTGTTAACTTATGATATTATCTTTTAACCATGAAACAAATGTTAAAAGAAAATATTAAATGTATTTAATGTGAATATGATAGTTTTTAGTTTAGTTTATTTTGGACCTTTCTTAACAAGCATGTATAACAATACAATACATTATACAAGAGACTTGAGTGGCCCGAAAATAAATAAATAAATAAATATATAGGCTTATATAAGCCCTGAGCTGAATTAAAACAGTTGCACTGTGTGTAGAAAAGTCGATTTGCTCGTCCACATATGACGTAAATGATCCTTTCATTGTCAATGGCAAATCATGTGACACATGTTGTGAAGAAAATCTGTCTATAGGAGGGGCTACCCTCAAAAATAGGACAATTTATGGTTCAACCGATCCAGAGCCCATTCATTTCCCTCCTATACACAGGTTTAATGTTTGTCTTTAGTTCAATGTTTGTTTTGTAAACGCCATTGACAATGAAGGGAAAAGCTACGTCATAATGTGTCATTTATGTCATATTGTCTCTTTATTGTTAATGGTGTTTAATGTATATGTGTTTGCACCATTTGTTTTACATCACCATTACATCGCTAACTTTAATATATTAGCGCCCCTCACTTCACACGGGTGTGATTTTTCCCGTAGAGATTTCCAAAAATATGTATATCAATTATATAGGCCTAGACTAGAGTCAAGCCAGGACATTTGAAAAAACTTGGCTTGAGGAACAAAATCCAATACTGCAAGCACGTCCCACTAGTAATGCCGGTAATATAAAGGTTAAATACATAAACCATCATAAAAACAAATAATAGAAAGTGCTATTTTGCACTATATGGTTTGTTGCACCATAGGCTACGTCTGTGGAATATGCAAAGACATATAGCTAAAGAAGCTCAACAGATTAAGCAATTAAGCAACATATCACCACACTCCGCAGTAGACTCAGTCACTACACTGACTCATTTAGAAGTGATTCATCATGTGCAGAGGTTCCCTACTAGCCCATAACAGTGCATATCACAGTTCCATCTAGTCTCAATATGATGTGACTTTCAAAGGTTACTGAAAAGGTCTGGCCTAATCGCAAATTCACGCTGATGCTGACTGAACATCGCTCTGACAGAGCGAGAACAGACCTGACCCCCCAACCGCCACCCCCCTCACTGACTCGTGCCAATCAAAAGAAATGGCCGGCTATAGGTGTGCCTCTGCGAGCGTGGAAATTGAAATAGAACTGCATTTTGATAGAATATGCCTAGCCCAATTATGGTCTGCCTCTCAGGCATTTGACTTCTCATTAGTTCCCTTTCCTGTCAGAGTGTGTTTCTTCATCAGTGAAGGAAGAAAGTGCAGTGTTTTCACATACCCTTCAATTTCACTAGTTTAATTTTCAAGCCTGGTGGTGTAGTACTAGTAGTAGTGTAGTATTGTGTTCCAAAATGGAAATGGCGTCTCAGGTAGAAACAGACTGCAGTGAACGAATGTGCCATATAGCTCTAGTACAAAGTTCTGCTGTTTTCCAAAAGAAAAAAATAATTTACTGTAGGCCTATGTCAGAATTGAATTGAATTGAATTGAAGACTAGAGTATATGTGTTTGCTTTTGGTGACAAAACTTGATATCTCATCAGAAACACAGCTGGCATGCAAACAAACCCAACAAGGAAGGTAATATACGTAGTAGGTATAAAAGAAAACCCTTCCCTACATAACGCATATATTTCAGATTCTCCATGTAATGGGGCTCCATGCACAAGATCTATTTTTGGACAGTCAATGTCCACGGTGAGAAACCTGTGTAACCTTGTTGATTGTGTATGTGAGGTGCTGACCCATCTTTTTTCCATGGTTAAGGAGCTTGCCAAATCTTTGGGGAATCCGAACACGTTTCATAGAAACTCTAAGTGCATTAATGATAATGACGATAAAGAACACCCTCGAGTGTAATATTGCAATTATACAACAGTTACCCTTAAAACTAAAATATATCGCATATCGCATATGACAGATAGTCACTACGACCACAAATGTCCCAAGAAACTAGCTAGCCTAGCCACCGAGTCTGGGAGAAAAGCACGGCTGAATTCTTTGTTTTGATTAGCTGTTCCAATATTGTGGTTAAAGCATGGTTAGAAAGCTGTGTCAACCAATCGGATTGCTTCCTCGAAACGACCTGTTGTATATCTATTACAACGCCATAGCAGGAATTTATTTGCAATTTGGTGTATATCTACACTACAGTCTCAGTCTGTATGAGACTTATCATCGAGCCACGAATGGGTTGGTGTTCTACTTTCTTGATATGATGTCCTCATGAAGAATTAGGTCGGGAGTATATAGAGCGTCGCAGTCCCGCCCCCTTTCATGACGACGTCAGGCCCAGGAAATAGTTCCCATTGCATTTTTCTCATTGACATTTCAAAACGTATTTATTTAAAGACCTTATAAGCATCGTACAAAGCCAACTCTTGTCGTGAGAAATCATGACAACAAACAATATTTTGGACCAAACAAATAATTACAAAGAAGAAAAACAACAACAAAAAGTGTTGTAACCTGCCATTTTCTTCTTCTTTCTAATTATTTGTTCAGCCCGAAAAATTGTGTTTGTTGTCATGATTGAGTTGACTTTGTCCGCGGCGTAAACGTCTTTAAATAAATACTTTCTGAAAAGTCTATGATGAAAATGAACGGGGATTTCTTTTCCGGGTCTCTCGAGGGGGCAGGACTGCGACACTCTATAACTGTATAGTGTAACACACAGGAGTCTGTCCCTGTAACAATACGCTATAGACCCCAGGGAGATGGATTGCTGAGGTGGAGCGCCACACCTACCATCAGCTCCCAGTACTTCCTACATGACTTGCCGCACCCAAGCCGTGCTACTCATACGCCGAGTTGGCAGTGATTGAACCCGTCCAAAGGCGAGAGCTCTAATAACTGGGCCACCTCCTGGACACTCTTTTTTACACACTCTAGACAATCTTTAGATTAAATCTGCGGATTGGATGTGAATCACTGTGCATTGGCTGCATGTGCACAAGCGAGTGAAGTGACAATGACTCCATAATTGTGTCTCACATTAATGTACACACATGCGTAAATTGACACGCATGGTTCAATTTAATACAGTATGCACTCTGTGAGTTGAGAGGCTTTTCCTAATATAAGCGATAGACCTAATGGAATGGAACGCTCAAATGGAGTTATCATCTACTTACTGGACCAATTGTTTCTATGGAATTTTAAATGTGCTGTACACATGTTGTGTGATCAGATCTGACATAGTAACTGTATTGCACTGTATGCATAACTCAAACAGACAGACACCCCCCCCCCCCCGCCCCCACACACACTTGCACATACAATATTCAGTATGCTGAGAGCGCAAGAAATACATGGACATCAAACAGAGGAAGGTACATTGTGCTTCAATAATGCATAATACATTTTCTGATATTTAAATATTCTAATATCTCCTCTTATACTTTAATATAATAATACATAATAAATGCATCCCCTTTAGCTGTTGTTTCGGTATTAGCCAAGTGCATCTGCACATAGGTACCTGGAATTCATTGATTGCGTTTACCCATCCTAACTATTAGGAGCAGTGAGCAGCGCCCAGGCATGAGCGCCCAGGCAGAGAGCATTTGAGGATGTGTCTTTAGTCAAGGACACTTGACACCTGGAGGAACCAGTGATCGCACCAGGAACCAGGGTTCCCAGACTCTTACTGTACCTCTACCTCCTGAACCACTGTCGCCCAGTATAATAGTAATATTCTCCATGTGTTGCACACATTTCAAAGCGTAAAAGAGCAGCAGCTTGGGTACTTTATCCTGTATTACACCACACTCTACTTTTGCTTGAGAACGTGTAAATATATTCAACTGTGAAGTGATGTAAACCATGTGACATCAGCTGGAAACATCAACTCATCTCAATTTGCATACAGGCCTGCCTGAGCAAACAAAATCATAATCTTACTTTGAACTACCCTCTAAGCTTTTCTGCCAGCCTCCTTAGAACAAGCTATAATTCATATATACTGGACAGCAGGCATATATCCATTCTTTATGGTTTAAGCCATAGCGATGCAAGCAAATTCGATTATGTTTGTTCATGAGAATAATGGCCAAAGGGGCAGACAGGCAGATGGATGGCCAGTGTCCTGAGGGTGAGAATTATTGAGGCCCACAGAGACCCAAACTCAGTGACAAAACACCATTGTATTATTATATCCCTCAAGGTTAATATTTCAGGAGCAGTCAGACAGCTACCCCAAGATATTGTCCTACTCAACACTCATGATAGCAGTCAACTGTTTTGGTTTGCAGCTATTTGAATATTAATTCATGGAAAAAAAAGTATACATGTACTGTACAGTAAATACATAAAGTATGTATGTGCATAAGCATTTATAGATAAACAGTTCACAAATATTTAAAGAAAAATCTATTAACGGAATGAAACTGAGGCAATATTCAGGCTAATACACAAAACATATCCAGTGTATACAGATAAATGTTGGTGCTTTACGGGTAGGTGAACACCTGTTTTTATTTTCTTTCTTTATTTATTGTAGGTTTTCTTTTCTTTTTTTGCAAGGGTTTACAAGTGAAAGGGTACATCGAAACAATGTGAGGTACCACTACCAACTGTAGTGTATGTCTTTCCTCTACCGAGGGACAACAGCAGCGTCTAATTGCAAATACACTAACGTGTGAAAGATTTGAACCACTGCAGAGCACTTCAGGTCACTGTGCTCAAATGTTCTATGGTTGGTCGCGGACGAGGTTGATTGATTTCTGAGGTGGAATAAGCTCATTTAAATCAACACAATCATACTGCCTTCTTCCGAGGGACATTAGTATGTATGTATGGGTCTCACCCTCTTTCGGGTTGAAAAACAAACAGCCGGTGTGGGTTTGTCTGTATATATTACTCTGGGGTTTGCAACTAGGTGGCAGTTTCATGATACTAAATTAATGGAGTGAGTGAACCACCCTGGTCTCCCATTGATTCCAATAAGACAAAGCAGTCAAGTGAGAAGAGTAACACAGTTGGCTTGATAAACACGCTGAGGAAGGACTTTCAAGCCTGTGTGTGGACCAGCAGGGGAATGTTTTATGTTCTACCACCCTGGTTACTAAACACTGGGTCTGGAGCTACTTTTATGGGTCCCTTTAGTTTTTTATTTTAATTATTACTTCAAAACATTAAAAAAAAACATTCCCAAAAAAAGCAAACATTTCCACGAATTAAAAACAAAATTCAATGATTTTTTTTTTCTGTAATTTCATGAAGAAATCAAAGAAAAATCTAAGAAATTCCATGAAATATAAAACAAATGTTTAAGAAGTAGTGAAAATAGCCGATCTACAAGCTCAAACATGTATCTTTGCACCACGTTGTGAGCTTGTAGATGTATACAGTATATGGCTGTAGTAGAGGATGGTGATAAGGATTAATGGCATCCATTAATGTATTAAGCCCCAATCCCCCGCCGGCGGCTGTCCACCTCATGAACAGCTCTCAGCGGGTAAATGGGGCTGGTCAAGGTCTCAGGTTCCAACTCCGATATTTTTAATTTTCCCTCCTGGACCCCCCTGGGGTTTAAGCCCAGACTAAAGTCAATAGGTGATCAGACTTTTGCTGTCAGGAGACAGGAGACAGCAGTGGAACACCCAACCTGGGGAGCTCAGCCCCCCTAGGTTGGGAAAAAGGGGGGGAAAAGAAAAAAACCTTTGTCATCTTTTAAATCACTTCTCTGGGTATTTTCACACTGTCCTCCTTCACTGCCTTTTTACATTAACTCGCCTGGGTCTGACTCTGCAGCCACTGCCAGCATTTTTACTAATTGTCTCCACCAGGCCGAAGGCATGGGGGGAGAGTATGTTTTGCACTCCGTCCGTCCGTGTGTCCGTGTGTCCGTCCGTGTGTCCGTCCGTGTGTGTCCCCGTGAGCAGCTAATCTCGGCCACCGTTAACGCGGTCGATGCCAAATTTTACACACACACACCCCTGGATGCCAACGATGAACCTCTGCCCCAAACTTTCCAGAACGGCCTGTTATAGCGCCACCAGGAGGCCGCTTTGTGCAAATTGGTACACAGTCTCTCTAGAGCCATTCAACGAAACGGGTCTTTCAGATTTCTCAGACTCCATCCTGATTGGTTAAGATTGGCTTCCAAAGTTCACAGGAGTGCTCAGTTTCAAACAAAATGCTGCAAATCATGAACACATCGCGTGATTTCCGTGAAATTGTGCACGCACATTCCCACTAGGCAGAGGAAGAAATGCCACATGAACAATTTCAATTCAGCCTCAAGGTGGCGCTATAACTGGCCGAAAAGTGTTTTTACCTCTAACTGCACGGATCTGTGGATAATTTACTTTTGTTGCCCTTTTATCCAACCACCAGATGAAGGCAAGCTGCAATGTCCTACATTCCTATCCTGGTGGAGACCTGTGTAGAAGGGCACTTTTTCTAGTTAAGGAATATTTTTGTTCTATGACTATGCACCAAATATATAAAAAGAAGGAAGATAGTCTCTGGTTTCATCTGGGGAAAGGTGTGTTTCCACAATGTTCCATTATTTAGAAATTGGCAGTTGAATATAGCTTGTTTTCACCAAAAACACTGTCTGGGAACAGACAGCAGAAAATTGTGAAATCCTGTACCTTCAGGAGGTCAGATCAACATATAGTCAGACAGTCAGAACATGTCAGCTCCATATATGGAGATATATGGGTATGAGGTTTGAGGTCAGATATATAGGTGATGATCCAGTCGTCTTCATGTATTCAGTGTCTTTGACCAAAAAAATCACACCCATCATCTTACCAGATGGTGATGTAATGATGATGTAAAACAAACGGTGTCAAAACAAACATTAAATTATCTTTATTGTTAATGGCATTTAATGTTTGTGTTAGGGACAATGATGTACATTTTCCCTTCATTGTCAATGGCGTTTTTAAAACAAACATTGAACTAAAATCAAACATTAAACCCTCTTCATTGTCAATGGAGTAAAAAAAGAAAGAACTAAAAACAAACATTAAACCTGTATATAGGATGGGCTAGCACCCCTCAAAAATGCACAATATCTAAGGGTCTCCATGATGTCTCATGTCACGAGTCGTGACCATAGGCGCGCCGCAAGTGTAAGGAACACGTTATTCCAACCAGTTCCTTTTCCCTCCATCAGGCGTCCTGATTGGCCAGGGGGAGGCAGCTAGGAACCAGAATTACTGCATGTTTTGTGAGGGTACCTACTACCTACCCTAGGCGACATGGGGAGAACATGCAAACTCCATACAGAAAGGCCCTTTTGCCACACCTGAACACCCCCCAGTGCCCACAGACTCATCAGCGGGAGTCGAACCCATGGGACCTTCTAGCTGTGAGGCGACAGCGCTACCGACTGCACCACCGTGCCCCTGGTCTTTCTTGTAGGCCACCTATCTCAGTGGACTTACTGTAAGATCATAGCCCCGCCCATGCATGTATGTTTTAATGTCTTGTCCATTTATGACAGATGTGTCCATTAATGTTTCCTACAGCTCGTTACCTGGATGACAGATAATGACACCAGGGCTACCCAAAGCTAAAAATATATGATATATATACCTGTAATGTACGCTCACCGCCTTTTGATAAAAACATCCATCAAATAGCAGGTGTTATACAGTATCATCATATTACCGTGACAGTGCCGCCAACTGCCACTAAATCATAGGTAAAGCTTTTAAAGCTAAACAAAAGTCAAAAGTAATTTTGGAGATTGATGAGTTTAGTCAATATAAAGTCTGTTAATAAAATAATGGATACCATTTGGCATGGGATACGAGGACGAGATGGATTTTGTGGTGTGCAAAGCCAGACTCGTTCTCTTATTGTTTTTGTTCCGTAGTTTACAAGGAAAAGACCCACTCTATACTTTACTGCAGATGTTTTGCAGTTGTTTTGGGGCACACATTCTGACAGCTAATGTTTCATACACAAGTGCTTAATGAGGATAATATTTTATCCAGTGGTTGCTGTGGTCATCAATTGTCTCATCCAATACAATGATAAATTGGCTAAGTCAATTAAACACAGAGCTAGAATGAGGAATGTTGTACAGGCTATATATGAATACTGGACCTTAATCACTGCAGAGCTACAGTACACTCTTACAAGAAGCAAGTGTGAGTTGGGCACAGATTGAGCACGGTTTACATTGAGTTAGAATTCTGTTTTCCAATGGACCCCCCTTGACAACGAGATGCTCCAAGTGGCTTATCCTCTATCCTATGCTTACAATTACAATTTACAATTTAGGCATAATTTAGCAGACGCTCTTAATCCAGAGCGATTTACATTAGGCAAGAACAAAAAGCATGGCAATACATCACATACATAACAAGTAGTTATCATGAAACATGCGTAAGATTAGGTCGTAACAGTGGAATATCTATATAATGAAACTATACAAATAAATACTATAAAGTGCTATGTCTACATAAAATGCTATTTTAATTCTAGTGATTTCTACATAAAAGTCTGTATAAAATGCTATCTAAAGGTGGCCTTACACTAGCCGATTTTTTTCAATCTGAAATCTGATAGCACCACACTACAGGATAATCGGAGCGGGGAAGAGCAAATATCAAACATTCCTTATGTCGATCGGGCCGATCCCGATCGCGCTTTGAGCGGCCCCGAGCAGATCGATTGAGTCGGGCACCCCCCGAGCGTCAAAAATGCCCGATTATCGGCTAGTGTAAGGCCACCTTAAGTCTACATAAGTTGAGCCTTTGTATATGCCTGTGAGGTCGGGGCTAGGGCAAGTGCTACGGGCCATGATGGAGTCTGAAGAGGTGCTTCCATCGTACTGTTTGGCAGAAGCATTTGAACATTGTGTGAGCCAACAATGTGGGCTCGAGAGACTATACTTGGCCTCAACTGACAGAGTTTGCAGGTGGGAAGCCTGCAAGGGGATTGTGACACTGTGGCTGCACTAGTGACTCCTGATATGGTGTCTGTTCGAGGAGCACCTAACAAGCTGCTGTCTCGGATATGAGACTTGTGTAAGCGTTGATATGTGAGCACTGCTGTGTGAAGACCGGAAGTGAGTATGTGCACGCATGAAGTACACATACGCACGCACAACAATTCTAAAACAATCCCTGTATTTGTTTAACCATTTTACTCTCAATAATAATGTTAAAACTGATTGTATTCATGATTGTTTGCATTAGTACAGTGGACAGTAAATTAATAACGTTTAAAATACCGGAAGTGCGCATTTTTTAAATATCATGCCCTTTTACTGATTTGCAGAGACACTTTTCTGGCGGAACCTCCAGGGCTGTCGCTCGGCTGCCCGATCGTTCCGATGGGCCACCCTTCCTGGGTATCAGATGGCACGAGTGGACCCCTCCCAGGTACCACATACCCACCCTTAAATACACACTGCGAGACTTCTGCTGGGTGCTATTGGTCGTAGTCAGAATGGTCGGAATGCCACTCTGTCCCCGGGGAACAGACTGTGTGGACTGACGTTGTACGCGCTTCTCAGCATGCAGACACATCGTGTGTCCAAGGCAAGCATACTCTAAGATCATCAGGACTAATCTCATATCAATACTGTACTGCATGTAAACAGTCTCAGAGTGTTTATTTCATGCAATTGATTAAAATAAATTAACTGATGTTTGTGTCATTGTAAATTCACACAGAAATTAGAATATTATATGCTGCAATAATACGACATATCGGTAATTCGTTTTATTCTTTTAATCAGATGCATTTGTCAGCGCGAAGAAAAGCATCAACCTGTGTACAAAGCCAAAGGTGAGTCTTTGTTCAATTCTACCAATGCCAAAATGAAAGGGACAAATAAGATATTGAGCAAACAATCTAGTCAATCAGCTGTCAATAATGGCCAGTCTGGCCATTTTACAATGGAAACGTATCGGTGTGGATGTGTATCAAGGGTATAACCGCCTACTCCTGCAAAATGTAGAGGACTGTGAGTGCTACGACCTACAGTACAGTGTCTGCATAAAACACGTCTGCGGTCTCTTACATACAGGGTAATTACTTCTTGCCTTTTGTATTCTTCTGTGAGCCAAACATGTTAATGGCTACAGTGCTGCTGTACAATTTGCTCTCTTTAGTCAGAGATATAACAAAGAAATTCCTTACAGACATAACAATGTATTACTGGAAACAGGGTGAAAGGAAAATCGGATTTCCGTGTAACTGTATAGGCTACCACACAGTCTTTTTCCACAAAGAATGCATTTACGGATTGTTGATTGTTGATAAGTTAGCATTCTGAGAAGCAGTGATACAAGCAAGCAGGGTTTTTGTGTAATACATGTTATTGGCTGAGTATTCATTTGTCTTGTCAAAAAGTGTGGAAAAGAACAATAAGATTCACAAACTATGATCTAAGACAGTGAGTGACTCTCTATTCATTATTTGCTTTGAATATGCAATCTCCACAAATAATCTCATCATGGTTCCTTCAATACTAATCAAACAGGCGGATGAGACTGAGTTGGAGGCATAGATTGTAAAAAAATATGGACAAAGCGTTCCCCGGGTCTAACATGGACGTAAAATGAAGCCAGTAATTCCTTGCACTGTAAGTCGCCATCTTTCTTGATCCGTTTGGGCCCAGCTGGCCCATTGGCTGGCCCAGACAACGAGGCGGGACTTCCCCCCTTCTTCTCCGTTGGTTTTTATTTTGACTCGAGTGGGTGGGGACAACCGATCATAGACTGTAACGGTAGCTACACCCCTCAGAACATACGCGACTTTATGGTCATTTCTTTTATAAATGGGACCATAATTTTCCAAAAAGAATATTATGACATTAGAAATGAGACTTTAAACTAGTGACTGGAAGCAGAAAGTATTCATGACCATGTTTATTAAGGTAATACAGTCTAGGTGAAGTTGGGCCCAAATACATGGACTTCTATGGGGCTATGGTTTTTTTTGGGTCCAGTGACAGTGCCACAACAGGCCATTATATGAACTTTCATTTCCTCAGTGGCTTCACAAAATATCTGTCTGACTGCCCCCCTGGTTGGAGGTCAAGTGTTTTGCTCAATGGTATGTTCAAATTGTATCATTTCTAGTGTCCCCAGAAGGATTTTCATTAATAAAAAATAATATTGAGACATTTTCAATGTTAAACAGCCTATTTAAGCTCTTGTAAACTTGTAGATTATTTTGGTTTTAATTTAATTGATTGATTTCTATAATACACCAAATGTATCTTTTGGGCCTCAACCTGAAAAGCTTTGGGAACCACTGCTCTAACGTCTAACCGAAATGCTTCCATCTGACCCAAAATGATCCATTCTTGTATTCGACAATAATTGCGACTGTAGGTAGCTTACTATGAAAACCTGCAAAACCAGTCAGTCACGCCTCGTGTCAGTCAGTCCGTCAGTCCGTCAGTCACGCCTCGTGACACGCTCCATATGGCCAATTCAGAATTAATTCCATATGTTGATCACCTGACCTCCTCAAACCCTGTACACTCAAGACACTGCCCCTGCTGCCACCCTTATATCTCTGAGGCCCCGTCTGGCCTTACTTAGCTAGATTATATAAAGAAACTCAAATAACAAAACGATCAACAGTATAATGAATTTCTAATCCCTTTGACCATGAAAGGGAGCAAGACTCCTCAAATATAAGGACCAGTATATCTTTTATTCTGTTCCAAAAGAATAGAGGGTATGCACGTGACATGCTCATCAAACTGGCAAGTTATGCGGGAACAGCTACTGAGTGTCAAAAAACTACTTTCTGGCCTTGACAGCCCATACATCCCCATCTGAAGATTGCATTAAACAAAGTTAAACTACATTAAACTTACTTTGCCACTCACTTTGCCACTCGATTTGCCATACATTTTATGCATGCACATTAAAAAGAAACTTACCTTTTAGCGATTTCTATTGATGCATAAAATGAAAACTATTTCATCTCACGGGATAAGGAGTTCAGTGGTCTGAACACACAATTCAGCATAGTGTATGAAATATACATCAGGGATGGCCACATCTACATGTGTTTTGTCCAATGAAAAAGTTAACTGTGATAGATTTGAGCTTTCAGAGCTACCTTGGGAGGCTATGCAAGCTCTTACTTCCTCCGCCTAGACCATTGTTGTGTCTTAATAAATGAAGGTAATCCTGTTGAAGCGTCTGAACTCCTCATACACTGCAGCACATCAATGAATATTTCATTACAGCATCTAATGCGAGCATGCAGCAGCTAATGACGAGGCGCCCCCTCCTCCAAAAATAAAATAGATTTCACCTAAGCCTCTTTAAGTGCCCAGGGAATAATGAAGAAGCAGCGTTATAAAACTGACAGTAAGCTTTTAGTTCACTCCAGCGGGCTTTGTGTTTATGGTCCACCATGCTGTTCAGCATGCAGATGTCGGTATGAGAGAGAGAGAGAGAGAGAGAGAGAGAGAGAGAGAGAGAGAGAGACAGAGAGAGACAGAGAGAGACAGAGAGAGACAGAGAGAGACAGAGAGAGACAGAGACAGAGAGAGACACAGACAGACAGACAGACAGACAGACAGACAGACAGACAGACAGACAGACAGACAGACAGACAGACAGACAGACAGACAGACAGACAGACAGACAGACAGACAGACAGACAGACAGACAGACAGACAGACAGACAGACAGACAGACAGACAGACAGACAGACAGACAGACAGACAGAGAGAGAGGGGGGGATATGCGGTGGGGGGGTGTTGATTGTCCGGCGAAGTCTGTGACAGAAAACAAATCATGTGAAGTGTGAAGTGAGGGGAGCTCTTATCATCGTACATCATCATGACGTTACGTGTTGATTTGCTCGTCCACATATGACATAATTATGTCATATGTGGACGATGGGAATTAAATGTTTGTGTTAAATGTTTGTGTAAGATGTTAGTTGCTACGAGAGTGAGCAAACACCAACTCGGGATTCCTGGATCACTGCCCTCCACAATTTCCCATCCAACATCAGGTTCTTGAGCTCTTCAGTGTTGTCAGCCAAGCTGTCGCGCCGCAGCACGTCTACATATAGGTGGTACGCTTCTTTCCCCTCCTGGCTTTGCCCTGGATTGGCTCCCATAGGGTAAATTTACTTTAATTTACTTACGCAGTGCCATCCTTCTCTTTCTGACTGTGTCCGTGACGCGTGGTAGGTCCCCATAGAGGTCCACATTTCTGATGCAGTCCGTCCATGTGACACCATGTGCCATTCGTAGCATTCTTGTGTAGACTCCATCCAGGGCCTTTTCCTGTTGTATTGTAAGGGTCCATGTCTCGGCCCCATACAGTAGTACTGACTCCACAGTAGCTATGAACAGCCGCCTCTTAAGGTCTTCTCCCAGATATCTGATTGTTGAAAGGGTCGACAGTTTTACATTTCTTGGCACCACTATATGCTGCTCCCTGAAATGGGAAGTTAACACTAGTAACATCCTGAGTAAAGCCCACCAGAGGCTTCACTTCCTGTGTCTCTTAAAGAAGTTTGGTGTGACTGGGGAGGCGTTGGTTCACTTCTACAGAGCCACTGTGGAGAGTGTCCTCCAACACAACAGTCTTAGAGAGGAAACAGCTGGAAAGGGTGGTGCGCACAGCATCAAAAATCATTGGCCTCGCCATCTGTCTCCTCTATCTACATCACACACACTAAGCGTAGAATGCAGAAGGTGATTGCCGACCCCTCCGCTGTTTGCCTCCTGAATGCTCACCCTCTTCACTCGCACTTTACAGCGTGAAGCTGCTTTGTAAAAACGATGAACTGCGATGAATTGCTATTTATTCAACATGAATTGTAACGTTTTGCATTCTTCTTATTTATTGGTCCCCCATATGATATTTGTACTTTTGTATCTTTTTCTCCTGTCTGAATATGTAATGTGAATATGTGTCTTTTTGTATGTCTGTTTTTAGTGCACTGAAACAAATTCCAATCAACTCTGTTGACATGGCAATACAGTCTTGAATCTTGATTTCCACACTCTCCTCATCCCATGCAAGGCTTTCCAGGCAAGTGCTCTCCGAACCTTCAGATCCTGTTCAGTTGAGGCAGTCCAGGCCCGCTAGAGCACCGTCCCGTCTGCAGTGGCAATGGTTTTGTCCTCGGTGTTGACTGTCATTATTACCTTACCTTGTGTAAGATGAAAATCAGAATACATCAGCCAATCAAATCATCACATTCCGTGCTACAAACACACAAAGCTGTGCATAGGAGGGACTATAGCCTCTCCATGAATTCAAGGCTACAATTTTTGGTGTGGAATTAAGTCATTTTTTGGATGAACTGCTCCTTTAAGGGTAAAATGATGAACACTGTATTTTGTATTGTGCTCTCTTCTGTTGCTTGTTTTATTCACCATTGGGAGTTGGACTTTGATGAGGTGAAAGACCTTCACGGTCCTTGGTCGACACAATCCTCTTTTAAGTTCAACACAGGGCCAGCTCCGCCTCAGGTCCTCTGGACAATGTCCTTCGAGTCACATGAACAGGGCACTGACCCCTCTGTCCCACACACTGTTGCTGGGATCTGAGCAGAGCGAGCAACTCACAATAAGCTGCATTTCCATTTCATGTCAAAAAGATTAAGATTACTGATGATGATGGCTGCGACATGAAAAAGGCGTTGTTGCCGACTTAGCATATAAATGAGAATGAGATTGAATCTCTCGCAACGGCAGGGGACCATTGTGAGTCTCCCAGCCCATGCCACCCAACAAGGGCAAGAGGACAAAAATGGCCTTTTGTAAGAAAGACATGGGAAAGTATGACCGGTGGACATTCCAAATAGAATCTTTATGAAGTCAGCTGGGAAACTCCTTTTACCCTGAGGAACACAGTCGTCTTGTTGCCTGACATTCCCAACGTGCAGCATTGTATTTTATTGACATTGAATTGCTCTTCTGAATAACGCAACACAGTTTTGAAACAAAATGCCTCAAATCATGAATTTTGAACGTCCAATTGCCATCAAATGCGTAAGAAGAAATGGCACCCTTTTCAAATTGGCCTATTATAGCGCCACCAGGAGGCCACAGTAATCTACCTGACCTGGCGGAGACCTGTGCTCCGAGGAGCATTTTTTTCAAGTTGCCAAACTTGCCACTGTGTACATACGTGCAGGCAACAGGGGAAAATGTCATTATAGAGCGCCGAAGTCCTGACGTCACTCGCTCATCCCCTTGATATCTCCATAGAGAAAATAACATGGGGTCATCTTAAAATCGCATTGTGGTCCAAAAATAAACAAGCTGTCTCTGCGTTATTGTCAGGGAGGTGTCTCTGTATCGTTTACGACAGTCAGTCACTCAAGTCTGTTTCTAGCGAAAATGTAACTAATTCAGTAGCAGTAACAATAGCGTTTTCTCTCAGGCAGGCCTGGATGACATATTTTTCAAACAGAGTTCTTAATTGAGGCGATCTAAAATCCCCCTATTACATGGATTACAATGCAAATAAAAAGTACATGTACAACAACCTGTGGATTTGCGCCCTCAACCGATATTGACGTCAGACTTCGGTGCTCTATTGTGAAGTAATCCAAATATCACATCACATTGTATTTCCTTTTTTGTGATGGTCCCTTTGAAGAATGTCAGTGGAATTATTCAGTTAGTGGTGCTACTTGGAAATGGCAATATTCTAAGCCCTACTACGATGGTGTCACCTTTTGGCAGCTTGGAGAAGGCATTTATAGACAGAGAGATCAGTAGAAAAAGTATTGCTGCGTTAAAACAGTGGTGGGTCAGTATCGTCCCACTCTCTTTGATGTGTACCAAATTGTAAATGGTGTGAGTGAGTGTGTGTGTGTGTGTGTGTGTGTGTGCACGCCTGTGCACAAGGACTGCTGAGAAGCTGCGTCACTGTCAAGCTGTGCCTTAGACACGGTTGCCATGGTAACACATTCTCTCGTTCCATGACAGGCAATGGAAGGGATATCGTGAGAGATTTATGTTTTCTGAAAGACCAACAACACACCCCTCAGAGAAAGAAGTGTGTGTGCGTGTGCGTGTGCGTGTGCGTGTGTGTGTGTGTGTGTGTGCGCGCGCATGCGTGCGTGCGTGCGTGCACACACATGACACTGTATAGAACAGTATTTACAGTATTCAATCTCAAGTGGACGCTCTACCTCCTAATTTATATATATCTATTACATATAGTTAATAAATATCAAGTGTTTTTACAGTGTAGGGCCTATAGTTATTTAGGTATCCGGAGAACTCGCCAGAACTTTTCCGACTCGTTTTAGACTAATTTTAGTTTTACTTCACCCTTCATTCAAATTGCATGGAATTGAGAGAGAGAGGATAGTTGTTTAGAGTTTACACTATAGATGAAGTAGGAATGCTAAAGGTTAAACACCAAAGTACCGAAACAATGTAATTCATTAGTAAACAATATCCTGAAATGGTAGGCCTACTATATTGGTATTCACATATACTCACAAGTCACAACTCACCTTTTTATCATTATCTAGCTGACCATTTAATTGCACAAAATAATTTGATCACTTTGGAATTGGATTATATATTTCAAGGTCGAGAGATCACAATAAAAATCCTAATCATTCTTCCTCCACACTGGGAGAAAAACAGCATGTGAAAGTTTGATGGTGCATTTCTTACACGTGAGTGCAGTTAGAACTTTTCCATTGCATCTTATGAGAGGCAGGGTTCTTGTGCTGCCGGTATGCGCGTGCATGCTGTTGCTTATCAGTGTGACGTTGTGTGTTAAGGCGTCTATAGAACATTAAACAATGTAAACCAGTACTGTATGCTTATCAACATCTCCCCAGGGCCCAGACTGTACTCCTAATTTCTTCCTTGAAGAAACAATATGGTCTATCTAATGTGTCATTTTCCGAGGGAAAATCCTATCTACCCTGAAAACCAGATTATCAATGGATCTTGGCACGGCTTGAATAATTATTCACTTTGATTATGGATGAGTCAATATGCATTTGCATTTCACAGTGCCTTTGTGTTGCTCATCAGGCTGAGCTGATTACAGTTCCATATACGCATTTGCCAGGAAAACTAAAGAGGATTGTTTGCTAACTTTGCTATAACTGAAGCCAGAAGCGAGAAGCCAATACATTTGAGGTTAGTGGCATATTCTTCTCTTTTCTTTTACCAATATACAAGACATACTGTATTGACTGAAGTTTTGCTCAGATAGGCTGAGACTTCTGGCCAACCTCGACTATGAAGATGACATTGCTCTAGTGTCAGAAGACACAGCAGAGAAAGGAAGATAACTAATACTGGCAGTCAATGCCAAGAAAACTAAAGTGATGGCACTTAACACAGAGGACAAAACCATCGCCACTGCCTGTGGGACAGGATCTGGACGGGACAGGACCCGGGACGTCAGAAGGGCACTGGATATGAAAAGCCCCGGGATGGTTTCTACACAAGAATGCTACATATAGCACTTGATGTCACATCAGTGAAGGTTTCGTTTGTGCACGCATGACCAGTTGGGCTCTGGGCAGACATGCACCCTTGATTGGGAAGCCACTACAGTATATTCATTGCGACTGTATAGGTCACAGTTTACTATGGAAACCTACAAAACCTGTCAGTCAGTCCGTCCGTCATGCCTCGTGACACGCTCCATATATGGCCAATACAGAATGAATTCCATATGTTCATCTGACCTCATCAAACCCTGTACACTCAAGACACTGCCCCTGCTGCCCCCCCTAGATCTCCATATATGGAGCTGAACAGTTTTGACATTCCATATGTTGATCTGACCTCATCAAACCCTGTACACTCAAGACACGCACCATATATGGGAAGACCTCATCAAACCCTGTACACTCAAGACACGCACCATATATGGGCAGACCTCATCAAACCCTGTACACTCAAGACACTTACCCCGCTGCCCCTCTGCCTTTAGGGCGAGGTCAGCTTGCGCTGATAGCAGAGTAGCTGAGTGTGTGTGTGTGGATTGGGGGGGCGAAAAAACTCGTTATCTTAAAGTGGACGCGGATGGTGGCACTGGGAACTAGGATTTATGCTAATAGCTAGCAGCATAGAAATGTTTTGGTGCACATTTTGAAAACTTTAAACAAAAAGCAAAAGTAGCCATAAGTGAGGTGAAACTAACTCAAAATCGTGCAGGCGTTCTACAGTATGTGCATTCAGTATAGTGCAAGTTGATAAAGCACAGTCTCTAATTGTTGTGGCTCTTGATACTCTGTTATGGCTTGCCAGGTCAATGGCACAGCAGTGGTGCGAACAGGCTGTGAACCACCGGGGTGATGTCTACTAACCCTGATGATACCCTCACAGCCTTCACAAATTGTTTCTCGTGTGTTTCCTGCAAGAACGTAAGTGCACCTCCTATGATGATGAGTGTGTGAGGGGCCGAGGACAAACCTTGAACTTCACCCAACGCAGCCAATTAGGCTTAAAGTGGTTCATGTTATATACTCTAATGTTGTATACTAATGTTGTATACTCGGACCAGGGTGTCCTTGGACCAGGGCGTCCTTGAAACAGGGCCTGCTCTGAACGGTCATCCATGAATAAATAAACAAAAAATAAATAAAAAAGTGGTTAAGAAGATTTACTGTAAACCTGCACCCAATTTCTAGTACACTACACAGCAGAGTCAAATGTGTTAAATTCACGCACACTCGCACGGATGCACACACACACACACACACACACACACACACACACACACACACGGAACCTACACTACATGTCCTCTCTCACTCACCACTGCACTGAAAGTTAGCTTAAGGTCACATTCTCACCTAATACTTCGGTAGACTCAGATCCAAATGGGCGGGGAAATGGAATTCTTGCATATTTAATTGATGGCGGTTTGCCTTCACACTGTCATTCGCAGCAATTGGAAACGCAGCAGGGGGGACCTTTATCAATGTGTTCCATTCATAAACTATAGCCTACACTGCTACACAGTGAAATCTATGGTGATAAAATTACACTCATAACGTGCATGTGTCGAGCCGTCTGGGACCCCCCCCCCCCTCTCTCTCTCTACGCACGCAGCCGCCACACACTGTTCTTTTGGGCATGCAGCACAGCGCTGCATGAGCGCACTGATATAACTCCCCAGTCCCCACACAGTGACAGCACTCCATGTTTACGGCACGCACAGACAGACAGACAGACAGACAGACAGACAGACAGACAGACAGACAGAATATTATGTAGGCTATAATACACTGCAGTGTTTTTATGTGTTTTGTTAAGCAATTGATTAATGTACACGTCCTCATTTCGATCAGGGCTTCAGTCTCCTTATTCGACCACGTCTATCCACAGTAACGGGACATCTTTGCGCTGCGTAAAATATGCCTTCTACGTCTCCAACTGTGTTCAGCTCCTCACCCGCCACATTATGTTTGCTTCATTTCCTTTATTTACTGCAGATTGCATTCACACCTGCACCGAATCGTAGTCAAGTGCGATTCGAAGCGAAGCGAAACCCACGTTTTTGGGCGGAGTAAAATGCGGTTATTTGCTGCGCATTAGGATTCGAATGAGCCTTCACACCTGCCAAACGAAGCGCACTTTCTGACAATGCGCAGCAGGATTCGTTTTAATCGCAGCAAAGCTCTCTGGTATGAATGCGACCTAAGACTGGTAAAGACTTTTGGAACTCTCGGTATTGTCAGGTGGGATTGCATGGTGATTGGCACAGGATTGCAAATTGCCCAGGATATGGGTATGAATATGTAAGTGAATATGTAATTGAGCTGGTGATTTGAGATCCGTTAAGCTGCTACAGCATACCTCTGAGAGGTATGCTGGAGAAATCCATGGTTCTAGAGGGATTTGAAACGTACCTTAGTTTGTTTATTCTCACATTATTCATGTCAACACTGCATGCCTTTCACACAGAGCTGGTAAATTATGAACCATAAACTCAAATGCCCTCTTCAGGTGTCTCTCTGCACGCACGCACGCATGCACGCACGCACGCATGCACGCACTTCCAATTCCAGTTGCAGCAGCATGAGTTTGAGGATTTCATGTTCCGCCAAGACGACGGCAGAAGCCACAGAGAAGGGGAAAGATTGTCTTTTTCTACTACTTATCACAAGTTATCAGGGTCAACCATAGGGGTCAACTCAGGGCATTATAAAAGGACAGAATTCTGTTATCCGGTTGAGACATAAATCAAACACAAAGTGTGCAAAGGGTCGTTCTTTGTAGAGAGACACCCACAGCAAGAGCCGGCAATGTCAGACTTAACTAAAAGGAGGTCAGACTTGAGCTGTAATTATTTTACCGTGCACAGAGACCTCTTGGTTCCATACAAGAAACAGCGATGGCCTAATACTCCTCAGGCTTTTATGAAAATTGTTATTTCCGCATAAGTCATTATGGTGTGTTTCACTTATAATTCTTGAATTGAGTTCTCATGGGGGAATACTTCGGAAATATATTACATGAAATGAGGGCTGGTGTGTAAATTACTGTAAAGGGCATTATGGGGGCATCCTTACAATGACGTTAGTTTTGAGCCTGCCCTTTGGATCTGGGATTTCTTATTTTATTACTCAGGAGACTGTGGTAATGCGGTTTGGTTGGTTGGTTTAACCACTTATAGGCCTACCACAAATCTTTTCAAATTTATTTCAAAAATAGACCATCTACAATCAACACAATGCATCACATTGTGAAAATGTTGATCAAAAAGAACCAGGGGCATTTTAGTGCTGTCGCTTTACAGCTACAGGTATAAGGTCCTGGGTTTGATTTCTGCTGTGGGTGCTAGGGTGTTCTCTCCTCTGCGTCATCAGTGCCCATACCCTGGCCTAAGTGGAGTTGGTAAAATGGCCTTTTTGTGTGGAGTTTGCATGTTCTTCCCGTGTCCTCTAAGCTCACGAAATACATGCAGTAATCCTGATCTCTAAACTGCCTCCCCCTGGCCAGCCTGATGGAGGGGAAAGGAACTGGTTGGAACAACCTGAAGATTTCTTATTATTTTTATTTTTATTTCCCCCAGAAAATGCCATAAAAGTGCCTAAAAATAAGTGAATTCAACCAATTAGGAGTGCGAGACTGGGAATAAAGATTTGTCACTTCTCAATAGGTATACCCGGTTCCAGCCATCTCTCACTAGGGAAAATAGCGATTGATTATTCAGAGCCAATGATATGGATACCAGCTGCCATAATTCAGCTGTGCTCTGCTAGTTAATCAGGCTGAGACAATAAGCCATATGGGGGCAAGAGCACAATTCACAGTTTGATCCATACTTTAGATCAAAGCTAGCTGGCAGAAGAAAGTTCCCAGACGAAAGGATACAGTGCAGACATGTAATTAACACTATCTATTAATAGGAGGAAAATCACTGCTCCAGTACACTACAGTAAAAATATGATTATATTAAGTTATTAACACAATTAAAACTATTATGTAACAAGATATGAGCTTTATGATTTACTTTCACACCAGCAGTCTGTTTTTAAATACTTAATAGCTGTTTTCTATATTTCTTATTCTAGTATAGCGCAAAGAACAGCATGTTCTTTGCTGGTAATCCTAGCTGTATTCAAATCCTGATCAAAACTCATCACCACGTTTGACCATCTTAAATTGTTTATAATATAGGAGTAAAGAACTTTGTGCACAGCACCTTCAAGCACCTTAACCGTTTCCATGCCGTTACCATAGGCGGTATCGTGAGCCCTGCACTGCCAGTGAAATGCACGACATTAAACAAAGACAACTGTTAATTGTGGTCCCTATACGTATGTGAGGTTCTATTGAGATCACATGGGATCTTGATTCCGACGGCTAATCCCACATTTTCAAAATAATGTTTTTATATATCTGGATTCCAGCTAACTAATTGATAGTAAAACATGAAATATTAGCAGAATTATGCAAATGTGCATGGGCGTGGACCCAGCGTGGACTTTTGAGTAAAAGTGTGCATTCTCAGGCCAAACTGTGTGTGACATAGTAATTATTAATTATACTATAGAGCGTCGCAGTCCCGCCCCCTTCCATGACGACGCCAGGCCCAGGAAATAATTCCCAATGCATTTTCCCCATAGACATTTCAAAAAGTATTTATTTAAAAGACCTTTTAAGCGTTGTACGAAGCCAACTCGAGTCGTGACAAATCATGACAACAAACACAATATTTTGGACCAAACAAATAATGAACAAAAAAAAACAAAAGAAAGTGTTTTTTTCTTTCCAATTAGTTGTTCGGCCCAAAACATTGTGTTTATTGTCATGATTTGTCACAACAAGCGTTGGCTTTGTCCGCGGCGTAAACGTCTTTAAATAAATACATTTTGAAAAGTCTATGAGGAAAATGAACGGGGAATTCTCTCGAATCTCCAGAACATTGTTTACATAGTTATTTCATATAGCTTAACATAACACAAAATGGCTCCAGAAACTAGAATCTAATATTTTACAGAATGTAACATTTCTAAGTTACGTGTCCCTGCTTTCATACGCTTGTGAATGATGATGGCTGGCTTTTTATTGTTCAGCTCCTTTCTTTCGGATTTGACTTCTAATATAGTTCTACAGAATCTGACATCTAATTAACTGTCAGAGACGTTTTGCCTGAGAAGAGTGATGGATATTGAAGCAGGGAAGGCATTAATAAAAGTCAGCCGAGCGAAGTAAAGTGTAGATGTGGGAAATGGAGGGGAGACTGCCAGGCTCAGGTTACCGTTACATGCAGTACATGCATCGCAGAAGAAACATGTCTGCTCCCAAGTTTGAATGACTGTGGGAGTTCTACTAGTTCACTTGGGGGGCACCTTGTGAAGACAGACTGAGAGTTAAGCGGCGGTGTGCAGTGACTGTCACGCCAAAGACTGAGCTGTGCATGATTTAGAATGTAATTGATGCATAATATGCCAGCTGGTACCGGTTTGATTTGAAAAATTATGTTTCCAACACAGCCATAAAAAAAAACAAAAAACAGCATACACAGAGCTTCAAGTCAAAGTCGTACGATTAGTCACACACGTTACTAGGGCTGCGAACCTTTAGGTGTCCCACGATTCGATTCGATTCCGATTCTTGGGGTGACGATTCGATTCAAAAACGATCTTTTCGATTTTTACGATTCTCGATTCAAAAAAGATTTTTTTCCGATTCTAAAGCAGTTTTTTATTTTTATTAAAAACAATTAAATTGAATTTTAGCATGATCTACTCCAGTCTTCTGGCATGAAAGCAGAGTACATTTAGTAAAAAGCTTGTATAATTGTAAAGGTTTTATCAACTGAATGATTTAAACACACAAAGGTTAAATCCAAGAGTAAGAACATGTCTCATTTATTTAGCTTGCACAAATTTGAACCAGTACAAAAGTTACAAAATCTCTTCTCACTCAATACCAGAACAATACATTAGTATTAAAACAGGTGTAAAATAAATACAATTGGCAGGCTTAGCTTAGCTGGTAGTAAATGCACTATGAAGAAACCCAGGCCATAATGCATTGCATGCACAGGTAGTACCTGTGCATGTTTTGTTTTTTGTTTTTTTTGCACAAATGTACCTGTCAGGTACAGGTACAGGTACATTTGTGCAAAAAAAAAAGAAAAGAAAATAAAAAAAAATTAAAAAAGAAAAAAATTGATTTTTGGAAAATGAGAATCGATTCTGAATCGGACGGCATTAGAATCGCGATTCTAACTCGAATCTATTTTTTTTGACAGCCCTACACGTTACTATTTGTTCTTCGCATTTGACCCATCTCTTGGAGCGGTTGAGCCGCAGCGCTCGGGAATCATTCGTTGATTTGACCCCCAATCCAACCCATTGAGTGCCAAGCAGAGAGGCATTGGGTCCCAGTTTTTTTGGTATGACCCGGCAGGGGATCGAACCCCCGGCCTCCCAGTTTCAGGGCGGACAAGTAAGAATTTACTTGAGTAAAAGTATTGGTTTAAAAATGTATCTTAAAGTACTTGTTGTGCAAAATGTCTCATTTAAAATCTTCAAATGTATAAAAATCTTTTGAAAATAACGGATCTACAAGCTCACAATGTGTCACCTCGCATTGTGAGTTTGTAGATCAGCTATTTTCAAATGGTTGACAAATAGCTGAAGTGGTTAATGTATGTTTCGTAATAATAATCAAAATATACAAAGTAGAAGTTGAATTATGTTTTATGTGCATTTTTTTGTATGCCTGTACCTGTGCCTTTCAACTAAAAATGAAATAAAAATGTATAAAAATAAATCTACTTTACACCACTGGATTTGATCTCATCCCTTGGCCCTGACTGTGCTGCCAACACATTATCAAATGCTCATCAGCTAGCCTCGTTTATCTATGAAAGCACTGACCTCTGTGGCAATAATCTTGTGACGCCACTGCCAGGCGGAGGTCTGCTATGTAAGATTACAGCGGAGATAATCTCACATGGGCAGACCGACAGGCACTTACATTACTTAAACAGTAATATACTGTTTTAAACCACACCTGGGCAAAAGATAAAGAAACGCAATCTTTGAACAACTTCTGTTGTTTATTAAAGCAAACAAATGCTATAGCTGCTTTAAAAATATATATTGGTCACAAAAAATAAACAAATTTGTGCTATAGGGCAATAAAGGCCCTGCAGTGCATGTCAACTTGACTGAAATAAACAACGCAAATGTATGCAGTGTAAACTTTCCCTGTGGGAAAAACAATCAATCTGTCTCTGTCTGATTAGATTAACTTTTTTTTTCACAGCATGCATGGAGCAAATGTACACAATATAAATTTTCCCTGTGGGAGAAACAAAATATAATCCATCTGTCTGATTACTATTTTAGTGCCATAGAACAACATAGAACAACTTTTTTTTCACAGCATGCATGGAGCAGCAAATGTACACAATCTAAACTTTCGCTGCCTTAGTTCTGGCTAACTAAAGTGGGCATTGATTGGGCATTGTGGGCAATATGCTGGCCCAATGCCAATACACTTTGAGCTAATGGGGATCACAAAAAAGAAAAAATCTAATACACAGCCTATTGCTCAGAAATGGTGATTGTATCTCATGAGGAGAAGCTTCTCAAACTGTGCATCTGACAATCTATTCCTTTTAGGCGTTAGCACCAAATTACCCAGACTGAACAGTCTCTCCACAAGTGCACTGGATGGCGTGGGAGTGTTGTATTTCAGACAAATCTTTTTGATCTTTGGGAACTGATTGAGGGCCTCTAATTCCATGTCCTGCACTCAAATAGTCCACTTCTTTCTCTGCTGAGTAGTTCTCTCTCTCAGGTTTAAAAGAAAAAAAGTCCAGCTAACCACCTCTGCTGCTGGTTGAGGCCTCTGGAAGGGTTTCCTCGCTATCAGACATAGGGTCTGGGCGCAGTGACTGACACTCGGACAACAGCAGCTCTTTAGTTCTCCTTTCCATTATAAATAAACTCAAACCCACAGTTCCACCAATGCTCGTGAAAATAGTAATAATATTACTTTTGAAAAAAAGGAAATGTAATACTCAAATACTCAAAATGTGAAAATAACTAGTTAAGTAACATATTACTGGAAAAAAGTAATATTACTGAAAGTAATATATTACTTAAGTTACTTGACAACACTGCCGACAGGCATTAATTCCCATCACCAATTCCAGTGATGAAGGTTCTGAAGCCTTTGATTGGCCTGGCTGTAGTGGGTCCATGGTTGGTCTAGAGGTCATCTTAATCATGTTTAAATTGTTTGCTAAATCTAGCAGTTGAATACCAGGTTATTTCCTAATATTCTGCTAGAGGTTATGGTCAACAGTCGTGACCACAACATGTCAGGCTGCAAGACAAAATAATAAATAGATGATTCAATTTGCTTCATCCCTTAGATGTACTTAAAAAATGCACAGTAACTGCATATTTGATTCATATTCGTACAGAGCATGTGTCTCCACATGTAAAATGCTTGCAAGTATGCTGCCCATGTCAGAGATGGGTGCACTTTCTTCCTTAGTTACTTATTCCCAATGTCCCCTGGTGTCATACTGCATGCCCTCAGCCTGTCTGAATGTCAGGTCCATCTGTCTCATCTGTACCACGGAGTTTCCAGGGTATTAATGCTCAGTGCTGGCGGTACACGGTTCCGCTGTCAACCAAGCCTGCTGCTGTCCCTCTCAGCAGCCTGTGTACTTATCAAAATCATGGCGGAGGGGAAATGGAGGAAATGATTCTGTGACAGAAGCCGAATAATGGAAAGAGGGTGGTGGACGGTGTGTGTGTGTGTGTGTGTGTGCGTGCGTGCATGTTGAGAGGACTGAATTGCAATGCATTCTGCTTGAAGGCAATATCCACAACTAACAATCTCAAAGTGACAAGAGCAATCATCGTGAAATAGGAATGCTATAGAACAGTGGTTCTCAACCTTTTTTCACAAAGTACCACCTCAGAAAATATTTGGCTCTCCGCGTACCACCCTTATGCCTTAAGTTTATACCAAATCATTGTTTTTTTCATCCTTTTTACCAAATCAAACTTTTTACCAAATCATCCTTTTTGTCAGTTGTAACCTGACTAGTGTTTACCCCTATAAGTTAGACGACCAGATCGACACCCTAGTCCATACCGACATGATTGGCTGCTTCTAGCCAATAGGACGACAAGCAACGCCAATGCCGTTTCTAGCCAATGGGAACCAATGGGAAGGGGAGGGGCAAATATCCATGGCACTGATGGTAGCAAAGCAGGCTGCAGAGCACAGCAGACAGAGCAACGTTTGCAATGTTCGCATGTCACTCGATATAACTTCAAAACAACTGCGGCTGAAACAGTGCAGCCAATGCAAAGCCACAACAAAACACTGTCATTGAACCACGCACAGAATCAATGTATATAATGTATCGTGATTCGTGTCGAGTCTCTGTGTCTCTCTCAGCAGACGTCAATACCAGCTCTGACAGTGTGATAAAAACTGGTTCCAGAAACGGTTTCAAATAAGATGGAAACGGCTCCGGTTCTTCAATCTCGGAACGGATCTAAAATAGAACCGGTTCTGGGTCCCAACCCTACTTGGCTGGGCCCACATGTGTTCCTATTTTAGAGGGGGATGCGCTTCAGACCAGCTCGGTTCTATTTAAAGACAGGACTAGGCAGTAGATTGACGGTCCTGTGGGTTTGCAACCAAAATCCATCTACTTCAACACATCACTCACGTTCAACATGGTATGACATTGCAGAAAGGAGTGGGGTTCAAATATAACTAATGATCGTGGCCAGATTATCGATACCCATTTCATTGGTGGCACAAGCAAATTTTCCATGCTTGGAGGCACCATAAACGTGAATAATTTTCATGCTAAAACGGCAGATAAACCATTGACCAACCAATACTATGATTAATGAGAAATAATAACAAAAAAGTAGTCATTGCTGTGGGTATTAGGCTTAGGCGAGAACAGTGAGGAGAGACGGTGAGAAAGAAAGAGATGCAGGTTATTTCAGTCTATATTTGATTGCTTTATGTAGCTCTCATCATATTGTGTACCCGAGCCTTCTGGCTTTCTTATCCTTATCCATCTCTGATTAACATAACAGTAACAGTTTATTTCCATTTCGGAGCTCGGACTAACATGATTTAAATGAAGAACCTAACTGAGAATAAGCACTGATTAAGTTAACATTAAGTAATAAGTAATTATATCCCAGATGTCTATTGGACATAAATGAAGAAACATAGAGGAAGTTCTGTGATTTTGTACACAGATTTGCCACTGATTCCGTTACTAATAATAATAATAATAATAATAATAAAAGTGCAGCGCAAAGTGCTTTACAGAAAAAATAAATACTAAAAACGACTAAGCATATCAAACAACATAAAAGTCAGGGCACAGTCAAAATACATAAAGTACGAAAAACATGAAACAACATTAAAACAGAGCAAGGTCAGTGGAAAGCATAAAAACAAAGGCAAAAAATTACAGAGGCATTAAAAATAGGCAGAGCAGTGGGAATAAATAATAAAAAGTAAAAGAAAAAGTGGTTTCAGTGCTATTTGGCATGACCCTCTGACATACTGTAAAGTGTCATAAGCAAATGACGCTGCATGTACAGTATGCATTAGAGGCAGAAGAAGAATCTTCACAAACCGGCAATTTTCATTGGCTCATAAAAACTTCATTTTTTCACATAAAAGAAATGTACTACGATTTGTTGTCTGTATAGGTCCAAAGTTCACGTGTAGAAGTTTTCGTGCATTTTGATCAAAGATCCTGGGAGGAGATACATTTGAACTGTTTTTCATATAATTCAAAAGAACATGAAAGTTGTTCGGCATGAGGAGACATGTGTATCAAAGTGTCATTGCCAACAGTCAAACGGTTCATGAGCTATGCACGTTCAAAGTTAGCATTTTCAATTGAGTGATATAGCGCCACCATTTGGCCAATCGTCATGGGCTTTGCATAGTCACCGTCCATGTGTCCTTTCACTTAATGTATAGCTCATTGTATAGAGGGTATGCACATGCATAAAGTGAGTGGCAAAGTGAGTTTAACGTTGTTTAGCATTGTTTAATGCAATCAGAGGACTTTTCTGTTTGGATGTACAGTATGGGCTGTCAAGGCCAGAAAGTAATTTTTTGCCACTCAGTAGGCGTTCCCGCATAATTCTTCCAGGTATGATGATGAAGTCACGTGCATACCCTCTATTAATGTATCAAGTGTGCTTTATAAATAAAGTCTGATTGAGCAATTGATTGATTGACACGATGGATCATGTCCATGCCATGATATGACTTCCAAAGCACTGTTGTGCACCACCTAAATGTCTCTACCTGCAATTTAAGCCGTCAAATCCCAACCGCCTCCCGTGAGTTATTACACACCTTAATGTGTATTAACTGTGATAAACCTCTTCACACAGCAAAACCGCCGTTCAAAAGATGCCATCGGGAGACAAGACAGATAGCGTACTGTATGCGCATGGTACGGTGATTTAATGTTAAAAGGATGACTTCGGTACTGGGAAAAGTAATGAATAGTGAAATCCATTCCCATGATAGAGCTATAAACGTCCTCCGCTTTGCAGCTTGCGTGTGCAGCTTTCCGCCTTATAATTCATCTCTCATCCAATCCAGAGATGGTAGTGCTGACTAGAAAACATGCTTCTATGTCAGTGGTTTTCAACCAGTGGTCCAGGGACCACCAGTGGTCCTTGAGTTAAATTATTGTTAAACATCTGCATTACTTAAGGCTACACAATTAGAGAATGTTGAAGAATTGTTATTTTGATCAACATTTGCCTGTTATCTCTCCTAATGGTACCAACATCAATACAGCATGGATTGAATTGTGGACAAAATCTTATCCAACGACGACAAAATATTCTTTCTTTTTGGGTCTGAGAGGCTAAATGTCATCAGTGGTCCGTGGCTCACATGATGAATAAATAATGGACCTTGATATGAAAAAGGTTGAAAACCACTGTTCTATGCCATCTTCAGTATATGTACAGCATGACATGTCTGTACTGTATGTCAGACATGGCACAGACACCTTGTGTCTGTGCAAATTTGCGCAATACATCATGGCAGTGAGTATATCCATTGTGGCTGCTAATAGTCCTTAAAGATTACTGCTGCGCGCCACGTCCTCGTCGTCGGCCATGCTGATGTGTTCTATTTTCATCTGCATTAATCACGTTTATAGCCTATCAGGCAAAGGTCAGGTACTGTACTGTGGCTGGATCGTGGCTGCAACTATAGATAGATACATGAGGAAGTATAGGCGAGAACATGATACGCACAGAACCAGACGTTCATTTAACTAATGGATTTAATCGATTATAATCAATTTTAGCCTATAAATAAAATATTTGTATACAATACAATATAGAAAGTGGAACCGAACATATCTCCCTAGTAAATTTGCAAAAATAGCTCAAACACGTTGATGTGACATTGCATTGTGAGCTTGTAGATTCGCTAGTTGGGCTATGTGCGTGACACCATTTAACGTCAACTATAAAATAGGGATTAAGCGGTTAATCAGATGAATAGTTTTACTCGATTACATTGATAACAAAAACTTAGAAGAATTATTATTAATTACTGAATTAATCAAAACAGGAATCAATAGACTAAATTGCAAATAAAATAAGCAATAGTTTTCTTTAAGGCATAATGTCGACATTCTTATCCAGGGCAACATGGAGTGAGTGAACAGGGAAGGACTCAGTGCTGCTCAGTGCTGATGGACACACAAAGGCTGTCTCAGAGACCTCACTCTACCACTAAGCTATACTCTGACAACTGTCAGCCAAGCAAATTTAACCGTCTACTCTGCAGTCAACAGAATGTAAATAAAAAAATTAACAGCCTGTGATGCTGACAGTCAAGCATGGCATTCTGGTAGAACCACAACATTCTCAGCCCACAACTAGTCTGTGTGTAGCCTATTTATGGTACAGTACCAGCATGGGCTTGTCTTTTATAAAAATGTAGGATTAAATGCAAATATCAATTGACTGGTTAGATGTATATTTTGTATTTCTTTATTACTAACCACATTAATAATACTAATATAATACTAGGTTATATGCATTTGGAAGGAAATTGATAGTCATTGCACATTATGTGGGCAACACAGAATTGATTTTGTTATACAAAGATTAATGTAAACCTTGAGCTGTGCCAGTGTTCAAGTGTTGTACATTGAAGGTTTTCATTACTGGAATGAAGTGGTTCATACATGTGATTCTCTGTAGGTTACAGCCAATAGGGTTTTAACAAGCAGCTATGACCTTGTGTTTGTGATAGAGTCAAGGAGGCAATCAATTAAAGCCCTGAGAAACCTTGGCTAATCAGCTGAGAATGTAGCACATACTGACATGCGCACAGTTTGAAGTGAACACGCATGCATCATGCATGAAATTGCGCAGAAAAACAAACTGTCATAATGTGGAATCTAATACGTTTTTCTAAATGCAATTCAAACCAAAGAGCTAAAAGATTAGTGGTCTTGTGATGGTTTGAATTCCTGGTCAGCTGTGAAAATGTGAGGAGGACTATACCCTCCTTCCCTTCCTCACTAAACTGTCAACGTGCCCTTGAGCAAGACGCTGACCACAATAGAAAATTGTAGAAAACTGTGCGCATAATGGGAAACTCCCTGGGTGTTGATTTAACTTAGAGGTTCAGGTGGTTCCATTTGTTGTTCACTCTCAGAGTTACGTTAACACTCAGGGTGTTACTGCGCGTGTAACTGTGTGAGGGTTAAGCAGGGCATGGCAGGGCGGCACTGAAAAACAAGATGCAACTTCAGTCAACTTTCTCTGGGTGAATAATGATTAAAAAAAAAGGTGATCTTTAAATTCACATTTTCTCAAATCCTGACCTTTTCTTACCCGTTAAAGATTATTACAGTTTTGCATTGTTTCGTTTTGTTTTATTCGTTTGTTTTGGTGTGACCTTTAGATGGTTGTTTGGGCTGAACGAAACAGTCAAAAGACCAGCAGATGCAAATGAAAGGTTTTGTTCTTGGGCAATCACCATGGAAACATCCATAACGTAACACACCCGCTGCTAACGTTCAATGAACAAACGGACTAATTCACAAAATAGGATTTTAAACAAAGAGCAATGGAGAATATCGTTACTTTATCACTATTATAATTATTAGTGAAGGTTGACCAAATGTGGTACAGCACAGAGCGCCATCAAACATTGCTCACCTATACAGTATTGGCTCACAGCCGCCACGCCACACATGCAGCTTCTCTTTCCCTGCCCCCACGCAGATGTTGAGCCATATGTGTGGTATCACCAGAGCTTGGCTAAAACCTTGGGATTTCACCGTATTAAACTTGTTTTATCTCAGCTTTGCTGTGTTTTCTCTTCCAAGGGGAGATTACGGTTCACAGGAGAAACCAGCCATCTGTCTGCTGGACCAGAAAAGGGTGGACATTTCCCTGCTCTGTTTGCAGGACGACTGGAGAGAATTATGTAGGCCTAGTAGACTTTTTTTCACAGACCAAATACTAACTATGCTTCATTGGTCAGAGGGTATATAACAGTAATAGGTACGGTATTCTGGGCCCTCGCATGCCACGGTAATTTAAGGTAAAATGCTGGAACTGTATACCGGTAGTACTGTATGTTATACAATCCACTCAACTGGTTGAGAGAACCAAATGCTGCAGATTGTCTGGTCTTTTAATCAGTTACAATCCACATAAAGCCAATTCAAGTACCCTTGTCTGGACAAAATACTTCAGTACCTCTATTGACATTATTTTATTACAGATTCAATTACACTACCATAAATACTTGAATCTGGCAATACAATTTATTTAGAAATTCTGATTCACATTAATTAATTAATTAATTAATTAACATTGACATTAATTTTATACAGTTATGAGACAAACATTCCTTATATTTGTATATATTTATCTTGCATGCCTGTAATTATTATAATTCTATTACTACTGTAACCGTGTCTACTGTACACAAGCCACATGATGGTGTATTGTATGTTTACATAAATCCTAACATGGAGATGGCGCAAAAGGTCGGATTAACTTCAAGTGTGCCCAAAGCCTTTAATGCTCAAACTCATCCATTACCAGATATTCTGCTTGTCGTTGCTCTGTTATTTCGTATAGTTCTGAGGGGAATGAATCCTCCACACATTGTGTACAGTAGTGTTAGAAAGGATGGTCATCATCATAGCAACCACATAGTTAAACAAAGTGTAGATTCTCATTTAGATTCTTATTCTTTATTTATTTCAATTCAAAATGTATTTTCACATCACACGTTTACGGGTGTAAAATATTGGGTTAAAGTATGTTCTGTATAAGCTTCCACACATTACATTTCAAACGCTAATCATAAAAAAGGACACAAATATACATTAGGCGTGTACTTAAAAATAAAATATAAAAAGATTGGGTGAATGGATGGATACTCGGAATGGATTATATGACAGTCCTTTAAATGAACCAGTTAATAAAATATGTGAACCGATCTGTCTGTGCTCAACTTTTATTCTGCTGTGCTTGTGGAAATGAAGCATAACCTGCAACTTTTCACAGAGGACGCCAACAAGGTAATACCGATTAAATATTCATCCTGCTCCCCCTTAGATCCACCGTCTGGTGCAACGTCAAGTGAAACAACAAGGTTTGTCAGTAGAAAAAGGTCCTTTAGATGTCCTGCAGCCACCACTACAGTAAGGGACTGTGACATTGGTATTGCTTTACTCAGCTCGTCATTATCACAGTATATCTTTTTGACATTTTGTTTGTTTATTTTACAACTCCTGTTCTACTTATTTCTTTGCTGTCGTAAGGGTTATTGTCAATTGTCAAATACATCCTTGAAATTGCGTTGGGCATTGGATGATGTGTGTAAGTGTAAGGCTGATGAATACCATTATGTTTTTTAGTTTTCTTATTTTGCACAACTCCCTTTTTCAGCAGATTTAAAATTGTGTCCAGATCTCCATCCATCCCTCTAGCTAGACATAAATGGACAGTGCAAACAAATGCTTACCCAACCATGTCAGCCTATCTTCGCTGATAAAGGAAAATACTGTAAATGTTCTATATAAATTATAGGGTACTTAAAAAAGTGTGTGCTGGAAGAGGCTGAAATGTTTGACAGAAAACAAATAACTGCTGTTATTAATCAGCAGCATTGCGTTCATCAGCATCATTGTGCTCAAAATGTTGCATCTTTTTAAGATGAAAAGTAAAGCGGGTTTTGTATTTACTGCACCCCCCACTGGCTAATTAAGGGCTGAAACTAAGCCAATTCTAAATACTTGGACTATGGTCCATACAACTCATCAAAACCCACAATAAATATGTAAAGAAATTGAGAGCGAGAGAGAGAGAGGTTATGACGACAGGGTTTTCTTCATACTGCAGTGATGATGATCATACTGGATCACACATAAACACATTTACTAGGCCAATACTCTCTTTTGAGCTTGAGTAATGTGCCTTCTTTTCCATTTCCATATCTTTAACCTTTGATGGAGGGGTTCAGCTACCTTTGTTTCCAGGGTATTAGTTTGGAAAATGGTCATTCTCAATAGATGCAGGGGTGAGGAAAGAGGCGACAGAGCAGTAAATGAGTTGAGTTTTTTTTATATATATATATATATATATATATATATATATATAGCTTCAATATATGAAGGCCTTTTCTCCCATCAGCAGCGGGAGAGAACAAGGATATAGCTTTGGAGTCAATGGGACAGGGCAGATTCAAGAGACCAGAAATATTTGTCTCATCCGTCTTTGTTAATGCATTCAGCCTTAGTCAACAGTTTTGATAAATATGCCAGCACTGCGAAAACACATGAAACCCAAGTAAACAGATTATATAAAGTTTCTCTCTCAAGTGCCGATGTCAAATAACCAGCTCAGTGGCCTTGTGGTTAGAATGTCCGCCCTGAGACTGGGAGGTTGGGGTTCAATCCCCAGCCGGGGTCATACCAAAGACTCTAAAATGGGGCCCAATGCCTCCCTGCTTGGCACTCGGCATCAAGGGTTGAATTGGGGGTAAGTCCCTGCGACATACTAGTGGCCGGTGTCCCACATGGAGATTTGTGTGTGTGTGTGTCTGTGTGCCTGTGTGTGAAGACTGCAAACTGAAAAGTGTACTTGGCAATCAATTCGGCCCACTGGCAGAGCCTGATTGGTTGAGTCAGAGGCTGGAAATTGCACATGCAGGTGAAAGGAGTTGGCCTCATTAGGTCCACTGGCAGAGCCTGGCCCAGGTGAGAGGAGTTGGCCTCATTAGGCCCACTGGCAGAGCCTGACCAGAGCCTTTTGTGGTGGTTCTGGAGAACCGTGGGTCCGACCAACTCGATACCTGGCAGGCTGGCACTGCACTCTCTGTGGGGGTGTGGAACGTGGGTTCTCGAGTTACATGCATTACAACCGTACACGCACGTACACAGAGACGTGGCGCATTTATAGTAGGATGAATATAATTATCACCATATTATTCTGTCATGTTATACTTTCTTTTGCTCTACTGTATAATTGACATTTCACAACAATGCATTGCTTTATCATAAATTATATTACAATATAATTATGGAGGCTTTCATCTGAGTCACAGACTGAACAGAGTTCAGCAACATCTTGTACCCTCAGGGCGTTGCCCAGAGAAAAATGAATCGTTCATCTTTTAGAACAGTGATTTTCAACTAGTGGTCCTTGAGGGGGTTCCAGGTGGTCCCCAGCGAAATGATGGAAAGCTGGTAACCTAATAGACCCTTATAGGTCTTTAACTCAAGAGTATAAAATTAAACCAAATGGACCCTTCCAGGTCCATTTCGTTTCATTTTACACTCAAGAGTTAAATAATGTTAAACATCGGCATTACTTAGCCTACTTTACAATAATTCTACACAATTAGAGAATGTAGAAGAATTGTTATCTTGATCAACGTGCCTGTTATCTCTCCTCCTATGGTACCAACAGCAATACAGCATGAAATTGTGGACAACATCTTATCCAACGACAACAAAATATTCTTAAATGTTATGTCTGTGAGGCTGAATCTCATCAAATGGTGGTCCTCGACTCAAATGCAGAATAAATAATGGGCCTTGAAATTAAAATGGTTGAAAACCACTGTTTTAGAACAAACCTAGCCCAGCCCCATGTGCAGCACTTAGGCTTAGGGAGGTGAAAGCTCCCCCAAACAACCTTGATACCTTTGATTGTCGTCCATCATCAAGTGACTTGGCCATGCTGGTGACAGACTGACAGTGCATAAAAAAAGAACACCACAATGCGACAGCAGGAAAATGATGACACCAAATGGGACTCTATAGGGTTTCAAGTTCCAGCACTTTTGTTTCCTATTGATTACATCCCTGCTAGTCTCAAATGATGCAGTATACTGCAGGGAATGTGCTGAAAACTCAGTTCTGGCATGGCCTGACCCCTGTTGCAATTAGGGAGAGACATGGGGGATTTTCTGATGGAGGAATATAGGCAAGGAGATAATGAAGAAAGAAGTAAGTCAAATTGTCAATTCCCTTTAAGTCAGGCTTCCCTCTCAGTTGTCTCAGAAGCTCCTCGTTTGTAGGGGCATCGACATGAGGCCACAGTAACTGTAGTCGCCTCCTGCACGTTATTCCTGTATTTGTTCAGTAGTAGGGAAATGCCTACATAGGAACCTTGCTGTTGTTGGCCATGCAACCATATCCACACATTATTATTATTATTTAAACGTGTGAGTTTAAAGTCTAGTCTCAATAAAAAAATTGCATTCTTCAACATGGGCTGGTTTTATCGAGGCTATTTTATTTAATGGTCATAAGAAATGAAGGCCCTCTTAAGGGCTGTTACACAACTATAAAAATATAGTTTTAAAAATCCTCAAGAGTAAAGTATCACAACAAGCTAGGGCTAAATGTTTCTATTCTTCAACAATGTCATGAGTGTTATCTATTATATGTAATGGTAAAAAATGTTTGAAATGAATAGAATAGACCCACAGGAGAAATTCAGTCCAGAGGAGTAATGACATGGAAAAGTTCACATTAGTACTTATAGCAACACTATAATACTTTATAGTTCTATGTCTACGTAAAATGATATTATAGTGCTATACATAAAATGCTACATAAATCTACATAAAATGCTATTTAAGTTATATAAGTTGAGGTCGTCGGGGCTATAGGGCAAGTGCTACAGGCCATGATGGAGTCTGAAGAGGTGGTTTGTCAGACTACGGTGGAAGACATACATTCATGTATCCACTTGCTGACCGGCTGTCGGTATTGATTTTTTTATGTGGGTTTATAAACTTGTGACCGTGCCATTAACAACCTATATAAGGCAAAAATGTAAAAAATTCATTATGCTTTAAGTAGCATGCAACATATCAAACTAGAGTTTTTCATGATTCTGAATCAATTTCAAGCATTAGTTTTGCACAAAAAAACACTCCTTTGGCTAAAAACGGCCTTATAGCCATAATCACAAATTGAGTTCAGCACATTTTGGGCACATTTGGGCAAGTGGCTATCGCAGTTTTTAGCCCAAGGAGTGTTTTTTGAGCAAAACTAATGCCAGTTTGAAAATCTTGCCTTATAGGTTGTTTATTATGGTATTGTCACATATAAACCCCCATTGCTCAATACCGACAGCCTGTCAGCAAGTGGATTCATGAATGCCTGCAGCAACACAACATATACAGACAATATTTTAGGCCAATAAAAAAAAAGCTATATGCCAAATTTCCCACTTTTAACAAAAGAAGCCTGCCAGACTCCAAGAAGATACAAAACAGTAAAAATAAATAAATAAAAAACACATTATGATGGAACAATAAAGCTGGCCTAAAGATAAATAAACTACTAGGCCTATACTGCATTATGTCAAAACAGTATTGCCTGACTGTTGAAATGATGATACTTGGATGTTTTCTTCTTCTTCTTCTTTTTTGTATCGTTTGGTTTTTAGAGGCTCAAGGACAAAATACGATCCCTCTCTGTCTCCCTTTCAAACTACTGAAGCCATGATGCTGGCTCTTAGGAAACATACTGTACAAATTAGACTGCACTGTCTGAAATAATCGGATAAATATCCATTGCTACTGAGCGACATGCCACTAAATTAAATTTCTGCAGGCAATTATGGGGCGATGAGCAGGAGATAAGTATCATAAGTTTGTGTTACAAATGGAAATGGGGGAAACTCCATTAGGGCACGGCAGTCAATTTGATTTGGTGTCTTTGAAAAATACAATCATTATGATGTGGCTCCTATTGTGCAAGTAAGAGACTGTTTTTGGCTTTTAATTAGCAAAATAATCTGACCAAGATACCGTCAGCTTGTTTCTGGAAGGAAAACATTCACGCATTTCTCTGAGGGGAATCTTATCCGTGAAAGCAGAATCCCTACAGAGTCGACCTACAATCCTGCTCTCTTGATGGAATGGAATGTGTTAGTTTAACTCTCCACGTGTAAAAAGGCCTAGTCTGTTTTTACACTCAGATCAATGAACACGGTAGGATTTTCTTTGTTTGGTTTCTTAACATAAATGGTTAATGGTGCATTTACAGAACACACTACAATGTGCTGTGCTTTACCATGTGCATTACTTTCACCCATTCACACATAAATTCACACGACGACGGTGAAGGAAACCATGCATGCAAAGCACCAACCTGTGTTATGGCTTCAGTGTTACTCAAGGACATTTCAACACTATCCCGGGGGGGGGGGGGGGGGGGGGGGGCAGGGATCGAACCAGGAACGGTCTGATGCACAAGCAGTTGCTCTACCTCCTTAACCTGAAACACTGCTGCCCGAGGTATTCTGTCTACTGTCACTGTGTCACACAACCCACAACCACTATAGGGTCCATTAACCACTTAGCGTGGTACGCTAATGCATTCCCAAAATAGTGACGCCAGGGTGAAAGTTGTTCAAATAGACCGAAATGGACATTTATGGCTTGTACACGGTCAACAGCATACAGATGTAACCAAATTCATCTTTAATAAAGGTTCCATTTGTACACTCACAAAGTTACAAATGGATAAATCATACACAGAGGATTTTATTGTCTCCACCAGGCCGAAGGCATAGGGAGAGAGTATGTTTTGCACTCCGTCCGTGTGTGTGTCCATGCATCCGTCCGTCCGTCCATCCGTCTGTGAACAGCTAATCTCCGGCACCATTAACCCAGTCGATGCCAAATTTTGCACACACACTCCCTGGATGCCAACGATGAATCTCTTTGAATTTTCCAGAACGGCCTGTTATAGCGCCACGAGGAGGCCACTGGACAGTACACCTACAGATTTTGTCCAAACATCACGCAAATTGGTACACAGTCTCTCTAGAGCCATTCAACGAAACAGGTATTTCAGATTTCTCAGGCTCCATCCTGATTGGCTAAGATTGGCTTCCAAAGCAGAAGTGCTCAGTTTCAAACAAAATGCTGCAAATCATGAACACATCGTGTGATTCCTCAGCAATTGTGCACCCACATTCCCACTAGGCAGAGGAAGAAATGCCACATGAACATTTTCAACTCAGCCTCATGGTGGCACTATAACTGGCCGAAAAGTGTATTTACCTGCACGGATCTGTGGATAACTTTGTATGCCAACTCCCTAGAGGCCAAGGAAAAACCTTGCCTGGAATTTTTCACATCTGCTCTTTATAGCGCCACCAGGAGGCCAACATATGTAAAACACATTTTCTAATATTACTCCTTCAGATTTTAGCCAAAGTTCACGCAAATCGGTACACATGCTCTCCATAGTCATGTGATCAAGACGGGTTTGTTTGATATCTCATAATCCACCCTCATTGGCTAGAATTGGCTTCTAAACTTTTCAGGAGTAGCCCAATTTGTAAAAATCGCCACAACTCCTCAACGCAGTGTCTGATTGCGGTGAAACTGTGCATGCATATTCCCACTAGGCTGAGGAAGAAATGCCAAATGACAGTTTTCAAATCAGCCTCATGGTGGTGTGCACACACACACCACACACCACACACCACACACCACACACCACACACACACACAGTACTGGTCTCACCAGCGATAGGTTAAGTAAGTTAAAGGAAGCCAGGACTTGTTTTTGAAGATTTACTGAGCGTGAAGTGTGAAACTGAAACAAAGCACAAATGATACACTATGTTTCAGAATAAATGTAAATGCAGTAGAATTATTAAAGAATATAACAAATAAGCCAGCATGTATTGCATACAGCCAAGACGTACGTAAGTACAGTAGGCCTATAATGTACACAACCAGGTAGGAAATGTATTCACTCAATAAATGAAAGAGGTAACCATTACATACAGCAGGTGATTCGCAGGTGGTTACTGCAAGTACTGTAATGTGTGATATTTGCACCAAAGAGGTAGGAAAATACTGTAAATAACACATGTTCTCTTTTTACAGGCTCACAATCAATTAGGGTAAACTAGACTGTAATATATACACAGCAGACCATAGCATCCAAATACAACTTTCTGCTAAAGTTCACAAATAAGGTGCTCTTATCAACAATATAAGTCTCCTAAACATACTCACATATAATATACTCACAGACATTGCATCTTAATAAGCATGTGAAGAGGATGGAGAAAGATTGCAATTCACACCGACACATTTAGTTTGAAGCACATTGTAGCCAGGATTCTCTTCCTGATCTGACGACAACATCCTGTCTAGACAGGAAATGAGTGAGTACTGAATTTTACCATCAACTGCCACCCCCCCTGGTGGGGGGGGGGGGGGGGCTCTCCAAAGCAAAACAGTCTATTCGGTCCAGAACATGCACTCCCAGAAGGGCACTTTTTTATAGTTATACATAGGGCTAAACAGCATTAGTAGGAGTCTGAAATATTGAAATATGTTGTTTAAGTTTCTGATATAATTTTCAGTGTGAAAGTGTGATATATGCATTAAAAAAAATCAACTGGCATTTTAATTATAGTGGGCTAAATAAATTCATAACCTATTTTCTATCACCAAGTCTAACAAAAAAAAAGAAAATGCCGGAGAAATAAATTGCTGATTGTATCTTTGACTCCACCATGTCACCTTGAAACGGCTGTCAGTAGGCTAGTTTGCTCATGGGGGGCACACGATCGATCGATTGTTTGTATAAGGACGACTGCAATGTCATTTGGTTGACATTGGTTGTGTGGATGTCAGCTGAACTCATTAGGCTAATGAATATCAGGGTGCATTGGCAGACGGTTAGCCAGGATGAGGAAAGGCCACAGGACTCACTGACCTATTTGAAGGCAAGTGAGATATGAGCGGTCCAGGTTGGCTGGATCAGCACTTTCTGCTGCTGCAGTTGAAAGAAACTCTCCCACCTTTGGTCTGAGGGAAAACACATAATAATATAGTCAATGCCGTTACTTTATAGGAAATTGAAGGGGCAAAAGAAATGTGTTTGATGGATACAATGCAATTATTTGGTCAAAGCTTTGGTTAATAATATTAATTTGTTAAATATTTATGAAACCCACAAAGTCTTAATCACTTTCAAAACTTAAAAAATTCAAAGTACAATAGACCCCCCATGGGGAGCATAAATAACAGAGCCCACCGGAGGTGCTGGGGTGGTGTTGGGAGCAAACATCACATAACAACCAGGAACCATATGCAGAGGAAGGCAGGAAGAGCATATACGTCTAGTGAGCTTAAGTAGCCCGCCCAATTGGTCAGCTGACTGCCACATCGGCGTGTGGGACTTGCACACACTTATACACCCACATAAAAATACAGCATGTTAACCCCTTGAGTATAGTGTGCGCCTTTGAGCACAGCATGAACTCCCTCAATTATGTCTGACTGAACTAACTCCGCAGGCTACGTATCATTTGTGAGTGGAAGTGGAACATGTTTCTTGCATTCTCAGCAATGCATGTCACGCTATGTGCCGCTGTGCGTAAATCTCCAAATCCCGACACTTGATCTTCTCTCTCCATATAATTTAAAAACATGATTCTGAAATACACACAATGATAGACCCTTTATCATTGCTCTGGCAAGTGGCGAGTCGCGTCCACAACCAGTTCAGTCAGACAACTCACGAATAGATTAAACAACATTTATTGCAGAATGAGTAACGAGTGTACATATGATATTTGACTTGGCGTTCGGCTCTGCTGGATTTCTCCCTGCTCGGCACGATTAAGCAACAACATAAAACATAAAGAGCAGGGAGATAGATATACAATAACCCCCCCATGGGGAGCATAGATAGAGCCCACCGGTGGTGCTGGGGTGGTGGTGGGAGAAAACACCCTAAGGTCTTCCACCGCCGGCCTGCTCGCTTTGCCCAAAAAAGTGGCAACAAAAAAATACGGGGAAGCAGCTTTTTGCTTCTACGGGCCGTCGGCATGGAACAAGCTCCCACTGTACCTTCGTCAGGCAGCCTCTGTAGACATTTTTAAAGCTCAGCTCAAGACCCACTTCTACAACATTGCCTTTAATTGATCTTGTATTTTTTATTTTTCATGTCACTGTACTGCATTACTGCTTGTTTTTTAATGTCGTTGCCTTGCTTTTCTTTTATTCTCCATTGTTCTGTAAAGCACTTTGAGCTGCATTTCATGTCATGAAAGGTGCTATACAAATAAAGTTTTATTATTATTATTATTACTGAGCGACATCAAATCAATTACTGATCTGAATACAACTGGCAGAGTACATTTCCCAGACTGCACCGGGGAAACCACAACCGATAGGTCACACAAGCACTGCGACACGGAAGCCAAGCTTGCTGCGAACAGACATAGTCTATGACTGCCTTCCTTCAACCCAGATCCTCTCACAGATAAGTGATGAATTATTGCTTAGGAGTTTCAATTTAGAGCTCCTGGCAGTGGATGTTAGCTGTGCAGAAATGAAGCAACACAGCAAGCTGCTAACCTACCACCTTCTGAAACATCTTCAGTCCCACGAAGCAACTGCCATTACCTAATCCAGGGGTCGGCAACCCAAGATGTTGAATGAGCCATTTTCGACCAAAAAAATTAATTCAAAATCTATCTGGAGCCGCAACATTTTTTTAGCCATAAAATGCTTATATAATGAAGACAAAAGGGCTGCAAGTGGATATTAGCCTATCTATCAAAATAAAAAGTGCGCTATGGTTTAACTTTCATTACGGGCCCGTTCGGAAATAGCGCACTGAGCGCACTGTGCAATGCAAACTAATATAGGCGAGTGCGCTCCCGGTGCGCATTTCCGAACGCAGTCAACGCACCCTCCATTATTATGCCATGTTTTTTGCATTGTGTTCTTACCCGTTTAATGTGATTTCTGTGTGTGGACATCGCTGGAGAGCTTCTCAACACTGGGCACGTAAAATGTCACTTTAATCTTCACACACAACTGCGCAGGCTCTCATCGGTGAGGCGTGTGCGGTATTTGGATTTAATGTAGTTCATGTTTGAGAATATCTGCTCACAACGTTACTCCACAAATACTCCAAATGCGAGTTTCTTCATGTCCACATAATTGTCTGGAAGAGCATTCCATGTTTTCCACACAAGTGTGTCGTGTTTTGGGAGGTTTACAATATCGGTATTTGCCTGTATGCTTAATCTGCAGTGACAAACTATCAAACAATAAAAAAGTAACGTTGAAAGACATTTCCAGGGAAAGCATGCTAAGTTTGCATGGATGAGAGAAAGAGGGCTGTTGCAGTCACAGAACTGCTGAAGAAAGCAGAAGGGAGCAAAGTCAGCAAACTATAACTTTTAAGAAGTGGATCGCAATCATCGCAGCTTTAAACTCCACCACTGCTGGCTGCTGCTATAGTTTCGTTGCAACACGGGAGATAATACAACGTCTATATGACTCCTTCATATACTGTAGTCACCGTCTGTGAACGGCTTGCCACGTTTTATTTATTGTTTGATAAGTTTGTCACTGCAGATTTAGCCATGGTGCGTCATGGCAACTGCAGCCTGTTTTATGCAATCTGTTATTTTGCCATTGGCTTTCAACTACGTGCCCCCAACCGGTGTGCAACTGTGGATTTCCCAACCCCGTTTGAGACAAGTAGCCGGGGCGCTCGGATAAAAATGCTTTTTATTAAACAACGCGGGATGCAGCAATGCTAATCACTGTACCAGCAAATTTCTAACCCCCGTGGCACATGTGGCGAGGACCTTATATTTGAAATCGGAATGTTTATATACACGTTTGGACTGCGATTGCGTAAAACAGGCTGCTGTTGCGTCATGGGATACTGCAGATTAAGCATACAGGCAATCCATCTTCTGCATTGGCTGTGAAGGCATAAGCGTCTGTCCACGAATTGTTAAATCCTCTGTTTTCGTCGGCTATCTTTCTTTTTCTCCCTGTAGATGTAGAAGCCATAGCGTAGCAGGCACCAGCCTCACACACCCCCGGTTTGTTTATAATAGTGTCAGGCGCGCAGCATGCGAGTGTGTCGCATGCTATGACGCGAATTTTAGTTGACATTATTGAAACTTAATATTTATTCTACACATTTTTACAAAATTGGGAAACTTAAGAATGTTTCTGTCACGTTTTGCCTCCTACAGAAACCATAAATGAAAAATAAAAATGTGAAAAAATAAACATTTATACATTTTCATCGATTTTTTTGTAATGCTACAGAGAGCCACCAGGGGAGTGCTCAAGAGCCGCATGCGGCTCTAGAGCCGCCGGTTGCCGACCCCTGACCTAATCCCACTCAAGGACTGATCAACAGAACATACAATATGAATCTGAGACATAAAAGTGACACATGGGAAATGGGACGCACGGTGACAAGACGCTATATACGTATACGTATATATTGATCTGAACTTCTGACCTCAAAGAGAGTGAGGAGGGTATACACTAGAGTGACTAGACCGACAGCTAGATAGGCTTGAGGGGCGGACGGAGGCAGCAGTTTGTTAAGGCTTTCAACTCTTCTCCAAGACAGCTCAACCCGTATAGAGAAGCTGAGAGACATGATAAAACGACAAAGGAAGCACTAATTAAATGCCCATTAAGAAATACATCAAAAATAAACATCTAGAAACAAATCTTACAGAAGTAAATAAACTAGACAGAAGGCTATGACATTAAGGTAGTTAACTCACGGCAATACTTTCAAAGCACATATAGAAAGTGTTAAGTAATACTAGAGTAAGCAGAGTGTGACTGAAGTCTTGCTTCAAAATGAATGAAACTGGAGACAAACAGGCAGCAGAGTTGCCAGATCTTGAGAAAGAAAGCAACTAGGTGTAGAACCATCCCATACCTACTGTAGGACTCACCACGTGAGAACTTAGCTTACAATATATATACCCTAATGACTACAATGACTTGAAACAATACATTTCATGGACAAGGTCATTTGGATCCATGACAGAACCCCAGAACAACGATTGACTACAGAAAACAAGCCCAAAGTTGCTTATAAAAGCGCACGTGGCAACCACTGCACATGAGTTGAGGACCCATAGCTGGAGGGGACAAACACTGCACCTGAGCTGACTTGGCAAAATGAAAGCATGGCTTTGACTGTAGACACTAGACACGTACCACATTACAATAGAAGCTGCAGCACGGTCTGTGCATCCGGCTTAATTACCAGAACAGGCTATTATGAAGCTTGTTGAAGCCACATAATCGAGCTCAGCAGCATTAGCAGAATCATATCAAACTTAATATTTTGCATACAACCTGCAGGCCCTTATCACAGCATGGACAGAAGCTGAGAAGCATAATTTAAGCAGCAGTAGCTGCACACGCGGACAGCAAAGGCAGCAGCAATAACCACGAGGAACAGAAAACATCACATACAACCGGGAACCATGGGCAGAGGAAGGCAGGAAGAGCATGCATGGAGTCTAGTGAGCTTAAGTAGCCTGCCCAATTAGACAGCTGACTGCCGCATCAGCGAATGACGTGTGAGACTTGCACACACGTATACTCCCACATAGTAATGCAGCATGTTAACCCCTTGAGCATAGTATGGGCCTTTGAGCATGGCAAGAACCTCCCTTGAGGTTGACTGACTGAACTGACTCCGCGGGCTGCGTTTGATTTGTCAGCTTGTAGAGTGGGTATTTTCGAGGTGCATAAATAAATGTCACGCTATAATGTAGGCTAATAAAGATAAAGGACATATTCGGGAACAGCGTTCACGCACATGGTCGGCAGGCACAGTGACAACGGAATGCACTCAAGCGTGCGCCCTTTATTACCTAAACAGGAGAGACATGTGCATGCACGGCATGCTTTGCAACTGGACATGACCCACTGTATACTTTCTTGTCACCAACTATTTGATGCGATTGGATTTCTCTCTCTCTCTCTCTCTCTCTCTCACCATGACCATGATGGAGAGCAAAATATGGCATGTCTAGCTGTCAGACGAACTTTATGCACGAGAATGGTTTCACATGGCTATGCGCACGCCATGCATTATCCACAGTTTCTCTGTAGCAGTCCGCAATTAACCGATTATTCAAGCTTCGCCCTCCGCACCAATACAAATACCAACATCTGGTGGCCACCGTGCTGGACTAGTAGGCTGATATTATTTATTATTGGATGCAGCATGCAGAGCCTTTGCTCACTGGTGACCATAGCTGGTGACATGGTGCAGTTAATGCAACAATGATAAGTAATTAACAGTGATATAAAGACAAGACAATCGGATAGATATCCGTGTAGTTTCCAGGCGCAAGCTGCATTTCTCAGCAGTAAAAATGATACAGTATGTGCTAATGAGCGGTGACGTCATCATTTCTCAAAAGCTCCGTTTCACATGACTACACATGATCCACTGATCCGGCTATTTTGGAAAATCCTCACTTATTTTCCGTTTCCAAAAACCTCCGTTTGAGTGACCGAAAACGCTGTTTGCGTGTGGCTGAAAGGCCCAAAAGCACAAATAAATTTTCGTTTTGCAAAAGATCCATAGGAGGTGCGTGTAGCCCAGGCCTAAATCTCATAATATTAAAAGTGCAAAGTCAAAATTCATAGTTGAACATGGAACCTGCAAAGTTAAAGATGTTGTACTAAGGTTACACACCGTATACGATATACCTACACTGAACACAACAGTCAGAGCTGTTACCCTGCCTGCCTAAACTGTAGCTTGACTTTTAGCTAAAAACCACAGTTGCTGTATTCACATATCATACTTATATTGCACACACACACACACACACACACACACACACACACACACACACACACACACACACACACGCTATAGTCAAGTGTATAGCGTAGCTGAGTGGATAGATCTGAGACTGTCTTGTCATCAGAAGGTGAACGGTTGGCGCAGTGTCCCTGAGCAAGTCACTTAACCCCACCAGCGCTCATATCATGACCATCTGAGCAGCCATCAGCTGTGTGAAGGTGAACATGCATTTCTCCCGTGGGATTAATGAATGTCTACCTGGTAAATACAGTCAAACACAGAGGCCGTCTTGATGCTAAGCTGAGGAAACCCAGTGGGGTTTACCTGCTAGTCCTCGCAAAGGGCCAGGGAATTGCTTCCTCAAGGGGAAGATTATGCCAGTGTTGCTGGCGTCATGGCATATAGTAAATCTATGCACTGTACTGTACTGTAGGTATATTAAAGCTTTTCTTGTTCTAAATAGCAGATCTACAAGCTCACAACGCTTGTATCTGCAAGCGGCCTGGTTTGACCTGATTTTGATTCTATACTGTATAAGTTCATTTTGCTGGGGACACTGGGGGTCCACTGTACCCACTTTGAGAACCACGGTTTAAAATATAACCAGAAATTAATGAATGAAAAAATTATATGGTAATTGGAAAACAAAATGTAATAAACGAAAAGCACCAGAGATGTCTAATTGCTAATTCTCATGGATGATACACATGTACTGCACGCACCCTCAAGGCCTCCCTTGCATATTGGTTTGTATCTACCACCCAACATGCAGAAAACTAATAATCATAACTGCTACTCGAGTTCTTGACCTAATGAAAGTTGGTCTGAGATGCAGGGTTTTCTTTTTATTATTTATTTCAAGTGATTAATCTTTCTCAGTGGGGGAAATGTGTGGCCTTAAAATAATAATCATGTAATGTGTTTTCGCCTACACAGCAAAATATTAATATTAATTTAGTTAAATTAACACCATGGATGGAACAATGGAATCGACAATTTCTTTTCAGTTTTATCTCTTGTTCCGATGGGACAGAAATCATTTTAAACACAGTGATATTCAACAGAGGATATAGGAGACTCAGAGACGCTACAATCCTGTTTTCACCAGACTGACTGGGGGATGTTTAAGAATGCCGCTGGGAATAATGTCAACGAACTCTCAGACTCTGTCATTGGTTTTATGCATAGACGACAGTGATCCCACTGGCCCTCCAGGTTGGGGGTTGGGCTGTGGGCTGATAACCTGCTCACGGCAACAACAACAAAAAGCCAAAAAAAAAACAAAAAACATTATTACAGTAGAAACCAGAAGCAGAGCAAAGTCACCAAATCTGGGGAACACTGTAGCCAGTCCTCCCAATAGGAGAGACTGTGACACCATGACGCACAGGGGCCACAGCCAACAGGACGCCCTTAATTGGGCTGAATAGGCCACCGACAGACAGACAGAGAGAGAGAGCGAGTGAGTGAGAGTCAGAGTCAGAGACTGCTGAACATGGAATGAGTCTATTCAGCAAAACGATGACAGGTGGTGTCGTCAGACTCAAACCTACGTACTTGCGGATTATAGCAGCGTCAGTCTAATTTATGTGGATTATACGGTGGACATTTAGCACCTTAATCCAATGTACAACATAGTTGTATAGTGGCCCTCGATAGTTGAAATGATGACCACTTCAATACATGACCAATAAAATACCAAAGGAAAAATGCACAGTAACCAAATATCTAGCCCTCCAAGCAGAACCCAATGGTACTGAAGTTTCTGACATTTTTGACGACACAGACCATGGGGTCCTGTTGCAGCAGTATCCTGCCACCTGGTACGCGGACATAATAAAACATAAACACCGTGTTTACAGCCTGTCTGCGCTCTTTGAAGACATTTTTTCGTGTGAGGGCTTCTGAATATGTATAAGTAAGTACCCATACATACCGCTGCGAATATCTCCTGTGGCGCGGAAGCCGTTAAGTATTTTTAATCTTTGTTTAACCGATTTGGTCGCTTTGATTCTTCTCTTCCTTCCTTGTTTATTGACACCTCATTGTACCGCCTATCTGGCTAGCTAGTGGCGCTATAGCTATGACAGAGCAGATCAGAGGCAGGGACGTAGCCGCACAAGCCAACCGCACACCGGGAGGCGGTACAATAAACGGTAAACAAACAAGAAGAAATAAAGCGACCAAATCGGTCAAACAAAGTACTTAACGGCTTCCGCGGCAAAGGAGATATTCGCAGCGGGATGTATAGGTACTTATAGTTCCCGAATTCAGAATAACTTAAACTAAAAAAGGCTGTCAAACGCCGCAGATACGATGTTAGAGAGCATATTTATGTCCGCGTTCCAAAATTCCCCATACGAAAATATAGTTATGAACAGGGACCCTACAATAAAGCGACATCAACATTTCAGAAAAGCTTTATGGAGGGTTCCGAGAGGGGCTACCAAATATCATACACCAAAACATACCATAAACAAATACAATTAATTAAGTCCCAAACAATCATGTACTGTAGCCTACCTCCACTTTAGTCTGCTTATCAAGGGCGCTAAAGGGCTGCATGAACCAGTTGAACCTCAGGGCATATCATCAAACAGTCACAGGTACAACAAACAGTCACAACATAGTGTGACAGGCGCTGTAGAACAATATAAACAACTTCAATCATTCAATCAACTGTTCACTAAAACTGCAAGTTACAGGCAACCTTACTTTGAGTACAAAAGTGCATAGGCCTAATGCATATAAATAGTCAAACATTTCGTTCATACCTTGCTGTGCAGTGTAACAAAGTCAGGCTGTTGAAACAAATGCTGGTGGGTGTCTCTTCCCCTCTGTCACTGACTCAGTGTGAGAATCGTATGTGTGAAGCTAGCAGCCTCAGCTAAGTGTGGTGAGGTAACAGGAAGTTTCAAATTAAAGTGAACCGAAATACAGGAACCTTCAAAATAAGATGAACAAAATAAGAATGATTGAAGTTAAAATAACTAGTATCCCGGCACTTACAATAGTGATGAGAGGACACTGGAGCAGCACTGACATTTAGAGCCTTTTATTATAGGTGCTAGTAGGCCTATACAGGATAACGACTAACGTTTCGACCTATGCGGTCTTCATCAGAGATCATGACTCTGATGAAGATCAGATTTACATTCAGCTATAGTGAAATTATTCAGTATGTCTGCAGTCCTCTCTAACGCAGAAGAAGCATTGGTATGGGAGATGGTGGGCAGAGTTTATAGAGTGAGGGAGATGATAGGGTATTTAAACAAATCTGGCAGGAGCTCTGAAAGCCTTAGAAGGAGTCGGATTGAATTTTGCCAGCAAGCTTTAGAAAGAAGAGAAAATATTAAATTGGACTATTGGCGAATTGATGTGCCTTGTTGGCATGCAGTCTCTATGAAACTCGCTTAGAATGTATATTATTATCAGGCATTGTAATGCGGCTTCAAGGTAATTGATATGAGCTATACTGCATAACCACAGCTGCAATTTTAGCTCAACCTCCATGGTCCCATATTGAATACAATATTCTAGAGACTAGAGAGCATGCATGGGGATATATGAGGCTTGGTTTGAAAAAAGACATACAGTAGGCCTAGCCTATATTTTATGAACAGTTTGGTTAACCAGTCTGGTTGACGTGCTGAAATGTGGATATCTCATACTGCATGACCAATCGATCATTATATCAATAAAATGGATTGTATTACCTTTTTAACCTTGTTGTTCTCTCCAAGAGGTCCTTGCTTCAGTCATATATTGGATTACATAAAGTAGGTGCGGCAAGCTGAGAATCAATGTACAGAACACATTTTGCTATCAATGACAGCTTTCACCATTATAGAGACAGTGATTTGTCTGGGTAAAACGGAGTGAATATGAAGTGAAAAGCTCTTCAATAAACTTTCAAATTGATAAAAAACATTGGCAAATGACAAAATTATACAGGTATGCACAATATTATTGTGTATAGTTTCTCTTTAGTGCACATACATGTGCACACGCGACCACGCGCACGCACACACACACACACACACACACACACACACACACACACACACACACACACACACACACGCACACAAATTCAAACCAGCAAGTCCACCTCATAGGCTACAGCCGGAATTTGGGCTTGTTGATGCTACAATGTTGTGTTAAAATCATTTTGAGATGCTGCTAACAGTATGACAAGTGAATTTCCCGCATGGGATCAATAAAGTTCTATCTCACATGAGATATCAGATGTAGATATGTAACACATGTCGGCTAGAGAGATCTTTAATCAGACATTGGCTATCCACTCACTTCCTCATCTGTCAGCAGTGTGTTTCAATGGAGCTTTGAACTTTTGATTAAACAATAGCATGCTGGCTATACAATATTATTCAGCATGTCAAACTCTGTGTATGTGTGTGTGCGTGCGTGCGTTTGTGTGTGTGTGTGTGTGTGTGTGTGTGACTGTGTGTGTGTGTGTGTGTGTGTGACTGTGTGTGTGTGTGTGTGTGTGTGTGTGTGTGTGTGTGTGTGTGTGTGTGTGTGTGTGTGTGTGTGTGTGTGTGTCGCGTGCGTGCGTGCATGCGTGCGTGTGCCTGCAGAAAGAGAAAGGTTGTTGATTATTGTGATAATTGTGTATTTTTTTTTGTGCCAGTTCTCTAAATGATGTCTTTAGCCTAAGAAATACACTAACAACTGCCTCCATGTTTTACAATAAACATGCCTTTGTTTGTATGTAAGTAATACATACCAGGCCGAAGGTGTGGCCAAGACTACCGTATGTGTGCCTGCGTGCGTGTTTTAACAGCTAATCTCAGGCACCGTTGGACCGATCGGCATGAAACTGTGCATGCACTCCACTCTGGATGCCAGAGCAGAACAAGTTGAGAACATCGGCCTGTTAGGGCCGATTCATACTCCTATTTTAGAGCTGAATAAAAGTCGGTTCGGCTCTGTAGAGTCTACAATGTGACGTCATTTGAGGTTCGGGGGGGCGGGTACCGTTCTGACGAGCCAAATAATTTCGGCACTACAGCACCGGAGTATGAATCGGCCCTTAGAGTGCCACCAGCAGGTGGTCACCCTTTTTTTTTTTTACACTTTATTTTGATTTTTATTGATGAATAAATGAAAAATGTAAATATCCCCCCCTTCCCCCCAATCAAGGTCAGAACAAGACAAATAAAACAAAGACAGACAGTACAAGACAGTAAAAGTAATTATTAAACTAGTTTTGAAAGTACTAATGAACATAGTAAGAAGAAAAAAAAAAAAAAAAAAAAAAAAGATAAACAGCATTTTCCATCAGGGTATGGTATCTAGGTTACATACATTGTATCCATCTTTCAGTTTAGATAGTAAATTGCTCTATATCCAACTGTCTACTTACTGAGGGCCTCCAACCAGAGGTCGCCCAATGTCAGGTTTAGTGTGAGGTATCAGATTGTACAAGGGAATATGGGTTTAAGTGAAAGGTATACTTTCTACAAACTCTATGAAAGTCATAATGTATCTATCTTTAGAACCACTACGGTTGTACCTTAGTTTGGTGGTCACCCTTTTGACATTGTCCTGTTGTTATTTTGCAAAACAAATGTTTTGATATTACTCCTACAGATTTTGCAAAGGCAGAGTAAGAAATGCCACCCTTTTCACATTGGCATATTATACCAGGAGGCCGACACACATTAATTTCATATTACTCTTGTCTAGTCTAGTGATGGGAGATTAATCAGCAACCACATCGGTATCGTCCGATTCTAGTTGTTTTTTGATTCATCGCACAAGCCCAAAGTAACAGCTTGAACAGATCTATAAGCGCGCAATATTAAATATAAAGTATTAAATTCAAATCTGACTTGCCTAAGCCTGCAGTGCAGATACCCTTTTACATGTATTTTTCAGAATGGATAAAATTATTGTATTTTTTAATACAGAATGAGATCATATCGACATCGGTAATATCGGCCATAACAGCAATTGATATCAGCCAAAATGTCTCATCGGCACCTCCCTACTCTCACTCTTGTAAATATCACGCAAATTGGTACACTTTTCTAGTCTTTCTATTGTTATTCTTTTACATATCTTATTGTTGCTACAATATCTTGAAGCAATTCATGAGGTTGCTGATTTGTTTTTGGTCTTCCTATGCTAAAGCAGTACATAATTATAACAAAAATCGCATGGATGCACCAGGGACGTATCCTCAGTGATGTATCCCAAGGTCATCAGGGTTTCAGGTCTCTTGAACATCATACCCCACACTAAGGTGACCCAGCCGGGGTGATCAAGTTCCGACTTACGTCCCAGTAGCTACCCTCGACCAGTCCCAGTAGGGAAAGAACAAGGCCACACAATCCGTTGGAACCACTCCAGAACTACTCTGTCAGGGCTGGGAGGTGCGCTTCTGGCGCATGGAAGGACTAGGCTTTCTGGGATGACTCCTGACCTCCTGTCCTGACGTAGGAGGGGCCCCTCCTATATGTCTCATCAGGTCCACTCCTGCTCTCACATCAATTTACATCAAGGTCAATAGATTTTTCTAAAGAAAGATCGGCCGGTATGTAACCTCTGTAAACATGGATTGTGTATCGGCATTGCATAGGAACATATACCCAAGCAATACCATGAAGGACAGTATGGTAAGTAAGATTCTAAATAAGAAATAAAGGCTGTTAACTTACAGGTCTATATATTGTGCACAAAGAACACTGCGTGGGAACTGTATATGGGGAGAAAAGAAGCAAACATGACATGACATGACAATGACTTAATGATGATTCCCACAATGCAGCCTCAGGCATAATCTACATATGTTTCTTAATTGAATCCCCGAATTCCCATGTATGATGATTTTTTGTAGAAGTGCTTGTCAAAACAATAAACCATCTTGATATGTCAGAAAAGCAAATGGACGTCAAATGCATTGAGAATTTAATGACTGTAGTCAAACCGAGGAAAAGTAATCCTTGAGATAAGAGGAACTGTCAAATGCTTCAGCTCGTATAAATACGACCGGTCCCTTTCTTCACGTCAGACAGGATTGTTGTTCATATTCAATATGTCTCATCATGTGTCTGGATGGAGACAGAACGACTGATTCCTCCCCATCTGCTATCATGGAAAAAAAGAAGAAAAGAACCACTGAAAACACACAACCAGGCTTTATCTCAATATGGGAGAGAGAGAAGCACATCAAACTTACTCCATGGAAGTACATCAAAACCTAACTTTGCTGACAAACTCCAATGGAAAAAAATACAGCTGCTGCATGTCATCCATCAATGACAGAGCTTGTTATGTGGTGAAATATTGATGCTAAAGAGATGTAGATGTGTGGCGGCAGACTGAATATTTTAGATATGGAAAGCATGCAGGCCCTGTTTCTGATGTGTTATGTGGCCCAGGCCAGAACAGATCATCTGATAGACACAAAGTTCAGTATTCTCAAATTACATATTCACCATTTCAATTAATAAAGTCACTACTCTTTATACTCTTGAACTATAACAGATATCACAAAGTTAAAACAATGATGATACTGTTAACACTGAGGTGGCAGGCGATTTAAGTCAGATTAGATAATCACCCTTTTATTAACTGCTTTCTCTGTTAGAAATACAAGAGTGATGCGTACGTACTTGACTGAGATTGCAGTTTTCCCTTGTTATTTGAGTGGAACCATTTCCATTCATTTTGTCCATTGTGGACAGAGTACTTTATAATGTAGCATCACATAAAACTCTGCTCGACATCATTCATGTTTGTTTACTGCAGCAATCTCAAAACTGATAGCCATGAGGGACATTGTTTTTGACAGACTGTGGCCATTTGTCGTGGTGCCAACCCGCCTTTGTTTTGGTGAGTATAGCAAAAATGTTCTTATCACTGGTAGAACTATGCTTTTGAACTGTATACTGTAGGAACATCATCATTATCCCCTGGTCACTGTCACTGAATCACGCCCTTTTTGGCTCTCCGGACTGTTGCACATTGTTATGAAAATGTGAAACATCTGGCCACATCCAAACATTGTTTCTCGGTGAGCAGCAGAGTTTCTAGTAAACACCTATTTGTTTTCCTGGCGCATACTTACATGAAGTGCAGTGTATGAATCTTAAATGAAGCTTAATTGTTGATTTGAATATAGCAATATTGATCCAGTGTCACAGACAGACAGTCCCTTGGAAGTCAGACCTGCATGTCCTTGTAGGGAGGTTTAAATTGGGAGTTGATCTATCTATGCATGTTAGACCAAGCTTGACTTATATACTAACTGCTTAGTAAGTATTTACTGGTGGGTTGCTATCTGGTTTTGAGTTCAGGACAGGTAGATGAAAAATATTAAATAATCCAGCAGTTGATCACATGACTCTAAAAGGCAATACTTGTGGTGGAGGAGCTTAGGGAGAGATAAGGGTGATTTTGCGCTAATGTGTCTAAAAGCACCACATTTTGCACAGATGTGGCCGTTGTCGAGTCGGTCGGACCCACGGTTGTCCAGAACCGCCCCAAAAAGGGCGACCAAAAAGCTGGTCTGTTCTGACGTCATTCTGACGTCTGCATAGACTCCATATTTGGGCATGCCTTAAAGTAAGTGACATCACTTACTGCAAATCCCATATATGTCAATGGGATTTGCCAGCAGATGTCACTGTTTCACTGTGTTGCCTGTTTTCATTGTAGCTCAAAAGGCCCAAAAAAACCCAAAGAAAACTTCAGACCACAGAAAATCCACTGAATGTTCAAAGTTCAGGTTTTTTGGGTGTAATTGAGGTCATAAAACCTAAAATAAAAAATAAAAATAAAAATAAATGAAAATGAATGTCATAAAACCTTTAACCTTACAGATAATAGGCTACACCACCATCATAATGGCTCCTACAGTGCTGTTTGATTGAATGAATCCCATCTAGAATCTATAGAAGTTTCACCACCAGTAGCATTTATTGTCCCGTAACCAGTGTGCTACACTGACTGTACACCTGCCCTCAGCACTGTCACTGATGAGTCATGTACGTGCTGCACTTGCTTTACAGTGCTGCACCTACATTTAGGCTTACAGCCCCGCAAAATCACAAACAGTAATTTCCTACCTCGACAATATCAATCCCGGCATATAGGCTCGTATGTCGTAGGATGGATGACTCTGCAGGGTTTAAAGTGCAGACTCAGTGAAAAACATATAATACCCACATGTATGAAAAATAAACTCATATGAAAATGGAAATGTTGCTGTCGGGTGGAAACCTTGTACAGTATGTCCAAGGCCATTGTTTAACAGGAAATGTAAAAACGGAAACCTGTGTTCCAGTGGATCCATTGTAGCTATTTATTTAGTGACAAGCTCTTGTTAATATTTTCCATTGGTTAAATATTTATAAAACCCCTGCACAGACTTGGCCACCTTCTCTTTCAAAGCTTTTCAAAAATGGAGCTCATACTGTAGCTGAAGTTCAGGAGCAGGACCACACCTCCAATCCATCCTACCTCCACCTCCTATCAAGCCACCTCCAATCAGGTCACCTCCAATCCATCCTACCTCCACCTCCTATCAAGCCACCTCCAATCAGGTCACCTCCAATCCATCCTACCTCCACCTCCTATCAAGCCACCTCCAATCAGGTCACCTCCAATCCATCCTACCTCCACCTCCTATCAAGCCACCTCCAATCAGGTCACCTCCAATCCATCCTACCTCCACCTCCTATCAAGCCACCTCCAATCAGGTCACCTCCAATCCATCCTACCTCCACCTCCTATCAAGCCACCTCCAATCAGGTCACCTCCACCTGTATAAAAGCCCATCCAACTCACGGTTCTCCCTCTGTTCTCACTTTCGTCATCCCTCCCCCCCACCATAATTCTCATCTCTCTCATCCCTCTCTAACCTCTCCTTTTTACAGGTCCCTAAGGGGTGTTTGTCGTGCCCGGGAGCCACGGCGGATCCCTGAAGCCTCCCCACCTCAGCTTAAATTACCCGATGACCAGTTGGATGGCCAGATGACCCGTCGTGGGTCATCTCTACTATCTGTCCCTCCATCAAATATATAAAATAAAGGCGAAAGCCGCAAAAAAACCCATAAAAAAACATAAAAAACATGCAAGCACACTGAGGTTTTTAGCTTCAATCCCATGTATTTGATGTATTACCATATCTTGTTATTGCTTACTGTAAATTGATTGATTGGATTAAGAGTGTCTCCTATGGCCCAGGCCGTAGCGTAACGGTCTGGGCACCGGACTGGTGATCCAGTCGCGGTGTGCCGCGGGTTCGACTCCCGGACCCGACACGGCCTTTACCGCATGTCATCCCCCATCTCTCTCCCGTTTCCTGTCAGCCTACTATCTGTCCCTTACAAAATCAATAAAAGGCGTAAGCCGCAAAAAAATATCTTAAAAAAAAAAAAGAGTGTCTCCTATATGCATAAATTGTCTGTGTGTCATCATGGCTACGTTTGCCATTTGACTGGCCCGCCTAGCTGTGTCTGATTCTCACTGTGACAGGAACACACCCCTCTTACAGATGCATTTATGTTATATTTTTTATTTATTTAATTGTATTTGTTGCTGTCTAAGGTTTTGCCCTTGAATCACAAGCGTCACAGACGGCCGTTTGTTGATCTGGCCGTCTGAGGCGCTTGTGTGTCGAGGCCCCTGTCCAACTGATGGCCTAATTCAATGTAAATACAGTCCCTCCTCGTACTCGATCTCCCTGCTGTTCCCCCAGACAGCTGCTCAGCGAAGGAGAGCTGGCCCTTTGCCACGCTCCCCTGCAGGGTCCTGAAAACCTCATAAAGCTCAGCCTCCAATGCAATTACAGTGCATTTGCCCCATGAAAGAAACTGGTAATGTGTATTGAACTATCGTTGTCCCACTATGACATTCCTGCAGGACAACTATTTTGTCTATGCCTTCTTCTTTTGCGGTTGTGTTGAAACGGCTTTCCACTTGGCAGACAAAAATAGTGAAAATATGACATATTAAGTTGTTATAGGGCTTACCGGTACTTGAATACAGCATAGCAGTGTCTGTGCTGGATGTTAATTTGGCTGTCGTTGGCACTGTGGTTGGAGGGTACAGGGATGAGGTTTATTCTACTTACTGATTTATCTTCTTACCACTTATTGTAAATCAGTATGGATTGAGATTGCATGTCCTACATAGATACTTATAGAATGTGTGTCAAACTGAAAATGTTTATGTTAACGGTCCATTAATTGTGACCTTTTTCATCCCGTAGGGGAAAGTTCAGAGCTGTGCTATGGCCAGCTGATCCCTAGCCATAGCACACCCACAATCTGATCTGTATGTTTTTAGCCTATAATAAAACATATGCATCTGAATTTGAAATATACGCAGGCGCACGCACGCACGCACACACGCACGCACGCATGCACGCACGCACGCACGCACGCACGCACGCACACACAATGTGTGTAACCATAGCACACCCACAATCTAGCCATAGCACACCCACAATCTGATCTGTATGTTTTTAGCCTATAATAAAACATATGCATCTGAATTTGAAATATACGCAGGCGCACGCGCACACACGCACGCACGCACGCACGCACGGACACACACACACACACACACACACACACACACACACACACACACACACAGCGGTTGAAACCCTTTTTCAATGTGCAACATGACGGTATTTGAACATGCTGTTTGCTGTTTTGCTGGTCTTCAGCCAGGACACAATGTGCTGTGGCCCAAAGTGCCAAGGGACAGCCCCGTACTGTATCCCCACACACCCAAATGACATAACTTCCTGCACATTTCTGAAGTGGGTTTAGTAAAAACAGAGATGATCCATCCAACCAGTCTGCTGACTCTACCACACCCAGCAGAATTCGTCTGGGAAACAGCTGGGCTTCATAATCATGAAATGCTTGACAAAGTCTCGCATGTACAGTAAATACATTAGAAGCAAAGCTATTCAAATTATATTCAAATAGATATATGTTATGCTATATTCAATATACAATATTCATTCTCAATATTTAAATGATCTTGTGACAGATTGAAAGATTAAAAGATTCTGGGGGATTAATACTTTCTGGAGAGAAAACAATTTAGGCATTTAGCAGACGTACTGTACGCTCTTAATCCAAAACAATGCAACCAGTGGAGTACGTGGCAATGACAAAAGCATAACTGCATATAGGCGTACTGTATTGTCATTTTTTATTTCTGTGCTATGGATACAGACAATATTTTCTTTCAGTCCAAAGTCTCATTCCCACAGTTGGTTTATCATTTTTCCCGGGGAAGGCCACCTGTTCGTTATCAACAAATGAGAGCCGGCCTTCTCCTTCCATATCTACCTCTACGATGAAGCACCAGTGTGGAGGTCACCTGGCAACACACTCACGTCCTGGTAATGACACAGCCCAAGGCCACAGACACCAGAAAGCCATCAGAGAGGCCATTATTGGGACAGCCACCTGTCCATGCATCATTTTTAACGTTTTTATAACCACAACACGCGGGCGGCCTTATGTCATTATTCTGCGAGAGGTGAGACTGGTTTATAGCTGTGGATACAGCGGTATGCCACAGCACGAGGTGGAGATTCCTGTGGTACAGACTAGAGTGACAAGCTGTAGAATGACAGATACCTGACTGACTTTGTGTTTAGAGCTGCTGTTTTATCAAGCATATAGAACAATCATATTTGCATTCTCTCTTTCGTATGCCGCGCTGACGAGGGCTGTTTGCCATAACGTCTGACAAATTGCTGACACTATTCTATATTCAATGCAATTTTCCCTGTGTCCTTGGTGCTGTAAGAATGTAATTCTAGTCTAGACTATCACCGTGACAAAGCCCAACATAAGCATAATAGTGTGAAAGTGTTGTTTATCGTACGTGGATTGAAACTGGGATGAATGTGAAAGAGGAACAGTTTAATATACTGATCGCTGAAGAGGTTGTCAAAATATGGAGGGTGGGAAGACTAAAGAAAAGATGTTCCATTACTTCACAATGACATTCTCTACTTTTGCACCATTGTAGTGTACTTACGGTACTCTGTATAGTGACAGCAGTAAGTGGGACTGCCAAAGCTGGAATTCATCAGGACAATAGAGAAAATGGAAGTTGCTTTGGGTTTACACCAAGATTCCTGTGCCATTATTAAAACTGCCAAATGGAATAAGTCCCGCACCACCACCACCACCACCGTTATGTACAGTTGATGGGATTTTTATCAATGCCATCCAAAGCAATCTGGAGGCAAAAATACAATACAATAATTTTTGGGGGGAGGGCGATATTGCCGCAATAAGAAGATTAGGCCTGTGCCCCTTCTGACAGAAAAGCCTGATTTAAAGCAGCACAGGAAAGCATTGGGGAAATCAAAATGATCAGAGGAAAGGACGGCACAATAATAGAATCATCAACAGAAAAAAGGTACATGACACAAATAATACGTACTGTAGCTTGAGTTAGTTCAGTCAGATATACTCGACGGGTTAATACACTGCTTTACTATGTGGGTGTGTATACAGTGTTATGCAAGACCCACATGTATCACTCAAAATCCCCATACATGGGAAACCCCATGGTGCCCAGGTCTTGTGACATCACGTGACAACATAAGTGTTGTCCCTGATGTCATAGTAAATGCGAAATTAAGGCCCGGCCCTACCTGGGCCCTCATCAAACCCTGTACATTCAAGACACTGCCCCCCGCTGTCACCCTTAGATCTCCATATATGGAGCTGACCTGTTCTGACATTCCGCATAATTATGTTGATCTGACCTCATCAAACCCTGTACACTCAAGACACGCTCCATATGTGGCCAGAACCGAATTCATTCCATATGTTGATCTGACCCCAGCGCCAGCGCTCGCCCAGCAGTCTGCTGTCACCCAGGCGGATGCGTGCATGTGCCAAGGTCACTTCTCGCCCTCAGGCGTCTTACTGGTATTAGCATCCCTATTGTGGGAATTTCATATTAAATAGGTGAACATTTTGGTGAAAAATATTTGATCTAACTACCTGTTATGAGCTTGTATATCAGCTATTTGCGGCAAAGAGATTTGCTTTAGAGGGAAAAAAGGAGAGGGCCAAGGATATAACCCTGACAGACAGTGGATTTAGGTGTCACCCTATGCAGCTGTAAACCTATACAGCATGCTGATACAGTATACTGTATACATATACTGTTTACATATTTTTATTGTGCCTTTCTACATATTTATCCATCTGCTAAAATGTTCTACAGTGATATTGCACAACTAAATGTAAGTTACATTTATTTAAACTATTTATTTATTTATTATGTAACCAATTATTTATTACTGGCATTATGGAATACTAATATGACCATCTGTGAGCCAACATGCACCCACACACATTCCTCAAAGTTTAATGTACTGTATTTCCTACTTTGAACAGAGCAGGCTTACAGTATGTGATAAACATTTTGATAATGCAGACTGAGCCATTGTGGCCAGCCAACTCCATGTCTGGATGACAGCTCTCCACATCAAAGTGTGTCAGAGCGGGTTGGATATCAATGGACTACCATTGAGGCCAATGGGTCTCTCGACTGCTGGGCCCATATCCAGCAGAGACCAACCGTCAAGGCCCCCTTCCATCTGCTGCCCATGTCGCGCTTGTGTGTGTGCGTGTGCGTGTGCGTGCATGCGTGCGTGCGTGCGTGCGTGCGTGCGTGTGTGCGTGCGTGCATGCGTGCATGCGTGCCTGAAGTATAAAATAAGGTCTGTCTAACGCAGCTACGCAGGTAAGGTGATTACTAGGGACCCCCTGGAACTACCTCAAGGACCCCTGGGATTCCCCAGATCGCACTCGTTTTTTTTTTTGCATACATGTACTCGTGGCAGCGTTTGTATGTGTTCTGTGCATGTGTGGTAAATAAATGGTGCATTTATATAGCGCCTTTTATATAAGGCGCTTTGCATAGATTGTGCATCCACATTCACACACACACATTCATACAGGAAACCATGTAAGGCACCAACCTGCACATCGGGGGAAAGTAAGAGTTCTGATTCTCGCTGAAGGACACTTTCACACTCTGGGGGAGCCCGGGTTCAATGGGAACCTTGACCGCTCTACCGGCCACTCTATACCCTGAGCCACTATGTACTGTCTACTATACTGTACATATGTCTGTATATGTTCATATATGCATGCCTGTGCTGACAGACGCTATAATGTTTCTCTGTTTTTCTCTTATCAAGGCTTGAGAAGACACAACAGATGGCTGGTGAGGAAAAAAGATTCTCACTCCTCCAAAAAGTGGAGGGGCTCCACCCACAGCCATCATGGGCCTTTGAATGATTTAAGAGAACTGATACAACCACGCACGCACACACACACACCACGCACACACACCACGCACACACACCATTCACACACACCACGCACACACACCACGCACACACACCACGCACGCACACCACGCACGCACACCACGCACGCACACCACGCACGCACACCACGCACGCACACCACGCACGCACACCACGCACACACACCACGCACACACACCACGCACACACACCACGTGCATAATCAGCATATGGCCACTGCAAAGTGAACTGACAACAGCTGATAAATCAGAAGAGCAAGTGTTCAGATGGACTTTGATAAATGTCCAGTATCCGGCCCACATGACCTGGATGCTGCAGCAGCACAATGTCAATGTATGTCCACATGGACACATGGCATGGTCAGCAACATGTGGACATGAGTAGTATGCCCTACAGAGGTATCATCATTTGCAAGGCTGATTGCTTTCTGCACTGCTATATTCGATCACGTAGTGAAGTGTAGATCGGTGATTCTCAAAGATTTTGGTCCGAATATAATTTAATAGTATTTATACTTGGACCCCGGATTCCACTTTGAGAACCAGCAGTACAGATGATGATCTCATGTACTGTTTCTGATATGACACCCACAGTGGAAGGACAGCGACTCTGATGGCTATTTAGATTGTGAGATGATTCATATAATAATTCCAGTCCGCAACACTAAATGCTGTATTCATTTCGGCTTTAATAGCTCACCAAAAGGCATCTCACAAAATAAATGTTCTCAAATCACTGCAAATGGGATTGAGCTACTCCACTTGCCTTTTCAGCACTAATGACGCACATTCTGACTTTGCCCTTAGATTTAATCCTTTATGTTTTATTGGGTCGGTGGAACCACTTGGTTAATTAAAATCTTTTTTTCCTTTTCCTATTTCTTTTTTAAAGGCCATCATTTCAAATAATGTTACCCAGGTCACATCCTTGCATTGCACAGTATTGGATAATCCTTTTTATAGGATTAGTAAGACAAATTCACTCAAGGACGTTCGTGAACCCATGTGAAGTAGCCTCATGTTTTTTTACTCAGCGACTCATTACCATTGCAATGTGAGGGCTCTGACGGAACAGTGCTCAAAATATCGCATGGCGATATGCAGCGAAATGTAGCAAGTAGTTGACAGATGAACTGAAGTCGACTCCGTCCATGCCGCCAATGCTTGCAGTTAGTCAAATATCATCACATGGAAATCCCTTCCATCTCAATATTATTATTATTGGATTCAAGCATTCTCCTAGGACAAAATAATAATGAAGAATACAAAACAAAACAAGAGATATCGCCTAATAGTCTCCCCGGACCTTCGTTCCCTATAGGGGGGGCCAATAATAAGACAATAAGCTTAATACTTAATCCAGCACCTCAGGCATAATCTTTTTTGTTTTGTCTCTCTTTCCCTTATTGTCTCTGTTTCCGTTTACTATCCTTTTCATTCCTCTCCCTCATCTCTTTCTCTGTGGTCATGCTCGCCCCATGATGTCCTGACATGTAATTGGGCAAGGCCAGGGCTTTAATGCTGCTCTCAATCACCTGGGGCACTGCCCTCAGTGCCCTGTCCCTCTACTGGGCCAGCTGACCCGGTTCAGCTCCTTGGAGAGCCGGGTCTAGTCGCAGAGCTCCAGGGAGGTACCTGAGGCCGTCTGGCTGAGGTGATGTCTTTCATCTTATTCTTAACACCAGACACTCTCTCACACCCACGGTAGACACACTCTTCATTCAATGACACTCTAAGATGTTGCAATTCC
>NC_139706.1:12049776-12107276 GCF_964188405.1 Protomyctophum parallelum | reverse complement strand
AGCTGTTTGTCACATGGGTGTTGAGCAGGATTCTTATATTGCTGCATTCTCTGAGCCTGCATATACTAGTGTATACAGTATACAGTATATATATATAATGTATATATAGCTTGTGCTTAGTCCGGCAATGTCAGCAAATAGCTGCCAGATATTATCTATGGAGGAGAAAGGCCTGTCATTTCTTTCTGTGTCACGGTAGCCCCTAGGTTAGCCTATAAGACATACAGTAGACGCAAAACGCTGATGGCGTGAAAACATAACCCGTGTGACCACAGCTCTGCTCCAGAGGACGCAACCATAACCCTTAGGTTAGAAATAGAATAACACAGAACAGATTATAAAAGAGACAAGAAACAGATGGGTATAGAATAGAACAGACACAACATAGAGCAAGCAAATTCAACATTTTTGTAAAAGTATCTTCCGGTGTAAAATGTAGCACGTGAAAATGCAGGCTGCACATTGTCATCTCGAATTATAAGCATAGAATTCCTGTAATTCTACAGTAGCTACAGTACCGTATGACTGTGAGTGTGTGCAGTATGCACTCTGACATGAAAGAAGGAGGGATTAACCAAGACTGAGCACAAAATGTTGTGAAAACAGGGTTGCCGAGCGTTGAAAAGACGCTGCCAGTATGTGGGTCGCTTTTAAGGAGTTCAATTTCGACGCATTGTTTTTGCAACTCTCCTGGTGCGCACTGGGTGAAATTCATGTGTTTGATGTTGGTGCATGCATTGTTCGAACTCGAAGGAGAATAGTAGTGTACAACATGACCTTCTCCTGTACTGTACTGTACTGTACTGTATGGGGCAAAGTATATATGTGCTTGCATGAAGTGATCATGGAGTAGGGCAGTAGGCAACCACACACCATGGGCGGAGCTTGGAGGGGTGCAGGGGGGGCACTGCACCCCCTGGCAAAAAATAAAAAATAAATAAATAAATATATATATATATATATTTTTTGGCTTCTGACTGTAGTTTGTAATCATCTCTCTTATCATGATATGATGACTCGCTGTACGGCTGTAGTGCATGTGTGTATGTGTGTGAGCTGCTGTACTACCTAAATAACTAATTCTTAGGGGTTAGGGCATTGTAAAAACGCTAAAATAATAAAATAAAGGTAAAAAAAATCGCGTGTTCGCGTGCGCAACTGCGCACGGGTGTCGTTCGCCAAGCAGTCGCACCCCCAGGCGTCAAGTTCAAGCTCCGCCAATGCCACACACCCTTACATTCGACATACAGACATTCAAAACATTCAACACATAATAATCGCACACGCGCACACACACACACACACACACACACACACACATACACACACACACACACACACACACACACACACACACACACACTCACACATTAGGACAGGACAGGAAAATGTTTGGCATTTAGTATGGCGGTGTGACTCTGCTCTTCTGATATCATATCATCTGATATCACATTTGATATCTCAGATTATCTGTGCACCGAGACACAGCTCTGATATCAACAACAAACCCCAGAGCAGCTAGAGCATAACATAAAGACATAACATCAACAACATAACTATCAATGCATCCATATACCACATAGATACTGAACATATTATCACATGATCATAATACAATCCATAAAACACATTATAATCAGATACCCATAACATAACTAGATACCACATATAGTACAATCCATAAATCACGTTTATAATCACAGAATCACCCATTACAGAAATATTGCCACAGGGAGGGGGCCGGGGAGGTGGAGGAATTTTTAACACTGACATCTGACATCTGACGTCTGACGTCAGCTAGCATGAGGACAGTGTAGTGACTGCTTAAAAGAACACCTGATTGAATGTGGGCGTGAGTGAGTTAGCTGGCAGTCAATCACCATTTCCACACTTGAGCAGACAAGCGTGGCCAAAGGAAGCTAACTGACGGCGTCTTTTCCGGGTTTTTAGACAGCCGGTGGATGGAAAAGAAGCTCCACCCACGCGGCTGAATGCCGCGACGGCCAGATTCCCCAAAACGCTTGCCCTTGCCGCAGTCAGCCGCGTGGTGCTTCATTTCCATCCACCAGCTGTCTGAAAACCCGGAAAAGACACGCCCAGAGAGCAGACTGCTGATTTAAAGGAACAGAATGAATTACTGATAGAGAATGAAAGGGATATTACATAATAAACCTTCTGCCTTCCGTGTCTCAATGAACTATCGCTGCGCTGAATTTTATCTCTTGTATGGCAAAAAAAAAAGCAATAACCCAGTTGCCTTCCACTATCCTTTCCATGCACTACTGATACAGCAACACCACAACTATGTTCTGTAGAGAGACCTGGCTGTGAGTGACGATGTGATTAATGGGGTCTCTCCTACCCAGGTAAATCTCCATGCCTTGTATATTAGCCATTAGCCATAGTCTGTGTACACACCAAGTATTACCTGCATAAAGTGCATATACAGCAGGGAAAAGCAGGACTAACTTTGCTCTCTGGGACAAGAAGCGTAGAAAACAGTACTCGGAAATGTTTTATTGAAGCTAGTTGCTTAATGCTGAGGCAGGCCTACTTCTTTAGTTCATTTGTAGTCAGGTTGGAGTAACGGTACAGTATGTGGACCTGCTGGGCTCAAAGATGAAGATGAATCCTGATCACTTCATCCAGAAACCAGCATACAGTGGCGTGCACAGATAGACACTAGGGGGTGCTAGAGCACCACCTGCCCTTGCCCTCTGGACAGCAATGTGCCCTTTTATGTATGTACAGTATGTATCTATGTATTTGGTTAAAATGGGTAGGGTTTAAAAAAAGGCAAGAGTTTGCTCTGGTGCACTGGCCTAAAAGTGGGTCCTTAAAAACTGCTAAAACTTCTGAAATGTATGTATGTAGGTATGTATGTGTGTATGTATTTTAAAAGGGGAGGCTTTTTTGTAAAAATCCCTGCCTACCTTCATATATTTAAAATGAGTCCAAAATAGGGTTACCAGTGAAGGGCAAACTGCCTATTCACTGGGGACTATGCAAGGCAGAGGCGTCCACCCCCCTGAGTCCAAGTTTAAGCTAGACCGCATACCTAAACCATACTCTAAAACCCAATGGTAAAATGGATATAAAAAAGGACATTAATAAAACAACCTAAAACCATACAGGAGTAAAAGTTCACAGCAAGGCCTGGATACTATTTATTTATTTTACAGATAAATGAACAGAAAGGGGACAGTATGTATGTATGTATGTATGTATGTATGTATGTATGTATGTATGTATGTATGTATGTATGTATGTATGTATGTATGTATGTATGTATGTACTGTATGTATGTATGTACTGTATGTATGTATGTGTGTATTTGGTATGTGGACCATGGTGACATTTTTCAATTATTGATAGAACAAGCTTCTAATATATTATTTATGCCCCAAAATCTATAAATCTCACACTATTAAAGCAACCGGCCGGTTCCACGCGCTGCACAAGGTGCCCTTTTTTCACTTGAGTATGTAATGTAGATCTACATTACATACAGTGGGTGACAATATTATCACATGAAAATATGAAATTACCTACCTAGGTTCCATCCTGGAGGAAAATCTTGCCGTGATAAAATGGCCACCAACGTAATCAAAAAAGTCAACCAAAGAACAAGATTCCTATACAGGATCTCCTCACTGGTCAACAAAAACACCTTGAAGACCCTAACATGAGCCCTCGTACAAGGTTTCTTCTACTATGCATGCATCTCTTGGTACAGCACCTCTAAGGCCCTAAAACAAGGCTCCAGACTTCCCAAAACAAACTGCTCAGGCTACTACTTGGCCTCACTCCCCGAACCCACCTCACCCCTGCCCACTTTGACAGTACAGCATCTTGCAATGGGTCTGGTCCACAAGATTCGCTACACCACCAAGATACCCATGTACCTGTCTAAATACTTCCTTAATGTCAACAAAGTCACACCCACAACACCAGAGGGAGTTCAACAATCCATGTGCAACCCAGATTCGGGACAAACAAGGGACTAAATTAATTTCGCTCCTATGCCACCAAAATGTGGAACGCCCTACCAACAGTCATTAAGACATGCAAATCCCTTGACGCCTTCAAAACTGCTCTCAAAGGGCACCTACGGACGGCTGAAATTCGAAACTGGCCCCCGTAAAATCTGATTCCCCCACCCACCCCTTTTCCCCCCTCACTGTATATGTTATTTTTTTCCCCTTTTTACCTCCTATGATGATTTCCTGTTTTTGGCTATATACAAGTGTATATTCGTCCGTCTCTATTTGATGAATTGAAAATGGTGGGCCCTATTGTAAACAAGTGTAATGCTTTATGGTGTTGTCCACACACAGTTAACAGTTTTTGTATTGAGTTGTGCTTGAAATGTACTGAAATTCTGCAAACTGTTAATAAATAAAGAAAGAAATCAAACATTAAATCCATTAAAAGAAGAAAAGCCCATTTAAAATCCATCCCTTTATTTCTTTCACAGGCTCTTGATTAGAATAGATCAGGGGTTTTCAACCATTTCCACATCAAGGTCCATTATTTATTCAGCATTTGAGCCATGAACCACCATTCACCGAGATTTAGCCTCTCATACCAAAGACTTTGGTGTCGTTGGATAGGCTTTTGTCCACAATTCCATGCTGTATTAATGTTGGTACCATTAGGAGAGAATAACAATCACAATAACAATTCTTCTACATTCTCTAGTTGTGTAGACTTCTTGTAAATTAAGTAATGCAGACGTTTAACAATAATTTTACTCTTGAGAGCGTAACATGAAAGGACACATTGGGGTCAATTTAGTTTAATTTTACTTCTATTAAAGTATCTAATAAGAGGTTTACCAACTCTCCATCATTTAGCTGGGGACCACTGGGAACCCCCTCAAGCACCACTGGCGGTCCCCGGACCACTGGTTGAAAACCACTGGATTAGATTAGATTAGATTACTTAAAAAGCAGTATGTCAAACAGATGATGAAGTGCCTCTCAAACATCAAAGTAGCATTTATTTATTCTACTGCCTTGGCACAGTGACTTGGCATGAACATTACTCATATAGTATTTGTTTTTTGTCGGCACTGAGGAAATATCAACTTATTCGACACTTTTGTAATTACTGTAAAATGTTGGGGGACAAAGTGAAAGCAATGTAAACTCTAGACAGTCTCGGCATATCCGGATCTGGAGGCATCTAAATTCAGTATGTATGGGTCTAGAGATAAAACCAAAAAAAAAAAGTGTTGCAACTCTGTGTGGGTGTGTGTGTGTGTGGGGGGGGGGGAGGGGGGGGGAGTTCCAGACCCACAGGAACGCACCCAGGGTGCCGGCCCGATTCCACAGCCCACCCCGTGTCAGAAACCCCTCTACTGTACCCTCTACTGTACTGTACTATACTGTCACTGTACTGTACTGGTACACCCGAAATCACCATATATACAGTTAATATGTGCGTGTGTGTGTGTGTGTGTGTGTGTGTTAGGTTGCGCACAGGTGGTGAAAAACAACCATGCTGTTTTCGTGCTCAGACGCACCCACCGAGCCAGCCAGCCAGCCAGCCAGCCACCCACACACATAGCTCCGTAAGGGAGTGGTTGACACATAGCTCCGTAAGGGAGTGGTTGCATCACTCAAAAACAACAGTTTTAGACACTCCTTCATATTGGAATGTTAATAAAGTATTCAATCAATCAGGATAGGTTTCCTAAGCAGTATAGGTGTATGTTTTGTTCTAGCCCCTACAATTTTTTAATTTAGATGTCCCCACTCACACCAAACTAAGACATCAGCTGCGGTACAGTTTGAATTAAGAGCCCACACGACAAATGTTCTTAAACCCGTAACCTGGGCACATGTGGCTCCTTTCTTAATAAACATATCCGAAGCAAAGTCATGGCCAAATTACGGGGAAGAACAATCTGTTGGGCCCTTCAGTGGTATTGCATGCTGTAGCCTTAGCCTTAGAAATTATACTCCATGGGGCACTTCAATTCTGTCTGGCTGCCCATTAAGACAACCACCATGCTGGCTCATTAATGTCCTGCAGACACACAGGAATTAACTGTGCGCTACCGCAGGCTGATGTTGGCTGAGACTCTTCTCCAGCCTCTCTAACAGCCCTTGTTCCCCTCCGAGGACAGTGGTTGAATGAGGAAAATCAATATCAGCCTCCTAGACGAACCAGTAAGCCCCAGAATTAGTAGAATAATGATTCCTTTTTAAAGAGGGATATTGTTTTCAAATTATGTAATGATTATAGAAGTAGTGTGGGTGGATGGGGTGACCACAGACAGTGTGACCTTGACCTTGTCTCACTATCTACCGGTGTTAGGGGTGTGACGATACATTTAAACAGCGATACGATACGTATCACGATACATGGTTGACGATATGATACATGGACCATATTGGTTCATTATGACGATCCGATACGATTCAATGATTTGAAATCGATACAGTAACTATTTTAAACTAAGTAATTAAACCCCTTTTTATTTTTTCTTCTAAAAATTGCCAAACACCACACACAAAAATGTAGTATTAATATAATCGATTATTTGCATAGCAAAACGATTCAATACGGATTATTTGCATTGCAAAACGATACGATACACCGTTTTCATTTCGATATACTTCGATTCTTGAAATTAAAATCGATTTTTTGATGCAGTTACCATATCATTACACCCTGCCCTAACCGGTATGTACTCTCATCTACACTGGTGCTAGTGTAGAACGGAGTACCCATTTCATATCAAGGTCCACAATTTATTTGGCATTTGTGCAACGGACCAGAGCCAAACAATTATATGTTGTTGGTGTTGGATAAGAGTTTGTCCACAATTCCATGCTGTATTGATGTGGGTACCATAGGAGAAATAACAGCCAAACGTTCATCAAAATAACAATTCTTCTACATTCTCTAATTGTGTAGACTTATTGTAAATTAAGTAATGCAGATGTATAACAATAATTTAACTCTTGAGAGCGTAAAATGAAACCAAATGCACCCGTCCATTTGGTTTCATTTCACGCTCTCAAGAGTTAAAGACCTACTGAAATAAAAAATATGTTTTTCACACTTTTAGACCATATCCGTGGTCATCATAACCTGGATGCAAAGAAATAAGGGAAAATATTCATTTGTGTGTATTTTTATATCAAACGTCAATAAAATCGAATTTGAATTACTTCCTTTGAATGAAAAAGTCCTGCGTGATGACGTGTCGAGGCTCATTAATGAATATTGATTAAATTCACCTGTTTTATTCCCATTGCTGCGACATCCACCAAACACAGGTGGTTTTGATTACAGAATACTCCGTTTTTAATCCCATTCAAGATGACACCCAGACAGTGTATTACTCGTTTTAAACTTAATCATCATGCTAAAATATCTGAAAACATTATAGGTTAGAATTAAGCCATGAGCTTTGCCTGTCTCTCTCTGACTTTGTTTACAAACAAGCTGCATGTGCGTGCAGCCGTGCACGCATCGCACACGTAGCAGAGCAACGTCCCATTGCCAGGAGGGATATGTGACGTTCTGATTGGTTAAAAAACGCACATTATTCCGTTTGAGCGTGAAACTATACCTTATATATTAATAGAGACGTCACCGGATTTCTCCTCCCATCCACTTGCATTAAGTTGCTCAAAAGTACGTACATGAGGCGATTTCACTCCTCCTTCCGGGTAGGAACAGAGTGCATTCTGGGATGGATTGCCCCAATAACATGACTATCATTGTGCCATTTGCACTCGTCCATGTGTCATGGGCCCAATAACATGAACGTGCGCAATGATAGTCAACGGCCCAGCGCTGGCTCGAGCTGCAATACCAAATTCGGCCACTGTGTCCATTTCACCTAGGGGTTTCCTGCTGGTGCCGTCTCTATTAATATATACGAAGGAAACTACAAAATAAAATGCTCCAAATAGCCATTTCACCCCATCTTTAAAGGGTACATTTTATTTGGTTACCAATTCTTCCGTCATTCAGCTGGGGACCACCTGGAAGTTGGAACCCCCTCAAGGACCACTGGTTGTCCCTGGACCACATGGTTGAAAACCACTGGCCTAGAGGAACCTGCAGCAACCTCAGATGAATTAGCATATTGTTGATTCCTTATTACTGTAAGGCCTGCATGGCAGGAGAGGATGTTCCTTCTCTACAGCATGTGCTTCCTAGCTAGAATAGTTTCAGCCAGGGTGACAAATATAACCCTTGGCTGTCAGAGGATACTTTCTGCCTCTATGACTGTGCAGTAACTTAAACTTGAACTTATCCCGTTCTCATACAGCAAGCAACTTGGCTGACCCTCACTTGGAGTTCTTTGCTTCTCTACGGAGCTGAGCTAGCAGTCCAGGTTAGACGGGCAACTGTTTTATATTTTTTTATTATTTTTTGTTTTTTTATTGTGGCAGCCAGCCATTGCCCCGGCAACAGCCAATATATATATTTTTTCTTTTTCCTAATTTCCTACCAATAGGGATAGAATATCATTTTTTTTGCTGCCTCTGCCTGTCATTTTATGAACAAGGTGGAATTTAAGTTTTAAAAAGCAATATTCACACCGCAGCTAAGTGTTCGTTCAATAACAGGGGTCTCCCCGTCTCTCCAGTTCTTTATTAAACAGAAAATTGAGTTTCAGGTCAAGACTACAAATTAGCCAATCACGATAGAGTACAGGATACAGGACAAACTGAAGTGATGAAATTGAAACTGGAACACTATGAAATTGAACCCGATAAAGATCGTTGTAGGGTTCTCTCTCCTGATTGAAAAAAAATAAAGGTATTTGAACTTGAAAATGTATTTTCTGTTTACTAAAGAGCTGGAGAGATGTGGACCCATGTTACTGAACAAACACCCTATTGCAATGATTATCAGAAGATTGAGCCTTTTAGCAAAACCTTTCACTACACTATTTTATGTGATGATAACGGATGTGCCACCAGCTCTTGAAGCTTATTTATCACTATGATCAGTGATGCTGATTGCTGATTGAGTCAAACCGGTATCACCATATGCTTTTTAGCCATTTGAATTGCCTTCTTCTGGATAATTCTAGTATTATGCTGATGATATGGTTGTTCATAGGCTGGTCATGGGGACAGGGTCACTGTGTAATTAGGGAATTAGGGACAGCAGGTGTGGCCAAGTTATTAATACATGTTTCTCCTGATGGCGTAGTAATGGTTCCTCCACGATCACAAGCGCCCTCCCCCCTCTCTCTCCCAAATTGGATGCCAGAACAACCTTCCTCATATACACTGTCAGCTATTCAACTACTAAATAGGACTGGACCGCCCACCACTCTGCTTTGCTATAATAAACAGATTATGGTTGTTACATGCTTGCTTTACTGCTTGAATGTACTTACATGTGGTTTGCGTGTTTCTGTTTATAGTGCAGTGCACGTTCTTGGTGTTTTTGCAGTGATGCTTTTGGCAATTGAAGAATGTCTCTGTGCCAATAACGAAGCTTTCGTATATTGCAGTGGATTGACAGCTGGCAACATGGTTTCACGATCTATGAAGCCTGTCGCCTGTCTGTTGGAGATTAAGAAACATGGCATGATGGCAGACACACTTCTATGCAGGCAGGCATACAAGTGTAAGTGCATATTGTGGTGTATACTGTAGAATATGCACACACACACACACACACGCGCGCACGCACGCACGCACGCACGCACGCACGCACACACACACACACACACACACACACACACACACACACACACACACACACACACACACACACACACACACACACACACACACACACACACACACACACACACACACACACACACACACACACACACACACACACACACACACACACACACACACACACACAAAGCTGCCTTTAAAGCATGCCTAGAAAGACATGCATAATAGTTGAGAAACAGTTGAGAATAGCATGCAGGCATGATGAAAACAATGAGCAAAGTCCCTGACCTAGCACTTGAGATTTACCTTGTCTCCTGTCACACAGTGGCCAAGCAAGCACAGGGTGGAAAAAAAATCCCCTCTCCTTTCCCCGCGACAACTTTCCGTCAAGCGTTGCTATTACATAATCGGACCGAACAGTGCTTCTATTGCCCCTATCTTTCCTTCATGGAAAAAATGAGGTTATTAATCAAGATGGTCAACACAGTGTTCTGCTCGATGGGGAAGGCAGAATGGGGGGGAGGGGGGGCTGTACTGTATAGGTACTGCAGAGCACTGTACTGAAATAACTGAACAGGATTGGTTGGGATGGATGGAAAAGACCAGATGATCATTTCACACAATGACAGATCGAGGAAGTGCTTTCAGATCGACCTCAAAAGGGCAATTCAGACAAGTACAATTTTTCTCCAGAACGTTTGCATGCTTACATTTATCCTCTGGAGTACAAAGGTATCCTGTGACGAAAATAGCAGACCTACGAGCTCTCAATATGTCGAGGACGTGCTGGCAGGACAGCAAAATCATTCCTATGGGGAGTTTTTGTTCAGTATATCGGGGTTCTCCCCATGATCTCTCCAGCTCTTTAGTAAACAGAAAAGACCGTTTCGGGTCGAGATAATAATGTAATCCAGTTGGGAGAGAGAAGTCATACAGTACGTACGTCGTACAGTATGAAAAAGTTAAGTCAAAAGCGATGAAACAAATAAATGGGTACCCAAGTCTGTGTGTTTGACTGGATTGTTGAATTCCTACAATGACCATAATGCTTTGCTGCACTGCTCCTCCTTGTGGAGAGGGGGGGGAGGCTGTGTGGAGGTATGACTTGTAGTCCATGAAGGAAGTTCAATTACAATTTTAGCAGACGCTCTTAATCGGGCAATGATGGAGTCTGAAGAGGTGGGTTTTCAGACTACGGTGGAAGATTGGGAGTGAGGCTGCAGTTCTGATTGTAATGGGAAGTGCATCCCATAGTTTTGGAGATCACATTTTCATGACAAATTTTGGTCATGAACATGGCGTTTCTCTAGGTCGTCCTCAGACGAGCCCTCCATCGTCGTTTCCAGTCATCCCGGTTCTCCATACATCTGGCCAGTTTGTTGCTCCTGCATCGCTCTTGAGTACATCCACGTATGTTCGTGATCGATGCCCGTGTGTTGTTTCCCATAGCACCAGTTTGCTGGCTGGCAGTTCTTGATGCCTTTGGCAGTGTCCCGCTAGTCTCATTCTCCTGTCATGAATAAAATATAAAAGAAAAACACTATATTGCACACATAAAAGCCCAGGAAATTGTTTCTTGTATCCTCAACATCATTAAAATAAGATCTGGTTGCAAAAGGGGTGAGTAAGCATCAGACATGTCAACTGCATTCCACAACAATAAGCCCCGGTTTGGTGCTGGCACAAACACTCTCAATTTCGCTCTAGAGGAAATTCTGGGGGCTTTGTCATAAAATCCCCCAGGCTTTAATGAGTAGCCTACTGAGTGTCCATCTATTCCAGTGGTGGAAAAAGTACCCAATTATCTTTACTTAAGTAAAAGTAATACTGCAACATAAAAATAGCCCGGAATTCAACATTTACTTGAGTAAAAGTACAAAAGTATTGGCTTAAAAATGTACTTAAACTACCAAAAGTAGAAAGTACTCATTGTGCAGAATCATTTCAAGTTTTCAAATGTATAAAAATATTTTGAAAATAGCAGATCTACAATCTACAAGCATTGTGAGCTTGTAGATCGGCTATTTTCAAATGGACGAAATGTACAGTGTATGTACAGTAGCACTGAAGTGAATCTACAAAGTAACTATAGTAACAAAAGTTTTCAAATGTAATAGTGGAGTAAAAGTAATTTTTTTGGACCCGAGATATAGTAGAAGTAAAAGTATTGGAAATACCTCAAAATTGTACATAAGTACAGAACTTAAGTATATGTACTCGCTGTAGGTACTTTACACCCTGCCATCTACTCCCATAGTGAGAAAAAAGAACACCCCATGAACATTATTTGGATATTAAGCTCATAACCTCTCAGAGAAAAATACCACCCGGTCAAATGAATTACAATTATACCCAGTGGTTTTGTAATGGGCTGTACACTCTTTTGTCAGTGACACATGTACAACTTGATCCGCTAAAGTTCAAGTGGAAGTGCAAGGCATTAGTGTCCGTAATGGGACATTTAGCTCACTGAATAACCGTGCAATCACAGTAAGAGCGATTACAGAAATGTGTAGTCTACAAAAAGCACAATGATAGAGTTGACAAAAATGAAATGAATGAAAGTGACAGATGTGCAGTCAAGTCAATATTGTTCCAATCAAGCAATTAAGTTATATCTTTTCATTTTAATCTTCTTTCTAGTGTCTTTTCAATATATTTCTTTTGGCATTTTTGGCATTTAATAAGGGTAACGAAAGTGGGGGCAAAGTGGAGTGGTTCTACACCAGGATTCTTTTTACTGGCAGTATGAAGAAAAACTAATTTACAGTTGGAAATGTATACAATATCCAAAACAAAAATCTAAAATGACACGAAAAAGTGCTTCCTTTCCTTTCTGATTTGATATTTCAAATCCTCTCTCTCTCTCTCTCTCTCCACTATATATATTTAGTAAAAAAGTAAAAATGTCAGATATACAAGCTAGCAATGCGTCGTAGTACAAATAATATAATATAGGGTGGTTAAAAGTGGTTAAAAAACGTTCTCCCCCCTAACCCGGGGTGGTTGTGATGTGATCTGCGTAAGGATGACAAGCTCTGACCGACTATGAAAAATCCAACATTGATTTAATGTCAAAAGTAATAAAGAATAGGGTGACCTGTTGGAAGGACTACAGCGTGCATTTATCTATCGTCCTTTGCCCTAGGCTTTAATTAATAGTTATAAAAGAGTGGAGAGAGCTGCCAACCTGACCTGTCTGGCACTGGCATTAATTTCCTAAGCCTCTCTAAGAAAGTGAGAAAAATGTTAAATGTCGACATAAGGGTAAACATCCTCCAGTTAATGTTGATAAAATGAGTAATTATATCATAAATGGGTTCTAAATTCTAATGTCACTGTGTGTTATTGTAGGCCTAGTAGACCGACTGATTTCTTGTGCTTGTTCTTGTCAATACTGTGGAAGAAAAGGTTAAATTTGTAATGCAGATGACATGTCATTGAAACCGGCTTGTTACAGTAAATTACCTCCGGACTGGAAAAGTTAAGAGTCACAAAATCTGAATCCAACTCATGACACAAACCCGTTTTCTGCCCCACGAATGGAGGGGCTGGAAGTAGCGCCGCGGCTTGTGATTAGGTCAGTCAAGTGAACTTTGGAACTTTCGACACGGCAACTCTCTCGCCAAAGTGTTTAGCTCGCTTGGTGGTGTCTCTCGTCTCGTGGCTCAAGTTCGCTTGAGACGGCGCCCCTCCGTCGCAGTCTAAAACTATAGGGCGAAAGTCCCTCCCTTCGTAGGGCAGAAAACTGTGTTGCACTCATGACCTGCGTTGCATGTCACCCCCTTTTAGTTATCCGATTCATTTATTTCCTCAACTTTCCGTTTAATGAGGCAGAAATGTACCGTATGTCTTTAAAAAATAATTACATTAAATAGAGACTATTACTAAGCAAACATTTCCAATACCTGCTGTATGTTACCCAGCCGTATACGGGAGGCTAATGATGGCATTAAACGTACATGTGCAATGCCGCAGGCAACAAGATGACGGCCTTCAGGCTAAAGCCACTGAGGCACTCCATACCATCTGCCTGCAGATATGATGCAGAGTGGAAATGCATACCGCGTACATACTGTCGGAATAATTGGGGCAGAAAGGCTTGCAATGGCATATGCTTTCACTATCATAAACTGGGAATCATTAATCTGGGGGGGAAAAAGAAATATCACAGTATTATTTAGCAAATACATACGATATTGTAACATTAATATTGTATTGTGATGAAATAAAACAATGTACTAAATCTCCCTTCTCACGTTGTGAGCTTGTAGATGGACTATGTGTGCTATGTTTGACTTTTCTTTTTGCTCAGCGGTCCAGGCACCTTGGCCGGAAGTCCGAGTCTGGCAGTGTGACGTGGGTTCGACTCCCGATCCCGACGGCCTTTACTGCATGTCACACCCCCATTTCCTGTCAGCCATGTCCCTCTATACAAAATACAACTGCTATATCACATCCCAGACAATTTGTAGTCTCATATCTCGATATCAATATAATATCCATATAATTGCCAAGCCTGAGATCAAGCCCCAATTAACTCCCGTTCCATAATTCCAATAAGGTTGCCACCTGGTGAAGAATTACAGGCCCATTACTGCCCGTCACTATTTGCATAGTAATTTGTTGGATGGAAGGCATTCTACTGAGATTTATCTCAGGATTACATACTGTAAACAGTGTAAAGAGTTAAGGGACATGCATCCACCAGTACTGAAACAGAGTATAGGTGTATAAGGTCTAGGTGTTATGCATGGAAACATTTGTAATTCCAGGTGCATCTATGGGATATTTCACTGTGTAAGATCTTAAGGAAGGCTTTTTCTGTTGCACAAGGCGATCACAGAGATAACAGTGCATGGATCTAGCATCAGCCATTTCATTCAGATCTTGTTTTGTATAGTCCTTTGAACATTATGATTAGCTTGGGAAGCACACCAAGGCCAAAATCTACACAGTGAAATCCTGGGTGTTCAATTAACTCTGAGATTGTTCAATGTAACCAAATGGAAGGGTCCATTTGGTTACACTTTACTGTTAGAGTTAATGGATTTTGCCGTGTGTGATGTCGATAAGCTGGAATGCCAGCCCTAGATGCCTATCTGGCCAGGAAAAGGAAAAGGTGTGTGTGTGACTGTGTGCTGTGTGTGCTGTGTGTGCTGTGTGTGTGTGTGTGTGTGTGTGTGTGTGTGTGTGTGTGTGCGTGTGTGTGTGTGTGCGCTGTGCTGCGCTGCGTGCGTGCTCTGCGTGCGTGCATGCATGTGAAGAATCATATGTTATATATATTTTACATTTTTGTTTGGCCAATTCCCAATCTGTGATTTGTGAAACAACAGCACTGAAAGGAGTCTATACACACTAATGCTGTGTTTCCTAAACGCTTATTTAGCACAATGTTTTAAATTCATGGGAATTGCTTCTGAACATTTACGTATACTATTGCTATAGTTTGACCCATTCCAATACTCTTAATCTTGTACAATTGACTGAAATCAGTCACGGTGACTGAAAACTTTGATCAATAGAGTTATACACAGGCAGGGCGTGTTGATGTCTAGCACTTTTGTGTAATTAGCAATGACACGGTTCAATATTCTGTGTCGATGTATCCAGGCGCAACTCTGAGAGTGAACACAATTTGTACTGTATAATTATTTTAATTGATAATGTTATTTGAATCAATACATCTGCGTTGCATGGCTGGAGGTCGTCTCCCTCGTTGTGTTGATTTTGGCATTTAGATTTAGATTTAGTTTTTAGTGATAGTCCTTTGAGTAAAATGTAGTTTAGTTTTAGTCACATCTTTGTCATCCGTAATGTTTTAGGTGACCTTCACACCAGAAAGCTTTACTGCGATTGAAACGAATCCTGCTGCACATTGTCCGAAAGTGCGCTTCGTTTTGGCAGGTGTGAAGGCTCATTCGAATCCTAATGCATATCAAAGAACCGCATTCTACTCCGCCAAAAAACGGGGGTTTCGCTTCGCTTCCAATCGCACTTGATTCCGATTCGGTGCAGGTGGGAATGCAATCCGTAGCAAATAAAGGAAATGAAGCAAACGATGTGGCGGATAAGGAGCTGCACAGTTGGAGTCGGAGAATGGATATTCATTCATTCATTGTTCTGTTACTACCTTGTAGGTGCGGGTTGTACTGTTAAGTAACTTGAACAATAACCCTAAAAACTGCATGACAAAATATCATGATAATATCATGTAGCGTGATGCTGCTTGAAAAAATATCATATTATATTTTTCAATATCAGCCACCCCTACTCTCAAGTTTGCACTCTCATGCTCATTAGCCAAGGTTGCAGTGACTACATTTGACTTCTAACTTAACTGTGTGACCTCGCCACTGGACCACTGTGCCCACACAGTGACCCCTTTGCTTATCCCCTCCCTCCCCGCTGTGTGTGTGTCCACTCAATGGCCAGGCTGCACGTACTGGCCGCCCCACAACCCCCCACCCCCAACTGTTGTTGTAAGAGTAACACTCACACTGTGTCGAACACATTGATTTTTAAACAGCGGTGCGTCAAACCCGCCGCTGTCATGGTAATGCTTCTTTACACATTCAATTGAACTGCAAGCAGCAGCTGTGCCACACATGAGGTGAACAGGTTTGCAAGATGCGGAGATGGAGGGCTTGAACATACCTAGATAATAGATATATAGCCTCCCCCTGGCCAGCCGGAGGGAAAGGAACTGGTTCAAGTCCCCCAGGACTAGGTTGGTGGAGGGTGTGTAGAGCCCAGGATCACATTAGATGATTGACACAGGGGTGAAAAATGGGTTACAAAATCGTGGGATAAAAAAGAAATATATAAAATAAAATAAAAGATAATAGATATAAGATTTTCTTTTCAAAATAGATAAAATAAAGGTATTAGAGCCCATCACTATAGTGTAAACGATGTTTATGAGCATTAAACAGCTGGATGTAATTTGTCTCCTGCGAGGTGAAGTGAGGTGAATTGGAGGTAGACCTTGTTTTGAAGATGAGGGGATTAGTCAGCTGTGTGTACACATTTGCACATGCATGAGTGCTTACGTCTGTGTTAGCATGCATTTGCTGCGTGGCCTTTGTGTTCCTGCAAGTGATGTAAATGCGTGCAGTATACAAGGCACATGTGCATGCATTTGATTGTTTGTATGTCTGTCAGCCATGTCTTCCATCACTCATTTAAGGATGTGTATCCGTGCCTTTATGTCTGTGCATGTGCGAGCCTGCGAGGTATCTATTTGCCTTCAGAATATGCTTACAGTTGAGTGAGTCTGTAATAATACATTAGCGCCGTATAAATGTCTGTGCGTTAGCGTGTTCATACACATCTTTTGCCTCTAAACAAACTATATCACTTAACATGATTGAAATGGGGTCACTTGACTGAATGCCAGGAGACAGAGCGTTGATATTCTTCTCTGCTGCATCAGCGTCAATGCCAAGCTGGATATCTATAGACATAACAACACTGACGGGGAAGGCGGTGGAAGCCGAGTTCTATCCTACGTGGTGGTGTAGGAGGCCCGCGTCAAATGCTCTTGTGTGATTGATTACACGCTACAAGCTAATGAGATAAACAGAGCCCAAATCGATTCAGTCGGGGAGAAACCGCGCCAGAGGGGGATATGTGCAGCGGTGTGCAATGGCTGCATTGACACGCTCATATTCAAGGAGCCACAGAGACAGAACCAGGCTGCAGTGCTGTTTGGCAGAGATCGGTGCCGCCTGCCACCTCCATCGCAAACAAGGTGCTGCCTTATCCGCCCCCCACCCACTAAAGTCAGGTTAACGCTTGCCTCAGATGAAAAAAACTAACGATGGGAACTGACATGTTAGCGTACTGCTGCTTCACAATCACAGCTGAGAGAAAGCCTTACTTTTTGTTTTTATTCCCCCACAGCCACACACAACAAAGGAGGCAGAGGCTGTATAAGGAAAGCAGTAACTTGCAGTGATGGGGAAAAGATATGCTTCTCTCCACCATGTGCTGAAGTGAGTGACAAAACCAAATGACAGCTATTACTGACTTCAGCAGGACGGGGAGACTATCTTTTTTCAAGAGAAGGGCTGTCCAACCAGCCCAATTTAGGCAGCCTCTCACTGAAGCCGCCACCGCAGCTTGCCGCTTGTCGCTTGTCGCTGTCCTCGAAAACCATTGGCTAATGAGGGATGGAGTGACGAATGTGGCTGGTAGTCTGCTTAACCAATTAAAACCGCCACGCTTCAGCGAGATGACTGTAAGAGGATAGAAAACAATAGTTGAAATATGGAGAAAGGAGATTTGTGTCCGACAGTGACGCTATGCAAGGTGCTGGATGGCCATGTGTGACGTGGAGCCTGTCACCTGCCCAAACCGTTTTAACATCAACCACAGCAATGCAACTCAACGAGTTAATTGCATTGGTGTGGTTGACCTTAAAGCGAGTTTGTCCCTATCGGTGTGGTTTGTGCTTTAGAATCGGCCTCAGGTCTAAATGGGTTAAATATATCCTTTGTGTCAATCAATTCATAATGTAAACATCACACCTGTGTGAAGTGAGGGGCGCTCTTATCATCATACGTCATCATACAGCCTGTACAGTACATCATCTCATTCTGGCCAATGACAATTTGCATCCTCACCTTTGTCTTCAATGTTTGCGTTTCCACAGACCCTCAAAGCTGGACATAGAGTATTGTACACTTACTAGCAGGTCTCACGTGGTGATTTAGGGCTTTTGGAATTAATGTCCATTTATGCTGAACATTAAAGGGATTTTACGATGCTGCAGGCAAATATTTACAGTACTGTACTTCAAATACTGTATGTGGAATATGTGAGAAAAATAATATGTGAACGGAAATGCCATGGCTTCCTTACTCGGAGGTGTAGTTCCAGACTCTATATACTGTAGCATTCTGAGATTGTGGAATAGTTGTCTGGTTACGCAAGAGTATGCTTGAGCAGCAAAAGTGTTATGCAGAAATGTATAAAGCTAAGTAATGCCAAGACATCTCTGCAGTGCAATGTCTAACCCACAAGAACCCGCCTCCATAAAGAACATCCACAACTGGGAAATAATTGAAAGTAAAAGTAGTCTTCTTTTGCTTTTTGCAGCCTATTATCTCCATTAGGCTGAAACAGCTCCACAATCCCATATTTGGCTGACATTTTTGGCAGGCAATTTAATGTGCACACCCATTATAATAATAATAATAATAAAACTTTATTTGTATAGCATCTTTCATGACATGAAATGCAGCTCAAAGTGCTTTACAGAACAATGGAGAATAAAAAAGAAAAGCAAGGCAACGACATTAAAAAACAAGCAGTAATGCAATACAGTGAGGACATGAATAACAAAAAATTAAATATCAATTAAAAGCAATGTTGTAGAAGTGGGTCTTGAGCTGTGCTTTAAAAATGTCTACAGAGGCTGCCAAATTCTTTGTCTCTCTGACCAAAATAAACCATTGATGAATGACCTCCAATTAAATGTAAAAAGTAAAATGTAGCCAAGCACGTGGCAATGAACAAAAAAAACTGTAGCTGTTTCTATGACCCCGTCACCCCGATACTTTTAGAGCAGAAGAAGAAGAAAAGAAGAAGAATTATTCCAGCAGTTTTGCTGCTTTGACCCCTAAAACGTTTTATTCAGAAACGTTAAAGGCCCATACAAAGTCGGGGATGGGGACTGCAGACTGCTATTGGGTTGTATCTCCAAATTCAGGCAGTGAGTGCTCCTGAACATTTTGATAACGATAAAAAAATAAGTAAAATGTGGTTCAGCACAATGAATGATAATCCATTTGACGTTGTCAGATAAGTGTGGCAGGGGGAAAATAGGCTAGGGCCCACAGGAGGACATTGGGACGAGTTGAGTTTAATAGATTGTTTCATGATTGTGCCACTCTGGAGCCTTCTCTCACCAAAGGACACAGAGGGATAAGTCATCATCAGTCATCTAGGAGGCTGAGATAAGACAAGGAGGATGTGTATGTGTGGTGGGGTGCGGAGGAGCACAGCCAGACTTATGATGCTGTACGGACCGGTACTGTATGTGTGTTGGGGTGCAGAGGAGCACAGCCAGACTCGTGCCCGATTTTTAGGTCCGATGCCGATTCCTAGCACAATGATTATCGAAATCAATTTATTAACACTAAGATGCATGAATAAATACGTTTACGGTGTCTATGTCATTTTGCTTATTAAAATTTGCATTCAATAGAACTTAGTACAATATTTCTGAGGAACATTACCCCAGCTCAATTACACCAATTACAGCCCCTTAAGAGCTTGTAAATCTGACATAATTAAAAAATCACATCCGTGTGAACTGAGTGGTGCAACTCCGTGTGGGGGTCCCCGGAACTGCCAGACCCACAGGAACACGCCCAGGGTGCCGGCCCGGTTCCGGCGAGCCGTCACGTGTCCGAAACGGTTGAGAAATGACAGAGTTATTGTGTGGGGGAATTAGCAGAAAACACTAGTACTCCCCCTCCACATTGTAATTAGCAACACTATCTCTCTCTCTGTTTCTAACACAACAGCGCCACTTTTATTCCTATTGGTACCCTAAACATAGGGACATACGGACTGGACGGACATAGGGATGGACATATAGGGAGGGACGGACATTGCTGTTCCTTGGAGTGGCTGCACCACTCAAATATATAATCATTAAAAGTAAACGTACAAAATCGGGACATATCAGCTGCATAATTGTCAATACCGATATATAAAGGCTGATATGTCGGGCAGACCGATATCTCATCGTACTCTACAGAGGGGACACAGCACTTGCAAGTGATTCTCAATTACTGTTGGAGGATCACTGTAGCTAGTGCAGGCTTTAGAGGCGAGCTGCATGGAAATTCATTTTTCTCAAGTGTGTTTGATCATTATAAGCCTGTGGACATGAGGATACTGAGAGAGGGAAAGGGAATACAGGGCTAAATCCACCAAAATTTAGCCCATTTCCAAATTCACACTGTGAAGGTGACATGCTGGTCTTTTTGCTCTGATGTGTGTCACACTGACAGACACTAAAGCCCAAACCGCACCAATGCAACTAGTCCCAAAACTCCTTGCAACTACACAGTTTTAAGGTCAACCGTACTGTACCAATGCAACTACTTGCAACTTTCATTGGTGATAATGGTTGCAAGTAGTTGCAAGAAGTCGCATGTTGCAAGGAGTTGCATGGCGAATCATTGGTGCTGTTTGGGTTTAAGATTCCAAAGCCCCCGCTACGCGACCCCTATAGTCTATATATATATATACTGCGCCTTAGCCTACTTTGAACTGACGGACATTGTCATCCTTAGAGCACAGCTCTTGATGGATGGATGGCAGGATAAGGATTGGTGAGATTGTCTTTCTTACTTTCAGTTTTTCCCAAACAATGGGCCAGTTCTAAAATATCACTTATCATCTCTTATCATCATCATACATCATCAAATTCTGGCAAATCACTTAAATCAAATCATTGCCATGGGGTAGGGTACACACAGTGACACAGACAGACAAAGCTGGGCATAGGCGGCCCTAGGACTAACTGTGGTGATTAATTCATAATGTCTTTTTGTAAGTTTGGGTCCTGGCCCGGGGAGACACCAAAATTTATCTTTTGGGTCTTCAGCTGAAAAGGTTGGGAACCACTATAGGCCAATTAGAAAATCAGGGCCAAGAGAGAGAGAGGGGCGGGAGGGGGGGTTGGAACTGCCTCCGTCCAAGGGAATGATTAAATAGGTTTAAGTGAAAATTACACTATAGATTAAGACAGTGCTACTCTGTCGCGTGGTTGGCTGGCCATATGCCAGGCTTACTTACTTACTTACTGCAGGATACGGGGGGTGTTAATCACCTGTGATTGACAGTCAGGCACAGCTGTGCAGGACGCCGTTCCCAACATGATGAAGGTGAAGGTGGGAAAAACACATTTTCACTCTGCACACGAAAGGATAGAAAAAAAAGGCACAAAAATCAATTCGAGTCAAGCCATAGAGCAATTGAAATTAATGCAAGTCACCTTAATGGATATGGATTTCTGAGCGTGCACTTCATGTTTTATTCCCAATGTTATGTATGTGTGTGTGTGTGTGTGTGTGTGTGTGTGTGTGTGTGTGTGTGTGTGTGTGTGTGTGTGTGTGTGTGTGTGTGTGTGTGTGTGTGTGTGCGTGCGTGTGTGCGTGCGTGTGCAGCATGCATGGGTGCGTGCGTGCATGTGTGTTTGTTTGTTTGTGTTTGTGTGTGTGTGTGTATTCAAATTTAAATCCTTCACCTTCATCCTGCCTTATTTCATCCATAGCACGCATCTACCGTCAACATTCTCGAGACTTATTTCTTCGGGATGCGCAAGGGTGTCTCAAATACGATAACTGTGGTATAATGTTTGGCGCATAATGTAGGTATAAGACCATGGTACAGCTGCTGCTCAAGTGCGCCACTGGCGTTGTATCTAATTAGTATAGCTGGGATGGGGTCAGCTTAGGTAAAGACATAGAACAGACGGGGGAAAATATTCAGCTGTGTAAATAGGGAAATAAGTTTGGAATGGCAAATAACCCGCCATATGGATGGGGAGAACATAACCATACTGAGAAAGATGGGATGCAAGCCTTGAGAGGTCTTGGCATTGTTTTGTAATCTGTGCAACACCTGGACTACATTTGGCAGCCTGCCTTTGTGTGTGCATGTGTGTGTGTGTGTGTGTGTGTGTGTGCATGTGTGTGCGTGCGTGCGTACGTGCGTGCGTGTGTGCGTTATTGTGTACTTCTCTGTCTTCCATTCAATCTCATTCACTGCTCTTCAGCCACTCCTCCACTTTTCACAGCATCAATGTACAATTATAACTCGACTGCAGCCTTCAATCGAACAGCTGACCTGACTCCTCCATGCTTACTACTATCATTATGTCAGCGAATGTCTAATGCCACTTGATGTTACTATTTGTGTGTCGCCCTTATCTTTAGAGTATATGCTTATATGACCATTTAGTGCAGCATCTCTGTTAAGAGTGGACTATAAGGACGGTCTGAGAAGTGTGCTTGGAAGGCTTGTGGCCCGGAGGGGCTGCCGGGACAGCCCAGGAGTCATGTTCCTATGATCCGTCTGGTGTTCTTCTGCCTGAATCTTCCTAATTTTCAACACTTCACACCGTTACAGAGCACCCGTGCGTGTGTTTTGTGTGTGTGCTCATGTGTGTGTGTGTGTGTGTGTGTGTGCACGTGTGTGTTGCTCTGTATGGCCTCCCAACACGTGGCCTTTGCATTCCACCGTGGCAGATAGTTCAAACATGACTTCAGGCAAAGAGAGATAGAAAAGAAAAAGACATAGTGAGTTGTTCATCTCTGCATCCCATGAGCCTTTTGCAGCGAGATGCTGTAGATTGTCTTGGATGCTGTTACCATAGTGAAGGTCTGTGTGGCTGTCAAGGTTGCTGTTGCTAGGTGAACGTCTGGTTGCTATGGGAGTTGCATGTCAAGGGGGAGGGGGGAACTCAAAGGACAAAAGTATCAATGGGGCCATTGTGTCTTAATAACATAGCATTAAGTTGGATCATGTTGATCACCAAGGAATCAAAAGTATATACTGTATTGGATGGATGGATGGATGGATGGATGGATGGATAGATAATCTATTATAGTGGCACACTATAAATAGATGGCGTCTAAAATGAAAGCCTGTCAGGTACTTGTAACAACGTGCTAATAATAAGGTGAAGTCATGGATGGAGCTCTCTCTCTCTCTCACTTTGATCTCTGCTCTGCAAGACTTTCCTCTGAAAATCGATCAAACTACAATAATAAGGACTATCTATCTACCCCTGACATGTGCGTGAAGGTATAGGCTACTTTGCAGATGGGATAGCGTTTTTACTCAGTGTTCATATGTTTTTAATATGATACATTTAAAGCGCAAATAACATGCATTTTAAAACTGCTTTTAATATTTAATAATCATATTGTCTATGTCCCTCAAAGTTATTTCTAATGGTTTGAGCCTCAATCACCACTCTGATATAACCAGGCCTTGTCAATTCTTTCTGGACATTGAAAGCAGTTTTAGCTGCAGTACCACACTGTCCTGAGGTGGAGAGGGTGCTGATATGCAGATTATTTAATATTTGAGTCATTATAATACTCATGCTAGATAAAACCAGGCTTGTTTCCATTCCATGCCAGCTTGGAAAATCAACAATGGTGGACATTGTAAACAAAGTGGAAATGCAAATTTGCAACTGAAGACTGAAGAAAAGGAGGAATTATACAAAGTAGGGTGACATTGATGACATCACGATGAGACCAAAATCAGTCGAGCTGTTTCTGAGAGCAATTTCCATTAAAACACCCATATGATATGAAAGCCTGATTGTTCAAAATTGGTTATTTGTGGGGATAGAAAACACACATTGGAGCCCCAAAAACACAAAATAAATTGAAAAAGTTGAATTTTATGTTATAGGTCCTTTAAATTGTATACCCATACTGGTGACAGTAGATTTTTTTGTATTGTCTGTTGAAAATGTGTTGATCTATGAGTGTGAGCCCAGCCTACTTGCTATTTACAGATATAACTGCTACTGTATATATGACACGCACGACACACAGTCATTACTTTCCATAATTTGGAACCTTACTGGAGCAGTGGGGAGAAGTGATTTAATTTGATGCTTCGTATCAACTGCAAGGTTGGAGTGTCATTCGGTTAGTTCAGTCTGGTGAAGAGCACTAATTATTTAAATTATTCAAGTATGTCTGTGAAATCGCTATATCCGACTGGGTTCTGTGGTCTATTGCAATAGCAAGGCTTTCACACATGGAATTGCTAGTGAGACCAATTAAGTAGTTCAAATTAGTCATTGTTTCTCCACTATTATCAGCAAGCCACTATTATCAGCAAGTATTGTACATGGCGATTAGCGGGACTGATTCTGTTGTTATGTTTGGAATCTTGCATCACTAGCCATTCCAAATCTATACAAGGCGAGAGAAACATCACTGTTACTTGATACTCGGTAATTGAAAGTCGAGGATGTTCCCAGTCGCTCTGATGTTTGTTAAGATTTCCGAAAGTGTTGCATTGTTGTAGCAGCTGAGACACTCAGATGTTGGTCCACATTTGAGGCAACAGCTGATTTCTTTAATTGAGTCATTTATTAGTTGAGAGAAGATTTGCTTTCTTTAGGGATGCCTTTGCCCACAAAATCCAGAAGGACAGATAAGGAAGAAAGAGCATTAGCCTTATCAAGACCTGCAGGGAGCGTTTGTGCTTCATCATGCTGTGCTGAAAGGCTAGGTCTGAATGAGTCAAGCTGATGTTACTTTAATTTGACTCATTCTAAGACAGCTCTACTTTTTTTTCTAGCTTTACAGTTCATTGACTTGTCACATTATTTGTAGCTCCTTAATTTACTATATGTAACCATGAGTCAGCCTCATCACTAGTAATTACTAGGGTTGTCCCGATCCGATCACGTGATCTGAAATCATGGCAGTAAAGTGCAGATCTGAGGCTGAGCACCGGCCTATGGGGTTATAGCATGTCCTGTATGTAGCTGGGGGCTAGTCCATGTAGGGTTTTGAAAGTGAATTAAAATTGATTCTGTAGCTAACAGGGAGCCAGTGTAGGCTAGCCAGGATTGGTGTGATATGCTCACGTTTTCGTGTGTTAGTGAGTAAGCATGCTAGATACGTGCTACATGTCTCTTGCTCATACCGGAATAGACAGAGTTACAATAATCTAGTCGTGAGGATATGAAGGAGTGTATAACGGTTTCTAGGTCTGCATGTGACAAAAATGATTTTATTTTAGCACTGTTCCTGATCTGGTAGTAGCAGGACTGGACAACTTTGGTGACTTGGGTATTAAAGGAGATGTCAGGGTCAAAGAAAACACCCAGAGTGTGTAATGTTTGCAGACACTGTAAAGTGCCGAGTTCAGAGTGGAATGGGTGGGTGGAGTTTGGAGGACCGAAAATGATAATTTCTCATTTAGAATCATTCAGTTGAAGGACATTTTGTGACATCCAATTTGTTATGTCAGAGATCTTGCAAGTAGACGCCGTACATTGCCAGTAACACCAGGTTTTGGGGGGATGTACAGTTGCGTATCATCATCATAACTATGGAATTGGATGCCATGACTCCTAATGATGTTGCCAATTGGCAACAAATAAATTGTGAAGAGTAAAGGACCCATAATTCATCCCTGTGGGATGCCACATTTCAAAGGAGCCTGAGAAGAGGAGGCCTCTCCAATTGCTACGGAGAAGCTCCTATCCGCTAGATATGAACGGAATCACTCTAGTGTAGTAATGTTGTTTATGCCGACCAGGTTTCTAAGACGTTCCAGTTAGAGTGAGAACCCATGTGGTCTCTGAGGCTATAGTGTGAGAGCACAGAGCTGTCAACCCACATAGAGCTCCTGCACGGAGCAGAGCAGCCGCCTCTAAGATGACAGATCGTCTCACGTCGCTGCAGTGGGAAACGTTTACGGTTTCACTTGGATCACATAACATAACATAACATAACATAACATAACATAACATAACATAACATAACATAACATAACGCGGGTAACGCACATGCAGTAACTATAGCGGCCTTACTGAATGGGAAACGGTAACAAGTTTGCTTACAGCAAAAAGTAGTTTCTTTACGTAACGCCTTACGTTACTAACGCGTTAGTTCCAACACTGCTAATAACTCATCCAATGTCGTTCAAGGCGATCTGTGACTTTTAATAAAACTTGTCCAATGTCATCCTTAGCAGATAATGAGTTTTAATTTACGGGGAAAAGACACACAAACAGTTAGCCAGAACTCAGAATGAGGAGATATGGGAGGTTTCCGCCCGATAGTGACATTGTGCTCTGAGGCAGAAGCCAGATGCGAGGTGTGTGCTGGCACCATGCAGTGCTAGCGGCTGGGCTCCGTGTCAGTGCTGCAGGTGTGTCCTCAGATGTGCCGTGGCCTCAGCGGCAGGCATCCTTGATACCACTCAGGGGGCTGAAGGGTATAATGTAATTGCGAACATGGCCTCGCGTTACGGAAGATGGAGTTCAATCGGTGGCAGGCCGTCAAGGCGAGCGGAGAGAATGAACCAATATGTCTGGTCTCTATCACTGGACACGTTGCAAAGTAGAACATGGGCCAGGTGAGACGAGAGAGAGAGAGAGAGAGAGATAGAGAGAGAGAGACAGACAGACAGAGATTAGAAGTGGAAAAAGGCAGGCGGAGAGACATACACAGACATTAGAGAAACAGGCCAACACAGGCGCAGATGGCGAAACGACAGGCGTATTGATGAAAAGAGCGATGAACAGAAAGGCACAGTTAGAGAGTGAAACAAACACGGACAGAGCGGTGGAGAGAAAGAGAGGGAGGCAGCGAGTTGCTGCCAATCACACAGACGGACAGAGAGATGCATGGATAGAGAGCCACAAAGAACCTATAAATTGAGGATTGGCTTTATATTGTTCTCCATAGTCACTAAAATATGAATTGACCTGCTTTAAATGAGTATTGCCTGAACCTCACTGCATTGTTAAAGAAGTAAAGATTGACCAAGCAATTATGTGAGATGGATTGACTATCTGAGGAAAGTTAATTGGAAAATGGTCATCAGTAATTGTTAAGTATACCGTGTGTCAATTAAGCAATATTACACGAGATGGTGTGTTTTACCGTGATTATTCGTTGCTGCAGGAACGAGGCTTTGGCCGAGTTCCGTAAGCAGCACTGAAGTGCCAATAATCTAGGTAAAGCACATCCTTGAGTGTAATATTGCGATTATACAAGTTACCCTTAAAAAAACATGTAAACTAGAGATAGTTATTTGAAGATATTTGATAGAAATTCATATTTTTTAATGCCAGATTTAGCCACTACGATCGCTATTGTCCCATGCAAACTGCGGGAGCTATATGTTAGTCCGATGTACCAATATTCCGGCATACGCATGGCCGGTGAAGATTTACCTGTGCCGCGACATTCATGGCTTCTTCTTTCGTGTATCGTCGTCATATGTCCAGCTCAGTGTCGCAAAGCCACTCCATCGTCTCCAGTCCCACGTGAAAGAGGCCAGCCTCTGAAGGAGGTCTGTACAGAGGACAGGTGGTGATTATGTGGTCGGCAGTCTGCTCAGGCTCGCCTCACTCACATGCTGCGCTGTCTGCCAGGCCCCACTTCTTCATGGACGATTTGAAGCGACCAACCCCAGTATGGAGGCGGTACAGCAGGGGTCCAATGCTGGCGTGGTAGATGTACTACTTCGACTTCATCGTGGCTGGTTAAGGCACATGCGTGGCCGTTTAAGACTCACCCATGGCTTCCGCGTAACGGTTAGGGTATAGGGTGTCGGACTATTGCGTGTCAGGACCTTTTTACCTCCTTTATGATGACCACCAAAAAGGAACGCTTACGCGTTTCGGCTATGCAGCCTTCATCAGAGCATGATGAAGGCTGCATAGCCGAAACACGTAAGTGTTCCTTTTTGGTGTGTGCCAATAAAGAAATGGAAATGTGAGTACTTTGTTCGCCGCTTGTTTAATTTTTGAATGTGCTACCTTTTAAATTCCTATTTTTGATGTATACTAGATTTGGGTTTGGCACTCCACTGAAAACCATTGCTGAAGCACAACCTCTTTTTCTCATTTAGTTAAAAGTCTTTGTATTGTTGTGCTTGAAATGTACTGTAATTCTGCAAACTGTTCATAAATATTTTCAATCAATCAATCAATCAATATGCACCTGCAAACTGCTAGCCTATAGCCACTCAGCCGGCTGTGCTCTGCGAGTCTCTGTCTCATCAGCACAGCTGGTTTTTATGTTTTATTATCTGTGCCACAGCCTGGGTAGGCATATACGATTTCGGGTTTATGATCCGGTCGGGAGCGGATGATAACTTACGTCATGTTGTACCCCAAATAATCCCCTGCATTTCAGTGCCTACCCAATAAAAGCCTTGATGAGGCGTATGAATCCGACAAGTTTCTTCAAGTACTTCTTGGAATAGTTTGTTTGGTATATCCATCTTTGGGAGGGGTGGGGGAAAAACAAAGCGACACCGAATTATTATTATTATATCATCCGGTCTAAACCACGCATAGACTGGATCACACAGCGATTTAGGAACACAGACACAAGGTGGGAAGTTCCTCGACACTATCCTGTTGTATAATATGTGGACTATATGTGCCTTGTCCTTCACAAATTTACAGTTACATAGCCTATAGTTGTAGACGCACACAAATACAGCAGGCTTAATGAATTACCCTCACTGGTAATCCACTTTGGATACTGCTACCAACACCGACATTCTGATGGAGTGCTCTATTGTTTATTAACACAGCTCTGCCCACGCCGTCTTACCTGTACTGTACTTGATGGGCTAATCCATAGTAGAGCGCAGTATAGCGCAGTATAGCGCAGCCCGGGAAACGGGAGAAGCCACATAGTCCAGTCTCCTGGAGAGTGGGGAGACCAAGAGGCTAGACCACTAACAGCCTGTGGTCCTGCTGTATGTTTACATCACCTGATGGATGGGAGAATAAGGACAGAGGCCCTCGTTACATTCATCAAAACCAGACAACCTCTGCAGGCCTGGTGGCCTTATAGTGACAAATGAGGACTCAGGCCATAGCTGGAGGGTGAGAACGAGCAAATGGGAAGATAGGGGATAAAAATAAATACTCAAACACACGCACGCATGCACACACGCACAGAAAACACCTGAAATTGATCCTAACATGCTCCCCATGGCACCCTTATTATGCTCACAGACAGTTCATACAATGCACCGATTTCTTTACCCATAACTACTTTGAGAATTGCATGACAAATTGCCCTTTTAGCCAGGCTCAATGAGGCCCCCGATTGGTAGCCTACTTTAGCGGCGCTCAGCTGTACAAGGACAAGGCAGATGCAGCTGCAGCAGGCTGGAGAGACTTGTGTCAGCACAAATCACGTTCCGTAATTTACCGAACCTTACGGAGGAAGGCAGAGGGGAGAACGAGTGATTTCATTTGAGGCTTTGTATCAACTGGGAGGCTGGAGTGCAATTTGTTAGAAGTCTGGTGAAATGGGAGGAGACAGTGCTGGGCCAGGAGGGAGAAAAGACCTATTAGCTTGAATATTTTTATCCATGAAACATCTTATGTTTAATGGCCATGAGACGGGGTGAACAACAGTGCTGCTGAATGCTGCCGACATACTGTGAGGTAATTAAAAATAATTATTGCTTTAACTATAGAACCCCCTGCATTCTTCTCAAACCTTATAGGAAAAACCTTAATTTTTACAGGCAGGCTATTGAATGAAATTAACTGTTAAAGCTATATATATTGGCTAATCTAAAATGACCAAGCACATACTTAACATTTATTTAACAGGCCGGCTTAACAAGCAGTAAATGGACACAGAAAATGACATGAGGGGCGAGCTCCAAAAGTAGTCTTTGGCATACAACTGGTATTATATACCACTTTTCAAAGTTTGGCATTACATGCCAAAAACCACTTTTGGAGCTCGCCCTCCCTTGACAATGATTTAAAAAAAAACATGTTCAGTGCATTCATAATTTTTTATGCCTCTCTTCTCCCCCCAGAGAAAAACCACCTGGGGCCTAGAAAATGCATAGCCTATTTCACTGTGGCTGCACTATAACACCGGGTGGTACAGTACAGTACAGTACACAGCACATGAGCACAACCAGGACACATAGGGCTCCATTAACCAGTTCAAATAATATTACATATCATATTCATATTACAGTTTTATGAGCTGGGGGCGTGTGGTATGTCATATAGCAATTTTGGGCATGTTAAGAAGCGCTTTCGACACCCCGTGGATTGCGCAAAACGGTGTTTAAGGAGTGTTTGAGACGTACCCAATCAACATGTCCGTACTATTCTCTTTACCAGTCAGCTGATGTCACATACGGAATGCGCACTTTGGGGGTCGTGGTATTACATTTCTTCAGGCTGGCACCATAGAAGACATGACATATGACTTTGTCACATTTGGGTTAATTATTCCTATTGCACTGCATGCTGTCACCTTTATGCCTCAAAATAATTTGTTTCTATTGAAAAACACCAGTAAAATAACGTTTATTATATTTTATTTCATTCAAGTCACGATGAAGGAATGAGTTGAATGGGTGCTGCTTAATGCTGTGCCTGAGGCCCCGATGGTATATGGTCTTCGCTCGTTGCATTTTATTGAAGAAGACTTGAATTGGGTGTGATACAGCGTATGAAAGTAAACTTCCCAAGGATTATGGCGATGTTTTTATTTTTTTTAAAGGTTGAGAAATGAAAGAATTATGGCCGTTTCTAATCTCAACATTTTACAAAAAAAAAGACGCAACAAAAGAGCTGTCTCATAGAAACAAGTAAATAGGTCTATAAAGATAATCCCAAAATAAGCGCATATAACAGGGGTCTGTAACCTATTTTAAATGAAGTGCCATGTTTTTATTTTCTAGATAGTGAGTCTGCCATATCCAGATTAATTTTAATGACACCACATTAAAATAAAAAATAAAAAAATTTGATTGTCCACAAATATAAAGTTCTTCCTTCTTTTTAAATATGTTCTTGCACATTGTTATAATGATCATTATATATCCCCCTGCAGTCAGAGTTCATAGTTTTAATGAATTAATGATGCATTGTGAGCTGGTAGATCTGCTATTTTCAAAAGTAATCTTGGAAAAATGTAATTACATTTTTGGATTAGCCGTCCTTAGTTGGGCAAATGCATTCATCTGGGGATCCTTGACATGGGAATGTGTTGTGTGAGGATCACTGGTTTAAACAACATTAGGAGAAAAGCCCAAATAACCACTTTAGAAACAAGAAAAGCAACCACAACTAGTAACTACCAATATGTACAAGCAACTTTACAGAAAAAGAAGCCGCTTATAATAGACATGGCAACACTCCAGCAGACTCCCAGAGCCGCTCAAGTGTAAAATCAAACAGTGCTTTTTGCATTTATGAGGTGGTCAGACCCACGTCTAATCGTTATGCGCTGAGTGTTTTTAGGTCAAGGGGCTTAATAGCAAATTGCGCAAAGCGAAAATAATTAACATATGGACACTCCCACAATGCTAAAATATTCAGGAACGCCGGCGTATGCCATATGTGTGTGCGTTCAACACGGGCCGATATGCCTTTCATAATACGATTGTGCGCAGAGCGAGGGCAATTTATGTATTACCCCATTGTAAAACGGATCTTCAAAATCCAGCCCATAGTCCTCAACCCTGGAAGCCCTTTCTACCACATTTACAGTGGGCAGTGGACAGAGAAAAATAGAATTAGGAAGCGAGAGAGAGAGACAGACAGACAGACAGGCAGACAGACAGACAGACAGACAGACAGACAGACAGACAGACAGACAGACAGACAGACAGACAGACAGACAGACAGACAGACAGACAGACAGACAGACAGACAGACAGACAGACAGACAAGACAGACAGACAGACAAGTTTCATATCTCATTTTGACACATGGGTAGATTGTAGACTGTAGATTGTAAATCAGAATATTCTGATATAGTGGCTCTCTCTGTGTTTGTGGAGATGACTGATTTAGCCTGTTGATTTAACAGGTGCGCAGCCACGGGTACTTAAAAAATAAAATACAAAGTATTTTATAATATCAGTCTTAATTCAACCAAAAGTTCAAACATAAATCAAATGCTATCAATATAAACTCATAACTCAAACAGTTAACCAATTGATCCAAATGAAAATGACACCATGCAAGCCTAAACTGACCGATGAGAAACAAGGATCTAGCACAGTAGTGTAGAGGAAACAGCTGCTGCCATGCCAGACAATTCAGCCATCTTGAATGGAAGTGGGAGTGGAGAGTGTAGGAACTGATGTCATTTTTATACTGCTGTGATTGACAGTTTGACATGTGTTGCCATTTTTAGGTTGCCAGGTTGGCTGGGTTACACAGCTCTGAGTCCAGTTATAGTTTGACTCAGGCCAGGTGTGACTGCTTAAATAAGTCATCCTCCATCTCATTATTTACCATTCTGTGCTATTGGGTTACAACTCGGATCTACCGTCGGCTCTACCGAACATCGCAACACTCGACACCTTGCACGTTTTGCATGTGTTCGGTGGTGTCTCTCGTGGCTAAAAATCGATACAGACAGCTAGCGCCCCTCCAGTCATAGTCTATGCCTCTTATGGGGAGGATTTCAGTGTAATATGTACTGAGTGTTGGGTTTTCTAGGCGTGCATGTACAATCTGTGCCATTTCACCGTGTTTGGGTGAGACCGGGTTGGTAATGCCCAAAATAGGGACATCATGCAGGGACAGGGTGAAAGTGGTTAAATTAGAGCCCCGCCTCACTGTATAGTCTGGTGTAGAATTGCCATTCACCTCTGCTGTTTAATATTCGTCCCTCATGCTGTCACTTTGCAACAGCATCTGGACTGACGCTTGCTAACAAACTAATTGCACTTCCTGCAACCCAATACTTCCTCCTATTATCAAGCCTTCGCTGGGTGTAAGCATTCTATTATGGAAGGAATGTGATGTGTGGTTGACCTTGGTTCACTGACCCACTTCAAAGACGGAAGACTCGTTTCTTTCATGGGAAACGTGTGTGACCACTCTGGGTGTCTCTGGCTCACTGAAGCTTGTCCCACTCACGTCCACACAGAAAAGGATGAGCATCAAAGAAGATGCACTGGAAACCGCCTCATACATTGTCATTTCGCCAATGGGCTTTGACCTTTCTAGATATCATTTATCTAGAGATGTCTACAGCAAGATTGCATGGTGCAAAAGAGGAAAACATTGAGATTTGGTCTGGTATTGCAGATTTGGTTAAGGGCATGGTTTAATCATTATTATTATTATTATCATTATTTATTTATTTTTTGTTTCCATTGCACAGTAGTAGGAGTAATGACATTTTGTGGCATCTTTGGTCTCGGGGGGGAGGGGTGGGTGGGATTGTTTGTTTGTGCGTTCCTTGCTTTTGCTGTTATGTGTTGTTTTATATGTGTTTTGTTTTCTTTAAGTCATTCATGTTGTTAATGTGTCTTATTGTGATTTTTGTCTTAAAATAAAAAACATTTGATAACAAAAAAAGAAAAGGATGAGCATTACATTGAGACACTGGGGATTACAATTAGTGTGCAATCATTGGAATGCATACATGTATGTATGCATGCAGATTGTGTGTATACAAAATCTACAGATAAGACACATGCACGCATTTTCTAACCTTATTCTCAGTAAAACAAAATAAAGAATACAATAACCGAGCAGTCGGCATGAGGTCGGCGGATACCGTACTTGTTACCGTCCAGAACACTGTTCAATTTACCCGGATCCTTTTCTTCCTTAGCCTTTACAACAATTGTTTTATGGCTTTGCAAGTGATTTTCAAATTATGTTTGGTGGGGTGTTTGCATATGTTATTGATTTCCCCAGAGTGCTCAGGGTGGTAAATAAGCAGATTTATTGCCTTCAATGCAAGTTCTGTTTTGTTTACAGAGGAACACACTGTCTTGTTGTTTAATTACACATTGTGTTCTGATTTGTTGTTTAATTACACATTGTGTTCAGGCTGATTTGTTGTTTAATTACACATTGTGTTCAGGCTGATTTGTTGTTTAATTACACATTGTGTTCAGGCTGATTTGTTGTTTAATTACACATTGTGTTCAGGCTGATTTGCTGTTTAATTACACATTGTGTTCAGGCTGATTTGCTGTTTAATTACACATTGTGTTCCGGCACTCTCAGGATTTTATCTGGAAAAAACGTTTTCACTTTCAGTATGAAACTATGAACATTTGGTTTCATTAGCTGCATTTTGCTTTAAAGAAATTAACAATCAAAGAAACAAACTTATTTGTATTTATGATGTGTTGCAGAACCCTCCCCATGGCAAACTAACTTTCCAAACTATACTTTGTATTGCTATAAAAGAGGCAATAGTGCAAACTCAGAGATTCTCAACCTGTGTTGATAGTGTGTTGACTTGATATTGATAATATAACATTATTTAAAGAAAATCACACTTGTGTGAAGTGAGGGACGCTCTTATCATCATACATCGTCATACATCACATTCCGTGCTCAGCCAATCAAATCATCACAAATCATCACCAATCATTTTGGTGTCTTCACTTTTCTACCCCATAATATTCATATTTACAGTACAGCTAAAACTTTATTTACAGATTGATATATTTGCCAAGTGGTGTATGTGTGTGTCTGTGTCTGCTTTGCAAGGATGTGTGTGCTCAGGCGGAAATATGCATGCTTAAAGGCCCACTGTTGCATCGTTTTTGTCCGTGTGGACCCCAGTAATTACCAGCTACATCCGGACTATGAATTAACCTTTAGACATTGTAATGTCATGTTTGTCCTAGTGATGACAATTCTTCACTGTGTCCATTATCAAATGAATGTATGTATGTCTCTATACCGCCTGTCACTCTGGTTGAACCATAATGACCTTGTGTTGTGACAGCCCCTTATTATACCATAAAATAGCTTTTAATACACGCACCCACCTAAAAACATTGTCATCACATGCGTGTGTTATTTGCTAAGTACTGGAGCGCAGCAAGGATGCATGCAGGACAGGTTAAGTTGCTAATTCCGAAGGTTATATAGGTAACCACTCTCATGTTAGCCAACTATAACTTACCGCGCAATCATGTTGAAGGTCACGTTTAGATTTGCTTGCACATAATATGTGCAAGCAAATCTTAAATAATGTTATCATTAACATAACAGATTTTCCCAGTTCAGCCAATCATAATGCGTTTTTTTATACATATTTGTGAATTCCTTTTGTGCATAATTTAAAATTGCTAATATTTGTGTGTGCATCAGAAGAAAAAACAGTGAATACACATATTCATGAAATATATTTGTGAAACTTATTAATTATTATGAATCTGATTCTGTTGATTTAGACTCTACATTTTAGAGTCATACAACACAACCTTTAGAGTGTGAATTTGACATTTGGAGATGTGACACCAAAAACACCTCCTCTGCACTGCAATGTACACGAGGTGTCAGTATGCCAGGTTGCAAGGTTGCAAGGTAGGCGCTATACCGCTTCACATTAAGAGGTGTCATCTGCACCTGTCCTGACCTACACCGCTACTGTAGATAAATACCTGTGTTATAAAGTAAAAAAGAGTCTAGGGATCACAATATCACCGTTTTGAACGGATGTGTGTGCAATGTGCATGTGTGGTACACTACAGGCACAACGTGGTTGTAAATGCCGGTGATATACTGCGGTAGTCCCCTGGAGAACAGATGAAAGTGTAAGCTTTAAGACCTCCCGCGCCTTCTTTTCAATGTCAGGCACTCTAAGGGGAGGTCGGACTCTTTTCCGTATGAAGCTGTGGAGCAGTGCAGGGTTTCATTGCCCACTGCAGCAGTACATCCTATCGCTCAATTCATAAAGCCTCAGTTTTTCGCCTTGAGCGAGTGTTACGCATGGTTGACTCGTGTCCACAGGGAGCCTTGGTGAACATGCTGCCTCGCTGTGACAGGTCAGCTCCCAAAAAGCAGATGCTACCGCACACTTAAACTGAGCAACCTGCACATGCAACACTCATGCACCCTACGCATGGAAAAGTATACTATTAGGCCCATGTATGTGCAGAGACAAACATACACACACATGATGCATTCATGTACGCACACACGCACATAAGCTACAGGGAAGGAATACAGGTAGCAAAATATATGTACAGTAAAATGCACTGTATATATTTGCATACCGTTTACTGGTAATTAGATTCAGTGAGGAAATCAAGATGGGGTGTATCTCTTGTGATTAATCTGTGCAGGGAAATGTGCAGATCAAACTCCTTATCTTTCATCATATCCTGCAGTTCACAAACACAATCTACCACAGGAATACATCCGGCTAGCTCGTTTTTCTTCCCGTCAGCAATTAGGCCACCGTATACTGCCGTCCGTCCGTACACGATCGGCAACGTCAGCATATCTCCCCTTCATTAGAGTGATGGGGTGTCTTACAAAATACTTGCAATTAAGAGTGAGGATCTGCTAAAAATCTGAAAAAGGTATAGAGTCCAACTGGCATGACAGAATAGAAGGAGCCTTAATTTGGAGTAGACCGACATGTTGTGGCTCTGCAGCAATTAAGTGGAGGGAACAAAGGAATCCGTCTCATTTCCCCATAGACACTCTCCAGGGAGCTGGCAGTGGCAAGCACAGGGAGGGCTGTTTTACACCGGCCCAAACGATAGCCCGTCTCCCAGGTTGATCACTGCGAGCCTCCATGGCTCTCCGTCAGTAGTGGTCTCAGATCTGACAACAGCATTTATGTCAACACCCAATGAAAATGGGTGCCCCAAACTGGATCTACGGGAAGAGCATTAAATAAATAAATAGATCCTTTCAACAATCTCCTTGGGAGGGGAATTGGGGTAGTTTTCTTCTGATTAATTATTTCTGTTTATTCAAGATTCAAGATTATTTATCACATATCCATTATACAATTATTTTAGAGTAGAATCCTTGGGAATAATAACTGTCATTATGAAAGGTTGACTGATAAAATGCCACAAAAAACAAAGGCAGATGGAGACGTGAGAGCAAACACAGCCTGAGGGGAGAACATAAAAATGTGCTGGGGTCCACATTTCTGCGCCGTTTCAGGGTGGAATAAAAATCTACCAAATAATTTACCATGTCCAAGTCCCATCTGTAAACATGCGAATCAGTGAGCAGATACATTACTAGTGCTTGGGCCGCAGCAGCCTGCAAATCTATCAGCCTGAACGATCGCCCCCTGCCACCGCCCTCTCTCGCAGAAGGCAAATTTTTCACAATTCTGCAGTCAATGGATTGGATATTTGTCCTTTGCCAAGTGGCTGACCGACCGCTGAATCAAATCAAGATGAAATGCCTCGTGTGTGACACCCACTTCACCGCTGGTATCTCTGCTCGAGTCGTAACGCCCACTTGCAGCAGTCAGCGATGATGGCCTGTTGCCGCCCGTTAATGTTGTTGCATGTCACGGCACAAATCGACTATGCTGAAGGAAGGACGGTGACGCGACGGGGCTGCATAAGGTCTGAGAGGACATGGAAGTGGGGAAGCTCATTATGTTACTGCGTCAACTCTCCATAAAGGCCTGCATGGACGCCCTATCATTGTGTCAGTCAGTGGAGAGCCATGCAGTAATGCTGTGCTCTGTTGTGGTTGTAATTATACCTCACGAGTATGTGCAGTAGTAATAGTAGCAGAAACGACACGTTAAGTGTAATTGGACTTTGACAGAAACACACTGTGTTCCTGCACATGGGTGGACGATACGTAATTCCTGCCAATGTTTCCAGAGACCTTGATAATGGTGGGGCCCTATGCCTCTCAGCATTGCATACCATTGTTAGTGCGCACAGGAACAATGGGAATAACAGTGTTCATTAAACTCTGAGAGTGTAAATAAATGTACCCATTGGATCCATGCATACTCTCTCAGAATTAATTGAATGCTGAGGATTTTTTAAAGGTGTTGTATAACCTTTACACCTACTGTGAAGCTGTTCACAAACAACGTACCTAACTTTGCTACTTCAGGGAAAACATGCACATACATACTCTTTTTTTACTCGTTCGCTCTTTCTTGCACTCTTTATTGTTACTGTTTGATGTTATTTTATCTAAGCTGTTGCATTGCCTGAATAAGCAAAAAAAAAAGTACTCTTCTGTACCTGTACACAGAGAACATTGTACCTTTAGTTATACTCCATTACATCTCAGAGGCCAATTTTACTCCACTACAATTATTTGAAAATTTTAGTTACTTTGTAGATTTTGATTATCATTACAAAACATCCATTAACCACTTCAGCCCTATATACATTTCGGCCATTTTAAAATACAGTAGCTATCGATATATACCGCCTGTAGATCTGCTATTTTCAAAAGTACATTTTTAATTACGGACTTTTACTTGGTAAGAAACATATTTCTACGTTGCAATATTGATACTCTTACAAAATAGGCGAGTAGGGTTTTCCACCACTGCTTCTATTTAAACAGAAGCAGGAGTGGTCGTGCTGCACACACAGCTCCACTCGTCAGTCGATGCCGTGAGTGAACTGCTAATTAACCAACGTCTTTATCCAAATGTTGGCAGCTTGTCCACGCCGCGCCGAGGCACTGATCCAACGAGGACGTGCCATGTTCCTTTTTAATACCTTTCCTTGTGTTAAGATTACTTAAGTCCGCTCTGTTTTACAGCACTAGCATGGCCCTTGAATTTCCCCCAGGCCACCCTCTAATTATGCAGACTAGGGGAGTGAACCATACATGTGATTGCGCCTGACGGGCACAAGGTAGTATTATTGCATTATTTTATTTATTTTCTTTTTAGGGTGTCCATGCAGGTTTTTACCTCTCGAGGGCAAAGCATGTCATTTCAGTTCACATTTGGATTTCATTCTTTGGAGCATGTTAAAGGGATTTTCTCATTGTTTGCTTGACTGCACCGTGAGCCACAGACGTGCCCAGATTGTCAGCTGCAGCTGTGGAGTGAAACGTGTGTAATATGATACATGATTAGCCCATTTTAGGCGGGAACCCCTTTGGGTGTTAGCATTACGTTATGCTTTAGCTATTTAAAAATAGCAGATCTACAAGCTCATAGCGCGCCACCGAGTGGCGCGCTACGAGCTTGTAGGTCTGCCATTTTTGAAAAATCGAAGAGCGACTGACATAGAAGACATTTTTTGAATCTGATCTCAGGTCAGATTGGGTTAGGGGTCAGTGGTGTTGTAGAAACCCCTGCTGCCACACTCTGCGGCGCACAAGGAAGCCATGCTGCCGAATCAACTCGCCTTTTTTGGGGGTGGGATTTGTCTGTTTTGTCAGGATAATTGGCACTTTACAGTGTGCAGCTCTATAAATGGTCAGGATCAATAAGGTTTCATGTCTCCCATATTTGTCTATGTTATGTCCAGAGAAAAGGAATGAAAATGTAATGTATTAAATATACAAATGTGGGGAATTAATACTCAACGATAAGGATTTTTAAAGTTCTAATAATTTCTGCTATGAGTAATTTATTTTAATGCATCATTAATACCATCCAGGAGACATTCTGTAAGATGAGTCAAAATCCACAAAGATAAAATATGATGGCTCAGGCATCTCAAACAACAGCAACATATACAGATAACATCCTTTTGATAAAAGTTGCAGCTTCTCAGGCTCACAATGGCACTTACAAAAAAAACACTCATGAACATTCAGAACAGGCAGGGGCACTAAATTCACATCATCACCTCCTAAGTTTAACAAAGTGGCTAGCATGACTCTCTTTACTATTCCGCCGGCATAATGCCTTGGGCCAAACACGAGAAGGAAAGCTGCCAAGTGCTCACAACAGCATGCAGCAACATACCATGCAGCCAAGGGTGAAAATGAACCCATCAGCCATTTTCAATGGGATGTACGCTACGTACCCACTGAAAGGTTGAGGCAACTAACTAATTGGGGTCCTTAGTGGAAACAAGCCAACAGGCTTTCTTTGATTCATCCTTTTAGCAGACCTAAATTTCCCCTTTGGGGAAATTGGACCTTGCGGTACTGGGTTTGAGGTTCCTGGGACCCTTCGTTGGCCATTGTTCAATTTAGGTCGAAAAGATGTTAAAACCCCCCAAAAAACGTAACGGACCAGGGGCCCTCATGGGGGTTAATCCGTCCCTGGTCCATGCAAGCTGTTAAATAATGTATGCAATCAATCAAACAAAACTTTACTCCGCCCTGAACACACGTAGCTATAATATGATCAAATTATCATCGATTTCTTTTTCTCGCCATTTGAAAAAGTCACCCAAGTTAGCCGACAGCTTGGAAATTGTATCAGTCATGCACTTTGGATAATCATGCCAGTGGAGTACTGTGTGTCCCCTACAGGGTGCAACCAAAGGGCTGTTGTCTATTTATACCCCGGAGACCATCTGCATTCTGTAATACTGTCTGTGTTACTCAGCTGTACCTTAGGACAGACTGTGTTATTCCTGTACCGTTCCCGCTGTCTTGGCACAGGGAACTAGAAATCCTACACAGGGATCAATGTGTCTTTTTGCAGAGAAGGAAATAAGGGCAGCTTGAAACATAGTACTGTACGTGTGTAAGACGTGCGTGCGTGCCATAGACTGTAAAAAATATGGACAAAGCGTTCCCCGGGTCTAACATGAACGTAAAATGAAGCCTGTAATAATATGCTAATTCCTGATGTAAGTCGCCATCTTTGGTACCAGCTGGCCATTGGCTGGCTCCGTTTTGTATACCAGCTGGTCATTGGCTGCCCAGACAACGAGGCGGGACTTCCCCCCTTCTTCTCCGTTGGTTTTTATTTTGACTCGAGTGGGAGGGGAATCCCGATCATAGACTGTAATGGTAGCCACGCCCCTCAGAACATACGCGATGGTTTTTTTTCTTTATGGTCATTTTTTTAATTAATGGGACCATAATTTTCCAAAAAGAATATTATGACATTAGAAATTAGACTTTAAACTAGTGACTGGAAGAAGAAAGTATTCATGACCATGTTTATTAAGGTAATACAGTCTAGGTGAAGTTGGGCCAAAATACATGGGCCTCTATGGAGCTATGGGGCTTTTTGGGTCCGGTCCAGCGCCACAACAGGCCATTATATGAACTACCGATTTCAAATGAGGCTTCACGAAATATCTGGCTGACTGCCCCCCTGGTGCGTGCGTGTGTGCATGCGCGCAGTACATGCATGCTTAGAATGTCAACACACTTGGAAATGCAGGTTATACATTACATTTTAATGTACATGCAGTGCATAAATTGAATCTATCTATCTATCTTAGACCATGCTGGACCTCCAAAAGGCTTTCGACACCGTAAATCACTCCATACAGATTAATAACCTAAAAGCAATTGGTTTTGATAGCACATCAGCAGAGCTGGATATAATCCTACCTAGAGGGGAGAGAACATGATGGTGGAGGTGAACGGAAGTTGGAACCCCCCACCCCCAAACAGTGAGCTATGATGTTCCACAAGGAAGCATACTAGGGCCTTTACTGTTCCTAATGTAAACGATCAGCCATGGTGACTGCAACTGGTTCCTGCACTGCTGGTCTCAGACAGGAAAAAACAGCAGGTTGAAAAGGCCCTCAGCTCTGGACTGGGTAGAATCTGCACCTGGCTCACTGATAACAAACTATATCTTTACACTTGGGAAATACTCTTTGGATCAAATAGTAATCTCAGCAAGGCTTCTCAGTTAAAGTGGGAGCCAATATTATCACACGAAAATATGAAATTACCTACCTAGGTTCCATCCTGGAGGCAAATCTTTCCAGTGTTAAAATTGCCACCAACGTAATCAAAAAAGTCAACCAAAGAACAAGATTCCTATACAGGATCTCCTCACTGGTCAACAAAAACACCTTGAAGAACCTTAAAGGCCCTTAAAACAAGGCTCCAGACTACCCAAAACAAACTGGTCAGGCTACAATTTGGCCTCTATCTATCCATCTTATTATTATTATTATTATTATTATCTATCTTATTGTTATAAGTACCTGACAGGCTTTAATTTCAGACACCATCTATTTATAGTGTGCCACTTCTATCTATCTATCTATCTATCTATCTATCTATCTATCTATCTATCTATCTATCTATCTATCTATCTGTATTGTGGTGTCTGTGTCACTGTGTGGTTGAGAGGTAAAGTTAGGCGGATTGCCTGACAAATCAAAACATGCCCTGGTCTTTGGCTGAACCGGAGCCTTCCCTGTTGAGTATTGGTACTGTATGTAGAAGCAAGGCTGAGAGTTAAGGGGAGGCAATTGGACCCAGAATCTTTGCCAGACTCCTAAAGGGAGAGTGGCGGTGCAACTGCTAATACGGCAGACAGCTCTGCCTGCTATCGCTGTGCTCACAGCTGGGCAGGTTTAATAGAACTCTCTAATCCAGGAATTGGAGGAGCGCTTTTTGGCAAGTTCTGCACCAGAGAAATTGATTCAGCATCAATATTAGTGGTCAAAGAACCAAACACGCCTGTCTTGATAAAGGTTGAGGCAAGTTACTCAATTTTTAAGAGCCTTTGTGTTTGGATACCTGTTCAGGCTAACAGACTAATCTTGAATCTTTCAAGTGTTTTTTAATTTTATGTCCTATGATATAGATTATTTTTTCCCCCCTGTGAAGGTCACTTTTGGAGTGGAGTTGTGTGAATAGCAACTGGATATAACCACCAAGTTGAGGCAACAGGTTCCAGTTGTTCTTTGCCATTTTACTTTTTTCAACACGTTGAATTAATGATTTCTGCTATGAATGTATTGATTTACACACACTTTTGCACTCAAAGGACCCCAGTGCTGTTTTATACTTGCCTTGACAAATAATGGTCATGCATATGCATTTTGTCAGTAAAAACTTCAATTACTTCAATCAATTAAATCAACTTCAATCCATCAATTAGTTACAGTGCAGGGGAAAAAAGAATGCGAACCTAAACAGTGATAAAGGGGAAACAAGAGTGAAGACGACTTGCAAAGGAATAGCCAGGAACCCTACAAAGTAAAATACTAATAAAAGTGGACTCTAGTTGGTTCAATTTTGACACGCTATTAGTTAAATAACACTGGATTTAACTGTGTAAGCATCAGATGTAGTTTATGGGCTACAGTGTGTGCGGTAGTTGTCTCGAATGTGGGGCACCCATCCCCAAACATTTTCATCTTCCAAACGTGTCACTATCTCACCCGCCCTCTCTCATGCTCGGCTCTTCAATTCTCTCCAGTTGTATGAAGTGGAGTATCTCATCCTGCACACAATTGCCCACAACAATGAGAGCCAACAGGGTTTTATGAGGTGGAGGGGACAAAAGAGGGCTCCTCTGAGAATGCGCTTCTTATCCTTTGGTATTATTGTGATGCTGCCATATCACCCGGCATTCACAGTTGGAAAAAACAGCATCATTAATTCTGTCCACTGCACCACGGTACAGAGGGGTCTGACGATGATGAAAGAGAATGATCCCAGGCTAAACAAGCAGCTCTTTTTGGTTCAACACTATAGCTGAACACTACAGTCAGCCCCCAAAACGTCACTGTCGAGTGGAAACCTCGTATGTCCAAAACCGTTACTTTCCAGGTCCAATGGAGCCCGGATTTAGTCACAGCCTGTCCTGTTTTTCTTTCATGTCATCTTTGGTACATATGACTCAGCCGGAGATCAAACCCCAACCTCCCAGTATCAGGGCAGATACTCTACCAGTGCCCAAAAGGTAGATCTTGATCTACCAGTAGATCACAAAGGCTGTGCAGGTAGATCACAAAGTAATATGCACCCTTCTATTATGTACTGTAACATCAGCGTCAGTATTCCAAAGGTCATTTTTGTTTTAGCAATGGGATAACACATTCTTTGGGTGGGTAGAACACGTTTAGCTGGGCATTTTGAAAGCTCAAGTCAAAAAAGTGTGGGTGCGTATTAATTTAACCAGCTCAGTGGCCTTGAGGTTAGAGTCTAACCTCAAGGCCACTGAGCTGGTTAAATTAATATATTTATTGACAAGCACTTGTTAATACTTTTCATTGGTTAAACATTTATAAAAAGAGCAGACGTAGAAAACATTTATAAAATCCACAGACACCTCTTTCACAACGTAAAAAAAAAGTTGCAATATGGATATACAAGGTTTCTGCCTGACATGATCAAGTGTCTCCATGGCAACCATGCAGCGACCAGACTGGTACAGTAAGGCTTGAGGTTTTTACTGAATATCATAAACAAGACGAGTGAAGAAAGAACATTCTCAATACTGTGCGGTAATGAGCTGCACATTCTTACCTGGTCATATTTAAGGCGCTACCATGCAACGGCTTCCACATCACGCACGTGTCGAATGCACTTCACAAGATCTATGGGGGGGGGGGGGGGATCATTATTATCTTTCAGATAAATAACTTTGCACATAATTACAGCCCTGTAGTCTCCATTAGGCCTCTGGCATTTTTGTTTATTGTGTAGCGCGCATGCATATAAGGACAAAGGCTGTCATTACTGTATGTTCAACTTGCTTATCATCCTCAGCAAAACTGTTAATTGTGATCTTCTAATTAGATGACTAATCCGATGAATAATAAGGGCTACAGGTTAGTTGCATGATGGTTACATGTGTAAAACAAGGACTTCATGCTGGGGTTTAACGCATTAGCCTCCGAAACGTATGAGTTTGAGTGTTCAACTTCAGAATGTGTTTACAGCGTTGGGTGTGTGTGCATGCGTGCGTGCGTGCGTGTTTTCGCCAACGCCTGGCTCTGCCATTTGCAGGATCGATCAAGCCAAACCACCACCTCCCACAGAAACCCAACCATCACCACAGCAACCGCAATTACTGCTGATCAGACACGTTGTCACGGTGTGGACACGGAGGTATAGGACTCAAATGCAGAACGACCAGGCCAGGCAGAGAAGTGAATGTTCAAGAGGCTTTAATCTCAAAGAAATCACAAGGAACAATGACTACGAAATAACTACGACTTACTAGGACAAAGAATACACACAGGGTACTGACCTGCAGTGACCACATCATGCGACAACAAACAGACAAGGAACTGAAAACACTGGGGCATATATATAGACAAGACTAACTACACACAGGTGAACTGAAACACACAATCAACACTGGGATAGGACAGTGTTGATTGACAACAGAACAGAACAGAACACAGGTGGCTAGGGTTACACTGGAGGTGAGACAAGGCAGGTGACAGAAAACAAGGCAGACAGGAAATCACAGAACACTATTACAAAATAAGGTACAGAACATTGTAAATCTGAATTGCCTTTTTGGTTATGCTTCCATAAAGGAGCGGTTTATATGTATGTCCTGAAGTTGCAATTGTTTGATTCCCATACCAGGAGACGATGTTTAAATTGACTCTCAGTGAGTGACCTACAGTATAGGTATAGACCATAGTCAGCGTGTGTTTACTAGCATTAAAACCTCTCAATTTGCTGAGAAGATAAAGCCATACTGCCTTGCCTTTTTGTAAATACTAGACCTGTACGTGCCCGTCGGCCACCAGCCTATTTGGGAAAGATGCAACTTGTTTTAACTATCTAAAAATAGGCAAACATTCTGTGAAAATAGGTGAGCAACAACGTGTCACTTTGCAATGTGTTGTGAGCTTTGTTCGCTCCTATGAAATAAAACAAAGTACATGGGGTTTAAGTGGTAGGGACACAGTAGGGAGGGAGCTGCCATTAAAAATAACACAACAGGAGGGGAGAGAGAGAGCTCAGAGAGAGAGAGAGAGAGAGAGAGAGAGAGAGAGAGAGAGAGAGAGAGAGAGAGAACACAGTCTTGCGATTGAGAAAGGTCGCCATAGGCAGACCTGGCTCCCAAGAGAAGACAGACTATGCACCCACTGCACACAAAACGAGGTAGAGACTGAGTTACTCTTCCTAACCGTCTGCCCACTGTACCAAGACATCAGAGACATATACTTTCCACGGATTACAATCACCCAAGGAGAATTTGAAAACATGACAAATGACAAAAAAAATATCTGTTGGGTGAAGTACAACAATGTGCTAACACAGCAGCAATATTTGTGAGCTGCTGTGACAGGAGAAGGATGTGGAATACAAGCACCTTAAGGAATACAAATCATTGTGTGTACACTGTTTATACCCTACACTGTTTACAGCAAATTACCTCAGTACATAGAAATACTGTTAAATAAACAGAGCAACTAACTTTGAATAAATTGCTGCTACTTGTCGCAAATGTATTTTATACTAAGTGAATGCAAAAACATTGAAATACTGCTAAAAAGAATAACGCTAACATCTCACAGTCTCCTACTGTATATGGATGTATAACTATCTCTGCCAGAAAATGCACAATCTTTTCATAGTTTCACAAGATAGTATTACTCAAAGTGTTATTGTAACACAGCTCTGTTGGCCTTTATTTATTTCGGATCCCCATTAGCTTCCACAAAGTGGTCGCTAATCTTCCTGGGGTCCACACAATATACAATAAAAACAGATACCGGTAAAATCTAGTTATCAGTTATGAAGTCGCTCTGCATTTAACAGAGACAACGATGACCAATAGTAACAAATACAGTGTTTACACAAAAAATACAATAAATCTAAAAATCTATCAATGAAGGCATAAGGCCAAAAACATATCTTAAAAAAAAAAAAAAATTCCTTTGAATTGAATTGAGAGAGAGAGAGAGAGAGAGAGAGAGAGAGAGAGAGAGAGAGAGACAGAGACAGAGACAGACAGAGAAAGGATTCATCAGAGGGCCCACATTTTCAAGAACGTGAGACAGAGAGAAAGTGAGTGAGACGGAGGATGCAGTGACAAGGTTTTGTGTAGCTGGCGAAAGCTTTCATGTCAAACTTTGCCAAGACGGATGCTGAACTTAGACCCGAGTGTGCATTATTAATATCGACCACTTATGAGAGAATAAAGAAGCATTTACTCAGCAACTGACATGCCTGAATTAATCATGGAGCCACACTCAAAAGGACCGGAGAATTCTCTTTCATGACAAACCTGGCAATTTTCACTCAACTGACAGATGTCTTCAGAATCAAATAGGCTATAGCCCTCACGCTTTCTATCATTATCTCAGGCATTGCCTTACGTGTCATCAAAGTTTTAACAGAGGATGGTCTTTGTTTTACCTTCACGTTGTTTTTCCATTCACTGAACATACAACAGTCTGTGCGTGTGTGTGTTATGTGTCCATGTGGAAAGATGGAAACAGTAGAGTTGGGAATCAACACATCTCCTTGCTTATGAATGAATTTACCAGCAAAAACTTAGTCTATTTGATCTGACACAATTGGCTTGACCACAGCCTTTTTATGTTTGAGCTGACATTCCCCACACAGGCCCAGTACAGATACAGGCTAATGATCTTGAATGACTCACAACACTGTCTCATTGATAATATCTCTTTTATATCTCTCTATATATCTCTCTTCTCTAGCCATATCTCTCTTCTCTAGCCACAAGCAAAGTGTCCACCTTTCTCCTGGCCATCTTCTTTATTCCATCATTCTGACAGTCTCTGAAGTGATGGCGCATAAATCTCCCATATCCCATAAATTAAATATTTTCCCTTTGGCAGACAAACCTGTCATTAATTAAACAGGTCTCTCTTTTTCCGAATCATGTTTAAATAAGCTTTTTTTCCAATTATTTCAGAGGGAATCTGGTCATGTTTGGGATGGGAGAGTGCTTGTTTTGTTTCCTATACTCGTATGTGCAATTCCTTTTCTATGTAAATAGTCATGCTTGTAAAACCATTCTTTATTCAGTTGAGAGGGACACAAAACAAGCGCGCCCCATCCCTCCAGGCTAACCGCCTACTAAGGACCATTCTGACAAACTGTGTGTGATTAGTTCCTTTTTCTTTTGCCACATTTCCCAGCTTATACATGTTTCAACAGACTAGGAGGCTGTAGATTTCCCACCCCGCTGGGGTACCGATGAATCTATACATTCCCCATTTTCCACATTTACACTGACATATATCTATATATCGATATAAGGAAAACTGGTCATACTTTCTCTGAAGAGTGATTGTACCATACTCAGTGGTTCTCAAACATTTTCATGTCAAGGACCACCAAATTGATACAGTATAAATTTGGATGCAGACCCCCATTTGAAAATAGTTTGTGCCAGGAGGCTGTAACTTTATAATTTTATGGGACATAATATGCTATATATACTCGACTCGAAGATCTTTTCTTTTTAATAAATGGAAAAATGTGACGTATTGTGAGTTTGTAGATTGGCTATTTGGAATAGCGGAGTGGTTAAACTGATTTTAATAGTATATTAAGTAAATTTGCAGGGGGACCCACTGTAACTCCTTTCAAGGACCCCTGCATGGACCCTACTGTTTGAACACTGCACTACCTTATGGACGGCATAATAATATATCACTGTATGGACGTGTTAAAAACAGACATCGCCTTGAACCAACCACACCCATCAAAGGATCAAACAATTAGTTTCCATAGCGATTTCCGGTGAAAACTCAATCACATGATTCCCCAATCCCACTGTTCAATGCAGCATGTCTCTCTCCCTGGGCTAGAGAACCTGTGGGTGTGTGTGCATGTGTGCGTGCGTGCGTATGCGTGCGACCGTGCGTGCGTGCTTATGCGTGCGTGCGCGTGCGTGCGTGCGCGTCTTCTACAGCTGTTTCCTGGACGGCTCCCTGTGGCTCCATCCATCAGGTGGGAGTAGAATGGGAAGGAATTGCACCCCCGGGACGCCATCTCATTCTCTCCCACGCTGTGTGTCATGTGACCACGTGACCGCATCCTGAACGGTCACTATGGCGCTAATGACACAAGTGCTGTGGCACACACGTGCACGTTAGAATAAAGAAATCACACCCGTGGGAAGTGAGGGGCGCTCTTATCACACTGTACATCATCTCATTCTGGCCAATCACAATTTGTGCCCTCACCATCGTCTTTAATGTTTGTGTTTACACAAACCCTCAAAGTTGGACATTGGAGGGGCTACCGCCCCTCAACACCTATAAGTTTAACACATATCGTTGCTGTCAGGCAGACACCTTGGATTTTTTATAAAGCCCTTATGTCCTGGCACAAATACAGCGGAGATAGCCGATCTAAAAGCTCTGTCTGATAAAACCAATTCACTACACAAGCTTATGAGAACGTAATTGGATCCATTGGAGCACAGAGCTATTACCTGCAGTAATAATCGGTATTGGTTTTGGACATACAAGGTTTCCAGACTTTCCACCTGACAGCGACGATATGCGCCATGGTGACATAACCGAGCTCTGCTCAGATACTGCATGATGTGTCATGATGTACGTACGGTAACACGCCGTAATAATATCCCATTCTGACCTGAGATCAGATTCATATGAGGTTTCCGCCGGACACACACTGGTCTGATGAACCCATTCTGACCTGAGATCAGATTCTAAAAATGTCAGTCGCTCTTCGATTTTTCAAAAATAGCAGACCTACAAGCTCGTATCGCGCCACTCGGTGGCGCGATATGAGCTTGTAGATCTGCTATTTTTAAATAGCTAAAGCATAACATGATGCTGACACCAAAATGGGTGCCCGGTCAGAATGGGATATAGTACGCACCGCGAGCGTAAATGCCACGGACAAGATGTACCTGTGCATTTATTGCACGCAGGGAATAAATTTAACGTTAACGTTCTGGTGGTGCATGCAGTAAACGTCACTATCAGTGCTGCTATTCCTGTCCCTATAGTCTCTGCACAGTGACTCTGTAATGGGAGTCATCAATTCCCTGTCACTCATGGCATCAGTGTTAAGAACCACGGCCATAAACCACCAGGTCAAGGGTCGTTCTGAGGATCCCAGAGCGTGCATGGACTGTTACGTGCGGATTTACAGTGCTCCTGTGACTGCATGGGTTAGGACGTGCTTGCATGTGTGTGTGTGTGTGTGTGTGTGTGTGTGTGTGTGCGTGTGCGTGGGTGTGCGAGCGTGCGTGCGTGCGTGTGTGAGGGTGACTGAAGTTCGATTCTTCTCCATGCCAGTGGGCTGGACAAGTGGTTTTCAAGTCGGATCAATAACACCAACACCAACCCCTCTTCTCACCCACGTATACTCCCCTCCCTGTCCCTGCTATATACCACCACCACCACCACCACCACCAATCCCTGCTGTGTCCTCCATCCATCACTGTCAGGGCAGCAGAGACTGAAGGGAGTGGATCGGTACTCTGTGGTCATGAGCCCAAGTTAGAGAGCCACAGTCTGCCACAGTCTGCCGCAGTGTGCAGAACACAGTACACACACACACACACACACACACACACACACACACACACACACACACACACACACACACAATGTGTGTAAATACATGTGGGTGCTTATGCTTTTCCGACATGTCAATAGTCCGACCTGCGGAAAACGACCGGATTAAGGTTAAGGTTGGCGACCGGATTAAGGTTGGCGAACATGTACTGCTCCGTGCTTGCGGTTATAGGTTAGGGTGTGAGGTAGGTTGTCGTTGTAATTTGCACATCTGCAGTCTAGTGATGATAATGTAGTTAAGCACTCTTTGTTTTATTGCTTTTGTGCCATTTGGTTTTATGTAAATCTTCCAGTTTAATGGGTCTGTGTGTGTGTGTGTGTGTGTGTGTGTGTGTGTGTGCGTGCATGTGTGCATGCGTGCGTGCGTGCGTGAGCGTGCTTCTTAATCGACCTATTCTTGCTGCTGCAATGATGACTCCACTTTCCCTCAGATACTAAGACTTTTATCATCTATTTTGTCGTATCTTACGTATTATGTGTGATGGGACTCTCCTAAGTTCCTCCCGATCATGCATGCATCCCGACTTTCACTGCATGTAGTGGTTTCACACATTTTGCGTCCGTTAGAACCATGACTGTTATAGCCTACTGTATAGTATAGTATAGTATAGTATAGTATAGTATAGTATAGTGTAGTATAGTATAGTATAGTATAGTATACCGCTATACATACTAGACCTGAAGAAGCTCAAACAAAAAATCTAAAAAAAGGGAAGGAAAGGAAAGGAAAGAAACAACACGACGTATCGATTGGTCATTACACATCGGATCAATAAAAGCATCTATGCATCTATCTAGACACACACAGACACACGTATACCGTACATCTGTACACCTATTATGTGACAACATCGATTCTGATTCTGACCATAATATTTACTTTATTCTTTCATTATTTGCAACACTAAAAGGGCATTCTTGCATGGCTCAAAAAGCACATGGTTTTTAGATCACAGCAGCTCAAATCTGGTTTTGTAGATCAGTTGGATTAGCATAATATAGTTCACTCCCCCGTGGTTTTGAGATAATTACTTTCCACCCCTTATGATAACCCTATTGAATTCAGATTAGGCCAATAATGAACCCATGTCATGAACCCTCCATGTTGTACATTGTCAATAGGATGTTAATGGGCTCGACCCTGCTCTCATTTTTCAAGCATTGCATCAGATGGTAGCCATAGCTGTCCCCTTCTTCTTCAACAACAACAACAATAACATACCCTTGGGGCAAATATAACCAATACTGAAGCTGATGAGAAAGACAGAGCAAGTCCTCACCGATGATAGAAAGCGGTGGGTGGGGGGGAATGGGGGGGATCATGGTGGAGTGAGCCGAGAAGTGCAGCTGGTGTATTTGTCTCATTCCTCCCAAATGGACTTTCAAATGCCGTTCCCTTGAGAGATCTGCATGTAGCGGAAAGAAAGCTATTAATAGTATGATACGGTCTGAATATGTTTGTCATGTTTGCCGTTTCAGTCTCTTTGGAACTGGCCTTTTTGTGTTTATTAGCTTGTTTTACCCTATATAAGACACATAAACACATTCCCCAGAATGAAATGGAAAAAAGAAATAACAGCTAGATTGATTCTGGTGGGTAATTGACATGTGAATAGGAACTAGAGTAAAATGCACAACCATTTATCCAGTTGAGGCGAACTACATATTGGATCAAACAAAACAACCAAATAATATTTTCCTCTCTGTCAATCAGTAGGTCTATGGATGTGCCATTTCAACTCTTCTCGCTTTCCTGATCTTTTCCTGGAGGTTTTATTCACTGATTAGCCTTGATAATTCTACTGCTTTGCTACTGACAAGAAGTGTCCAGCAGAGGAACTCTATATCTATTTAACGGATTCTGAATAATTATAGCAAATGCCCGCTTTCTCACTGACAATGTTCTGTTTCTGACAATGCACTGACAATCCACAGAACTGCCAATGGCAGGACATGGTGAAGTCCTCAAACGGCACATCTGTATGCTGTGACTGACTATACTTAACCTCACCCAGAGCCTTCTGTGGAATATATCCACCCAATATTAATGTCTTTTTGACTGCTGTCCAGACCCAAATGACAGTTAACGCCTCTCTGAGTCTGAGCCATGCCACCCCTGCATGGCAGCTACAGTATGTCACCGTCTCGTCCCAGCTGAGATATTCCCATCCTGCCCACGTGCACGCCCACGTCAATGCCGCCCATTGTATTGGCATGAGGAGGGCCATTCTTTCCTCACGTCTCTCCTTCTTGTTTCTGCAGGGGCCGGCCCCGAGGACGACGTGAAGCTGCTGCACGTGGTTTGGATGGATGTCACCAGCAACACAGCTGCTGCTGCTGCCGCTGAGCCTGGGTTCCACTCCGTTGGGTCATCACCAGACCACTGAGCCTGGGTTCCACTCCGCTGGGTCATCACCAGACCACTGAGCCTGGGTTCCACTCCGCTGGGTCATCACCAGACCACTGAGCCTGGGTTCCACTCCGCTGGGTCATCACCAGACCACTGAGCCTGGGTTCCACTCCGCTGGGTCATCACCAGACCACTGAGCCTGGGTTCCACTCCGCTGGGTCATCACCAGACCACTGAGCCTGGGTTCCACTCCGCTGGGTCATCACCAGACCACTGCACCCCCATTCTCCAAAAGTGAACAATTAAGGGGAGGCTGAGACGGAGAGGCAGACATTCTGACAGTGCATCCACCCGATAAAAAGGAAGAGGGGGGGGGGGGAAGGAGAGAATCCGTGGTGTGTTGCAGACTGGCAGAGTGCTGCTTGTGAGTACATACTATTGTTCTCCATGTCGTAGAGGTAGAGATTCAGATTGTCATACCGGTGCAGTGGCCGAGTTACTATACCCCGTCCCCCGGCCCAGACATTTTACTGTTTCCAGTACAGCAAATAAGGAATGCACTTTGTAATCAGAACAAGGCTGGGGATTTTCATCATGTAGAATGATTGCTTTGTCAAGCTGTAGACTTCCAGCTCAAACTGACAATTTGTCATATGTGAGCGTATACCGATTTCTCTTCCATATTATTGTAAACTGGTGTGTTGACACCACAATGGGACTGACCCAGACAGACCTGTCGCATGTCGCTTGTGTCTTTGTTTAACTGCAACAGGGCTGCATTAGTAATTCTTGCAGGGTTTTGTTACGGCTCTGGTGAAGACAATTACATTTAACCCCATCATGTGGTTTGAGTGATGCTATAATAACACGGCACCATGTTCCATGGCACTGCATAAATGGGATGTGGTTGTTTAACAAACTGCACCTCCATCCATCCCCATTATTCTTTGTTGTCTCCACCAGGCCGAAGGCATGGGGGGAGAGTATGTTTTGCACTCCGTCCGTCCGTGTGTCCGTCCGTGTGTGTGTGTCCGTCCGTGTGTGTGTCCGTCCGTGTGTGTGTATGTGTCCGTGAGCAGCTAATCTCGGCCACCGTTAACCCGGTCGATGCCAACTTTTGCACACACACTCCCTGGATGCCAACGATGAACCTCTGCCCCAAACTTTCCAGAACGGCCTGTTATAGCGCCACCAGGAGGCCGCTTTGTGCAAAACAAGTTTTTGCACAGTACACCTACAGATTTTGTCCAAACATCACGCAAATTGGTACACAGTCTCTCTAGAGCCATTCAATGAAACCGGTCTTTCAGATTTCTCAGACTCCATCCTGATTGGTTGAGATTGGCTTCCAAAGTTCACAGGAGTGCTCAGTTTCAAACAAAATGCTGCAAATCATGAACACATCGCGTGATTTCCGTGAAATTGTGCACCCACATTCCCACTAGGCCGAGGACGAAATGCCACATGAACAATTTCAACTCAGCCTCAAGGTGGCGCTATAACTGGCCGAAAAGTGTTTTTACCTCTAACTGCACGGATCTGTGGATAACTTTGTATGCCAACTCCCTAGAGGCCAAGGAAAAACCTTTGCCTGGAATTTTTCACATCTGCTCTTTATAGCGCCACCAGGAGGCCGACATATGTAAAACACATTTTCTATTAATACTCCTTCAGATTTTATCCAAATTTCACGCAAATCGGTACACATGATCTCCATAGTGATGTGATCAAGACACGTTTGTTTGATTTCTCATATTCCATCCTGATTGGCCACGATTGGCTCCTACAGTTTTCAGGAGTAGCCCGCTTTGTACAAATCGCCACAACTCCTCAACGCAGCGTCCGATTGCGATGAAACTGTGCACGCATATTCCCACTTAGGCTGAGGAAGAAATCCTGGTGGAGACCTGTGCCCAGAAGGGCACTTTTTCTAGTTTCTCTCTCCTTTTCGCTCATTCTTTCTACGTTCTATTTCTACTACACTCATGCCACTGCGTTTTCATTTTTGCCAGGGAGATGCAGGCAAAGCATTCGGAGGACAGGAGGGCGAAATTAACCGACACATTCACTTACTTCAAGCTGTTACGATCTCCCCCGGCCTCTGATATTATTAAACGTATACACGTCAGCTCGGCACAGGAGAGGACGGGAAGTCACGGGGGGAGAAAGACGGTGTAGGAGGGGAAGGAAATGGAAGGTCTGGGGGAGGGTAAAGGTGGAGATAGGAGATTTGGAGATTGTCTTCAGATGTGGACACAGCAACGGAGAGGGAGAGACACTGAGGGAGAGCCAGAGGGACATGGGGGAGCAATGAAAGAGTGTGCCACTGTGCAAAGAGAGATGTTAAGAGTGAGAAAAAGACAGAGAGAGAATACTGCAGATAGCGTATGAGAGAGACGGGGGTGTTCCTGTCTCCTGGGTACTAAAGGAAATATTGTGCTTCTTACTGGCAAGCCGTGGGCCATACGAATCCATGGCTCATATTGTCTTTGCTGCCCGCGGTGCCCGATGCTATCATATATTGCTGAAATAGGAGGCCGGACAGGCCGATCAAAATCATTAGAAAGAAGAAAAGAAAGTCAGGAGACAACACTATTTGTTTTGTTTTTCGTCTTATAAATTATTTGATCGGCCCAAAACATTGTGTTCATTGTCATGATTTGTCACGATCCGAGTTGGCTTTGTCCGCGGCGTAACCGTCTTTAAATAAATTAAATAAGAAGTGCCGATGGGAGAATGCATTGGGTTTTCAATTCCTCGGCCACTCGTTTTTCTGAAAGGGGGAGGGACTGCGGCGCTCTATAAGACATATACAGTAAACTCCTGCCGTAATAGGATAGCACCACCGATGGGCCATTAAATGTTATTGTGCTGCTGTGTTTTTGGTGATTCTTTTAATATCCTGACTGAGACATATTTGAGTTTTTCATCAGCCTTGTGACTTCCTTATTTCGTACAACCATTCCACATTTAAAATAATGTGCACACACAGTTCTGTTTAGAGTGATACAAATTGTGGCTTATACTGTGTAAAATACTACCTACCGTACAGTAGAAAACATGCTGCAGCGTCTGATTATTACAATAATGTCTTATTGTGTGTTGCTCGTGTTCCATGGCCCTCCAAAATCTCTACAAAGCTAAGTGTTATCATCATGGCATGATGGTAAATATGATGAGAATAAGACCCAGTTTGTAAAACATTTTAAAAGGGAAACCGTGAATCGTGTGAAATAAACACGACACAGATAAATTCAACAATGCCTTGTAGTCGCTGCCTCATCATCAGGATGATGGAATGATTTATTAGGCGATGAAATAAATTCCATTAAGTCTTCAGGGATCACAGTTACATTTGCAATCTGACGCAAACGGCACACGCTGCGTCATTATTTATACCACACTCCCAACCCCATTTAATTGGAACCATTTGAATTAGAACTGTTCTGTCTTCTAGAACAGTGGTTCTAAACCTGTGGGTCGGAACCTGTGGGTCGGTCCCCACGTGATTTTGTGTGGGTCACCAGATTACAGCAAAGTGAGGATACAAGGACGTTTACGACCTTTTAATACATAAAACGAATGGGGGGGGGGGGGGGGGAGAAAATAAAGAAAATTTACTTTTGTACATGTACTGTACATGTACTTCTCTATTTGTATTATAATCTACATAGGGGGACCTTAGAACTGTGGAAAAATAAACAAATTAACCCGGCAGTTTCACTCATGATGAAGAATCAACTGACTGCTAGAAAACGCTAATGTTACTAATGGCGAAATCTTCGCTATCTGTGACTGGGCCTGGCCCTGTGACTATTTTCGCTTAAAGGTTAACGGTCATAGGTCAATTTTGATTGATGTCCAGAGATTTTGAAGTTGTGTAAATGTGTGCCTCTGTGGGCGGTATTTATATGCAAATATCATGACCAATGTGGCATTGCAAGACTAAACAATGGACATCAATGATGATGTTTAGGTGAAAAAAGAACAGAAAAAATATATATTAATTAAGTAATTAGTTAAAATAAAAATGTTACCGAAAAGCATTGTTGAGTCTTACAGGGTTGGTAGCGAAAATAGACTGTATGAAATATGAGTGACTGACTGTTATAAATGATACAGAGACACCTCCCCGACAATCGGCGAGGCAGTTTGTTTATTTTTTGGACCACAATTCTTATATGAGACGATTTTAAGATGACCCAATGTTATTCTCCATACAGAATAACCAGTGGATCAGCGAGTGACGTCAGGACTTCGGCACTCTATTAAAGAGAATAACTGATCTACAAGCTCACAACGCCTCATAATAATCTGTGGAACAAACTAAATGCCTATCATTTCCAGTGCTTGTCAGGGTGGGATATGCCCAGTTCAAATATGATTATTTTGGGGGGTCCCCAGTTAAGGTCCCCAGTTCAAATATCATGATTATTCTGCGGGGTCCCCAGTTTCTTCAAATATGATTATTTTGAGGGCACGACCACTAAATAAATTATGGAAAAAATAAGTGTCTAATCAACACAGCAGGCTCTCATCATAGATTTATAGACTGTCATGAT
>NC_139706.1:11992276-12047276 GCF_964188405.1 Protomyctophum parallelum | reverse complement strand
CTGGGGACCTGCACCACTGGAAGTATAGAGTTGTATATGTTGCGTTCACACGAGGCATATGCAAAGATGCAAAGATCACAGCATATTTGTCTCTTTTGTCTACTATCTCTGTTGCTCATGGTCGTTGAAGTCATCAAGCATGCGTCTGTAGTGATGTGTGTCGGAGGCGCGGCGGCCGGCGGGGGAAATTGTGAAACAACAACAATCCTGCATGGAGTCTCAACTGTAAGCCTTTTTCGACCTACAGTAGGCAAGGCATTATTTACAGTATATGCATTGGAAATACTGGAAACGGACTAGAAGAAGACGCCGCAAGCTTTTGCCAGCCAGATCAGGGTGAAAAAATTGCAGCTACAGTTGTATAGCTTTGTAGTTTTGCATCTGAAAGTCGAACCCAGATCAGCTTCAATTTGTAATCTTTTTTGTATCTTTTGCAGCAGTGTCAGATTTGCTTCGTAGCTTCAAGTCACTGGCTTCCATTGACAATGAATGGTAGACTGTATCTTTGCATCTGCCTGTCTGAACGCAAGTTGTATTTCGTGTGTTGTGATCCATAGTTTCCATTCACGGCTAAATGCAGAGGAGGGCCTCCAGAAGGCCTGCTCAGGAGTTGATTTACTAGTCCTGTCCCTCAAACCTAATGTCATGAGACCAGACATGATTTAGGTTGTGTACATGCTGCCCTGGCACGCCAAGCACTACCATCTCCTGTATACCATGTACTTTATGTAGGTTCGGCGCAAGATCAATACTGCTGGCAACACAAGGCAGCATTCATTTTAAGTTATGCATTCAACAATATCAATATGTTATTTTGAATTGTATAGAATTGTATTGAGAGGGTGGCCCCTTGAGATGCAGCATCTCGTTTTAGAGGGGGTCCTATACATCTACAACATTACACAGTACTAAAGACATGTAGGTGCAACATAACATACTGTACAGTACAAATGCACAGGACATACAATTAGCTTCACCCACCCCATGTGTTACTATCCCAAAAAGTTAAATTCATGTTTTTGATCAGCGACATGAAACAAACAAACAAATAAAATACAAACTATTAAGTTACTCCCAGTAAGATATGTCATGATATTTAAAATTATCTTTAAAAGCTAATTATTTAATGCCATAGTGAATTTCAAAATGTGAAAAACGAAGGGTTGAGAAAAGCATGCCAGACAGAGACATGTCAGAATGGCACTGGTAATATTTAGGGGTGAAACGTGTTGCGTCATGATGCAACTGCTGGCAATTATATTGCCATCATGAGAAAAGATTCTAAATGTTTCCTTCTTGAGCGCTATGAATTATTGAGTGCTGAGCAACCCGGTTTTGCGGAGGGGTAAGCCCATTCACATGGGAATTACACCAGCGTTACTAGACACACCATACAGTGCAATGTTGATACACAGCACATTATCCTCTAATGAAATCATAACACACAATGTGGCAAACAAATTAGAGCATCATAATTACATTCTATATTATTCATTGAGAATTTCAATTTTTTGTATACATACAGTACCATATCACAGCCTTTTATCTACACTATATATATAATTATATATATATGAAGAGAAAGCTCTCAAAGCGAAAACAAGCCAACCAATTAATCTGTTATTGTATACTGTATATATACATACCGGTAGCTATATTAACATGCAGTTGTGTAAAATTGCTTTTTCTACCTTTATTGATAGGATGAAAGTAGACTGACAGGAAATGGGGGGAAGACACATGGCAAAGGCCGTCGGGATCGGGAGTTGAACCCGCGGCATGCCGTCAGGCTGGCTCAGTAGCCTATACAGTATAGGTGCCCAGACGGTTGAGCTAACCGTCCGGGCCTAATGTGCGCAATCTAACTCAACTACAGCTGTCTAGTGGTACGGGCACCTATAGGCTAATCCAGCCTGACAGCATGTCAGTGTGTCACTCGCCTGCATCTCTCTCCCCCAATTTTTGTCAGCTTACTGTACTAAAGGCAGAAAAAGCTAAATAAATAATAAAATCTTAAACACGCATGCACGCACACACATAATCTGTACTGTGTATAGGCATCTAACATCCTAAAGGTGTTGTTAGAACACTTTAATCATTTTTGATGTCTGCACACTGCATACTGTAAGAGATTTGTGTACATGTGAATGTGTGTGTGTACTTGTGAATGTGCGTGCGTGCGTGCATGTTTGATTATAAAGCTGTAGGCCAGACCAATGAGCAGCAGCAGTTAACAGGGTGACACACAGCACAGATAGAACAGTGACCTAAGAGGAATGTCTATGCTTGCGACAGCAGCTAGCCTGAGGCCATTAAGCAGCAACAATACTGTCTGAGTGTCTGAGGCTTTCTGCTCTATTTTCTCTGCAGCTGTATAGTACTTATGAACAGAATATATATAATATTTGTATGTAACCCAAAATCATGAGCAGGAGGTTTTTTTAAACGTTCTGTTTATTCTTTTTTTCTTTTTCTTTTTGAAATGCATCAAGTGGCCTATAACCTGCAGTCGACAGTGTGGCCATCACACCACCTCACCTCACGGGGCTCAAGCTGTCTGTGTCTGTCAGTGCGCCTATCTTGTTTCAAGTAATGCAAAGGTGATTGTCAGAAACGTAACATTTTCAACTGAAAATATTTTCTGATAACACAGGCCTGCAGCCTCTCCCATTTTGACTTTGCGCTAAGAAAAGCATAGAATTATGCATGAGATTATTGTGCATATTATCAACCTATGTATGTATGATTTACATTTAACTAATTATTTGTATTGTACACGAACTGACCAAAATAGAACATTGAAAGTTAAAGTGAAACAAGCTAAATGCAAGTAGTTTGTAATGTATGGATTTCATTATAACACAGAGAGTTGTGTTTGCTCAGTCTATGCTGAGCTAAGACAGAAAAGGCTTGCCGATATGTGCTTCTTCAACCCAGAATTGTATAAAATCAATCCGTGTCTTTCTGTCTTTCTGCCTGAATTGGAAAATAAATCCCAATCAATACTCAGGTGCTGCAGAATCCTAGCACAATACAGCATGCACCAGTATTAGTGGAAGGAAATGCCACGAGCATCAGTGATAATGTTGTAGTTATTATATCTACCCTTATTAGTCTTGGATCAATTCCCTTGGCTTCCCTTTGTGCCTTCTGTATGCTGTAGTAGCTGTACCCATATACAGTATGGTGGCCAGCTCACTGGAGCACAATATCTATTGAGCTCCACGCTCATTAGATAGATAGTCTGTGAGTAAGGCAAGGCAGACCTATTCAGTTTAATGTGCACGCACAAATGCATGTTTTGCAGTAGTAGTAGTAAGTACAGTAGTAGCACATAACACATCTAAATGTACAGAGCTGTATTATATCATTGTGATTGGATGACTGGTTGCTTTGCCATTTGTTTTCTTCCCATCCAACTAGAAATAACTACGGTGGGCTAACTTAAAGGTCACAGGGCCAATTGTCATTTGGATTTACAGCACTCTTCGAGAGATGAATGCTCAGTGTAGAGAAGATTTTAACCTCTGGCCCTTCACCTTTAACCTCCAAGGAGGTACAGACAGAAAACCAGATATCAATACCAATACGCGTTCGTTTTGCATGATTATGTCCATGAACTTGTAACCAAACCTCTGGAATGAATACACAACAAATAGTTATAATAATTATCTATACGTTTTAATAATCAAAGCCCTATTAACTAATGTACATTTATGTTTGGTCCCTATGTCTACAACAATATAAATTGAGCCTATTACAATCATAATTAATCAAATCTGGTTATACAATCAATGTTACCGACAGAAGTTACCGATTAAACCACCAGTAGACCTCTGGACTCCCTCTCTACGGTCTGAGGGAGTGAAGATTCCATGTGATCCAGAGATATTTAGTATTTCCAAGTTTGTGAATATCGTCCAATCATAATAGAGAGTTTATTTCTTCAGGGGATCCTCCTCCCTCTTTGAAGTGTCGCGTTGGCCCTCTCTTCCGGACTCTGCCCCCCCTGGGTGTGTGGGTGTATGTGTCGATGTGTTCAACGTGTGTGAACCCTGTACCCTGAGTACCACCCTCCCTTATGTGTGTGTGTACGTTTCCTGCCATCTCATTGTTTGCACAGTTGAGTCGAGCTGACCTGCTTTGGTGACCTGAGAGAGAGAGAGTGTGTGTGTGCAACTGTGCATGCATGAGCGTGCACGCGTCGGGAGAAAGATGCCTCTGTGTACTTTATACTCTCTAATAAATATTTACTAATTCCATGATTTTAGCTTTAGTGAGGCCTGTTACTATTTAGTCGCACATTATATGATTACATATCCTTTTACCCCTTATGATTACCTGTTTTATTCCCTATATATAAGGTAAATACTATATTAATAATTTGATTGGTAAATATACTTTGGTACTCGTGGTAATTATATTTATACCCTAAATATTTTAATAATTCCCTCCAAGTGCAAGACAAATTGCATGGCAAGAGCTAGAATTATTACAATCATAACAGTCCATCCGGCTGACATATGGCAGCGTAACACACGCCTGATGAGAAGCCAGCGGGTGGTGGTGTCCGTCTAAACGCAATCAGCATCAACCATTGCTAGTATTATTATTATTATTATTACAATAGCACACCATTTTGAATCAATTCTCATCTCAGTCACACTGCGCTTATAGTCCAGACATAAACCAGTTTTGTACGACTTGACTGTCTGTCTGCAAACGGGAGAAAAATAGCCTGTGATTTGTGCAATCAGGGGAATTTAAATAGTGTATAGGGCAGAAGGGGAATAAAATCCACTAGGCTGAACTACTGTGATTGAATGAAGTCCTAATAGCACCTGATTGTAGCGTCCACCACACATGCCCCCTTCCATAATGGTCCCACTAACATGGTTAACGTTCAAGCCTTTTTCTTTTTCTTTTTTTGCAACATTTACAGCTGGATGGTCTAATTGGAACCATTTCCTGTAATGTGTTGCATTCCCAAGGGGGCTCATTATGGATACAGGTCTGCGCTGCCTCTACTGCACCCACCACCACTTCTGAATCTCCAACGACTGAGGGTTTCCAACAGTCCAAAGAGTATTGATCACCCACTGAAAAGAAAGGCTTGTCTTGCTATAGCCTGAAAATGGGCTTGTGTGTGTGAGAGCATGTGTGTTCAGGAAGGACTCTGTAGTCTGTACGTACGTGCGTGTTTACTTACAGTAGTTTAAAATAATGTCAATGTATTTTAAATGGTTACTGTATCGATTTAAAATCCTTGAATCGGATCGGATCGCCATAATGAACCAATATCGTCCATGTATCGTATCGTCAACCATGTATCGTTACACCCCTATTAGATAGCCTTTTATGTAGACATAGCACAATATAGTATAATATTATGCATAGTTTCATAGATATTCCACTGTTACGTTCTTAGCTTACGTATGATTCAACTACTTTTTTATGTATATGATGTATTGCCATGCTTTTTGTTCTTGCTTAATGTAAATCGCTCTGGATTAATTAAGAGCGTCTGCTAAATGCCTAAATTGTATATCCAATTTTCTGATTTTCTGGAAAGTTTGCAAATTATTGCATATTGTCCTGTATAATGCCTAATTTGCATATCTAAATGTACAATTTCAGAAAACGGGGGAAGTTTCATGGTGATAACTATTTCTTAAAATCAGTCATCCTATTCAACTAGGTGAAAATAACAAAATGTGTGATAAATAAATATAAAAAAAACTCCTGTGGAAGGGTCATCATATACGGTACTTTACTTGAAACAGTTTAATATGGCTTTGCCTACTCATTTGGTAATCATTGTGGCGAAAACTTCTGGGAACTCAGATTAGGTAATCATAGCCCAAATTCGGAGCTCTCATGGACTAATGTAAACCAACCAGAATCTCAACTGAGAATACAGGTTCTGTTTCAAGCTTTATTGCCACTGTACGTGCAATAATATTAATAATTCGCTGTGCAGGTGCAAGACCTGTTGTGTTTGTATTGTGCTATAGTTTAGGTGCCAAGATGCCGTTTTGGGGGGGGGGGGGGCACTTTCACCACTGAGTATCCCCCACAATAGCCAGTGACTGTTACTTAATCCATGTTGTAGTGTGAACACATGTTTGCACAGTATATTTATTGAGGCTTCTCCTTGCACTATACAAACTGCCTCTGGGTTCAATGACAGACAAAGTCATTGCAGTTTCCCAGGACATGCTGTCAAAGTCAATGTCGACTTTGCAGAGACGGGGAGTCTCTGCAAAGTCATTTATATACCCAGCCGGTGACACGGCTGTTATGAAGCATCAGCAGACAGAGTTGCTGTGTCAACACTGCTCCTCTTGTGCAGTTTCTCTGTGCCCCTGAGTGCTGTTTGAATGCATCTCTGTACAGTTATAGCAGCCAATGTACAGTGCAGCGCAGGTACAGTAACTCAATAAGTTGAGAGGTAGTGGCCAAAACCGATCAGGGATTCCCAGTTGGAAATGTTGAAGGTTCTTTACTTTTCTTTATTAAATTTTTTAAGGAGTGACATATTCATTTCTCACTCATGTTAAGCTGAACCCAAATGAGAAAGCAAAAAGGAGACCACTTCATTAACAGTTAGGCCTACAGTATACATTCAGTACTGTATGTGACTTATTTGACATTTTACAGAGGATTTGTAAATGTCAGCGCTTTTTTAAGTGGTCTAGCGGGAATATCATCTCAGTGAGAGCAGTCTACATGTTCCACTATGATTAACGCAGTGCATTTTTAAACGTGCTGTTCTGTTTCACTAAATATCCCACACTGCACCCACAAAAAATTAATGTTTAGACACACTCTTTTTAGATTAGCTACTCAAGGTGTAGTTTATGCTGTATATATTTAACCTTGAGCTAGTATAGGCCTACATTATGTATTCCAGAGGAGAGTGGAAGCATTGGAATCTTCTTTATCTTGAGACTCGAGAGGCAGCAGTGGTGGCTCGAACAATATTTGCACATCAAATAACAGCTGTACAGTCCCTTCGGGATTTTGCAGCAATTTTTGGTCATTATTGTGGAGCAATTAAACTTATTGACTTTGCCACCCGGGCCTTCTCAAAACAAGGCAATCAAATATGCATGATATTGTGATTCTGTGGATAAAATGCAGCAATAACTGATTTTTTTTATTTTGTAGAGAAGAATACTGTATCATTAATTTGACTTAGAAATAGCCACAGTTGATGGTAAAATAAGAAATGACCAAATCATTGAAAGCAATGTGGTTCATCACAGCAGAAAGTTAAATTGAGTGAGTTTGTAGTGTACACACAATAATTCAAGAACCATCCATCTGACTGACCGCGAACTGATCTCAAATTCAATACGCGAGTCGTTATAGGACCCGAGAGGGTGCTGTGCCCGGTGCCGAGTCGGTCGGAAGGCGCTTGACCAGAACTGATGATCCAATTTATATGGACGTGCGTATCACAGAGGATCCAGGGGAGTGATCAAGGGGCCAGCTATGCACTCCAATGTTGAAGCGCTGGGCCCTAGTGGTAAGAGGAAGGACTGCAGGCGGACCCGTGGATTCTTGACGAGGAAACCCCGTGCAACCGAGCGCTCAATGTTAAAGCCCAGCTGCACTTCCGCATTTCCGGACACCAAAATTTGGTGTCCAAATGCTGAATCAGCGAAAAAATGCGGAAATAGACAGTACTTCCGGCAGCCTTCCGGGTGCTTCAAAACGCCACTGAGCAACTTCCACTGACATGAATAGCGGAGGGGGGCGGAGCTTCGCGCCAGTTTAGTCTCTATCCTTTTAATACTCTATGGGAGTGATGCACAGAGTGGGAAGTTAGTCAGTCGGATGAAATCTCCCAAAAATACTGTTAAAATACTGCAAATCTCCATATATTTATGGAGTAGCCTGATCATCATTATCATATTATAGTACTGATGTCATAGACTGGCCTGGGCTCCATAATTGGGCATGCCTGAACTCCATATACGGTATGAGTATAAAACAGTGGTTTTCAACCCTTTTCATATCAAGGCCCATTATTTATTCTGCATTTGCGCTACGGACCACCATTTGATAAGATTTAGCCTTGCAGACCAAAACCCAAAACTAAAGAATATGTCCACATTTCCATGCTGTATTTATCTTGGTACCACAGGAGAGATAACAGGCAAACGATCAAAATAACAATTCTTCTACATTCTCTAATTGTGTAGACTTCTTGTAAATGAACTTAAGGGTCCATTTGGTTTAATTTTACACTCTCAAGAGTTAAAGATCTATAATGGTCCATTTGGTTACCAATTCTCCATCAGTTAGCTGGGGACCGACAGACGGTACAGCGGTTGCATCGTCCCTGTGGCCATTGTCCTGTACAGTATGATGTCATTGATCAAAGACTGGTGCTTCATAATCAAGCATATTAGTCAAATATTTCATGTAAGCTATTGGACATTGAATGTGATTTATTTTTTAACTTTTTCAGACAGTATCCTACTGTAGTCCCACTCATATGGGAAGTGTGATGAAACAAATAATGAATTATGAATATAAGAAGCAGTATTCCTCATTGGGCACTGGCTTTATTTAAGAAAGTAATTAGCTACTCCTTGTGAACATTTGCCAACACACTTTAGGGATGCAATCATGTGTGTATTTATGAATAAAATGTTGAATTAATTTCAGGTACCTTAATCTAAACATACCACAGCAAAGAGATTAGGTGCTTGTCTTGAATGTCAAAAAGTGCTCAAAATCTAGTGTGTAATGCACTACTAAATGGAAATGCCTTGTATGTGCACTTGTGCAGTAAGCAAAGCATGCAAAGCAAATAATAACGTAACCACTAATTACCAAAGCTATTAAATGAATCTCCAACACAAATTAGTTCTCTCCTGGGGGTTGGGTTTTTACTTTGCAGGTTCAAAGCTAATGGCAGCAGCATGTCATAGAGTGAAATCACATATGCCAACACTTAATTATGTAATTAAGAAAACAACAGAGATGGACACGAATGAATTGGCAGGTGTGTTGACTCAGTAATTGTTTAGGTGCCAGGTTCCTGTGCATTTACATATTTTTGGACATTAATATCCTAGGACAGCAGCTTACCACTTTGCATTCTTACAGTCAGACATGGGTGATGCCTGTAACAAAATGGTGCATTTATATAGCACCTTTATCCAAATAGATTGTGCATTACATTCACCCACTCATACACCGATGGTGGAGGAAACCATGCAAGGCACCAACCTGCACATCGGGAGCAATTAGGGGTTCTTAGGGAGTCTTGCTCAAGGACACTTCGACACTAACTCTGGTGGATCCCAGGATCGAACTGGGAACCTCACGGTTTTCCCATCCAGACGTTCTACCGACCACTCTACCCCTGAGCCACTGCCGCACATCTCTATCTCTGCAGCGTTCACACTGGCAGATGCAAAAGATTCAAAGATGCAAAGCTACACAGCGTATTTGTATCTTTGTAGCTGAAGTTGAAACCAGCTCAACTTTTGTCGTAGCTTTTGCAGCAGCTACAGTACAACCGTCAGATGTATCTTTGCATCTTCATATTTCTGGCTTCCACCACTGAAAATGAATGGTAGACTATCTTTGTATCTTCTGCTGAGCAGCTCCACCTCACCTGACCCTCCCAGTACTCCACGAAGTTGAATGCACATAAATATGCCTCTTAATCTTTTAGTGCACCACATTCAGCCTCATAAAGATCTCACATATTGTATGAACACGTGTGTGGGTGCATGTGTGTGTGCATGCATGCATGCATGTGTCTGTCTGTCTGTCTGTCTGTACCTAAGTGCTCATGTCATGTCTACCTTGTGTTACATGTTACATTTGAATCCCTCCTCATTAGCCTAATTTGTGTGCGTGCAGTTTATTCAGTAAACACATGTATGGTGTTGTTACTGCAGTTCGTTGTGTGAGGACCATCATTTAACATTTCTAAATAAGAATCCCCAAAAATCACAGCGGTTAATGACAGCGATACATGTCATTAACCATGGATCCACCCCTAACAAAACAGACGTTGTTCGTTTTCCTGTTCACAATTCTTTCATATTTACACCTGTTTCCCCCCCACAAAAAACAAACAAACAAAGCCTCCCCATGCACTGCCAAAGCCTTGAATCCAATCCCTCAGGTTTAATTAGCGATGATCAGATTCATAATTATATATTTTTTCCATCCACAAGGGCATATAATTGGGATGGCGTGACGCAGGGGAATCTTCCATGGGAGGAATCCATGCTTTGGCTCCTCATTAAAGAACCTGGGAAGTCAGTGGAGGCAGATACTGTAGCTAGTTGAAGGGAAAGTGCAGCACAGACACTTAGCCCTTAAATTCCCATTTTCAGAAAACTGTCTCTAATTAGCTAATGAATCGTCCCTCACGACCCCTGACCTCACACCGAAGCCTCTTTCATGTGGTTATGAGTCCTATCGTAGAAAACAACTTTAATGAGATAAACTCTGCTGTCTGTCGCTTTGACATAGTTTGTTAGAAGTTGCAGAAATTAAAAATGCACTCCAAATTCTGGTTCACAGTTCACTTCAGCAGAAGATGCATACCGTCAATGTCAGGTGGAAAGCTTGTATGTCCAAAGCCGTTCATTTTTTTTATTTTTTTGTGGTTGCCTGACACTTAATAGCATATTGTAACATTATGTTGCTGTTTGCCAGACCATTCCATGTGACTTCAATTGGTCTTACGGAAGAAGCAGAAATAAAGCAGTGATTCAAGTTTACGTTTACATTAATGTTCTTATTATGGTGAATTTTACTACTATGCAGTTTCTGGTAATATTCTGTATTTCTTTTGTGATCAGATTGTTTCGTCATTCCCACTGCACACATCTGTAATTCATTCAGGTGTTCATTTTGTTTGATAGTTTTTTTTTTTTTTTTTACAAACAACTAACCCAAAAGGTTACAGTAGTTTAGTAATAAAAGTTATGTAAAGTACTGAGGTTTTAAATCTATAATCTATAATAATAAACAATTTATCCATTAGATAGATACCTGTTGTACACAGAACTGCAGAGAATATTAGCCGGGCTCGGCTGTCGTTTGTCCTATCATGGAGTTCTGTCCCACTGGTTCCCATTGGTTGGGAAGACTAACGGAGCAGCTAAAGCAGAGCCTGGCTATGAGACCGGCCAGCACTAGTCATCACTCACCCTGCAGGCATATCATATTATTTTCATTAAAGCCTGAATGATTTAATGTTTATTCCAGTATAAAATAAATTAAGGCTTCTGTCGATAATACTTTTGTGGCATAATATATTGTTAGAAATTAAGACCTCAAAAGAGCTGTGAAATGCAGCAGCTTTCAAAACCTTGAATTCAAATTATGGTTTATCTTTTTTAGTTTGAACCCAGTTCATTGCCACTTGGGGTTATATTGACATTTTATTGTGCTGTGCTGAGAGCCTTCTGTTAAATTAAAAAGTAAAATAGTGTCAGTATTGTCTATCAAGCCAGAGATCAAGATTAGTTTTCCAACCAGAATAATCATATTTATCCACCACTTCAATGAACAAATGCACGCTCCGTCGCTCCCCCTCGCCAAAGCTAAAATTTAAAATATAACTTTCTAACCTTCTAATCAAAAGAAAGCATCAATAAAAGTAGTATCGAGTGTGTTTCTCCACAAAGGATGTATAATTTATTCTTTAACTCTATTTCTTCACCACAACTGTTGGCTCCACACTTTGACATTTCACTTCATGTTCAAAATTCAGCAGTCCCCCGATCCAGCATTGTCCAAACTAGCTGTTTTGTGTGTCACAAGTTTGACTACCAATAGCTAGCCTGGCCTGGCCGACAAATGTCACTGCAGCTGCCCAGGGCAACATTTCTTTTTTGCAATGGCAGATTTGTCTGGTTCGAGGCTAACCAATGGCAGATTTGTCTGGTTCGAGGCTAACCAATGGCAGATTTGTCTGGTTCGAGGCTAACCAATGGCAGCTACCTTACCACTGTCCTTAGGGAGCTGCCTTCATCTGTTAAACCCATGGTGCATGAGCCTGCTTGGGGGTTTGAAGCTAGAGAGAGGTCTGCCCGGAGCAAGCACCACTATAAACTAGTCAAGATAAGAAGATGGCAGTGCCAGACTATATAGCTGATCCCTGCTGTTACCAGCAGAGAAGCAGTTGAACCTGTCTGAATGTTGGGACTCGGGAGTCCTAAATCTTTTATCATGGATGAGGCAGTTGTGAACCAAGCCCGGTCCATGACCATCAATCAAAGACAATGCACCGTGCAAAATGGCATACTTAAGAAAATAAAACTGCCGTTCTTGTTTAAATCAAATTGCACTGCTTGTCATTCCCTCCTAATAATTGAGATATTAAATCACAGTAAAGGGAATATTGGCCTTGAGCTTGGAACAGGGACAGCTATAAATCTACTCAAGGCAGTAGAGTCACTATACCTGCTGGCTTAATAGATTCCCGGTTATATTTCCACATACAAAATTACATACTTGCATTAAAAGTAATATTGGTGTCTATCATCCTCTTATTTATTCATTTTACATAAAATATTAACGTTACTGCTCCAAAGACTGAAGTTATTTATATTATACACTGTAGTGTAGTGACTTTATAGGGACATAATTCACCCTAAGAGAGTGGGCGGGGGTTTCTGGGTAAACAAGGAAGTGGGGGTGTGTGTGTTGTGTTGTTAAGAGTGTGAACTAAACAGACATGCCATTCTGATTCAAAGATAGAAATAGCAATTCATCTTACTTGCTATTCCTACAACACTATGATTCTTTGAGGTACAATACAGTTCTCGTCATAAGAGACATGGCAGTCTTCCTTCTTAAGAGGAACAGCATCGTTTATAAAGTAGCAGCATGACAGTATAGCTATTATTAGTGTAGCTAAATGTGGGTAGTTCTTTGGTAGGATCGGATTCTAAAGAGAGTCATCCATTGGCAGGTGTGAATTGGGTCGATAAGTCAAGCAGGAGAGCTTTTTCCTGGTGTGAACATGACCTTTCACTGAACTCAAAACTGGAATGTGTGAATAACAGCAAAGTCTAGGCCTTAGACATTACAGACACCGAGCAAGTGCTTGCACTGGTCTGTGCGTAAACTTTATATGGGAAGCCTCATTCACATTCACACACTGACAGCAGAATAAACCATGCAAAGCACCAATAATACAAGGGTTAATTAAATGTCTTGTCATGGACACATTTGAACAGAAAAATAAAAAGGGAAAAATGTTTACTCTAGAGACCAACATATTGACTAAACAGTGTTTCCTGCAGGTAAAAAAATTGGCTGGCCAGGGAGGGACTCTCAAAAAAATTGATGAATTAATTAATTAGATTCATTGCATAAATACTGTACAATAGGCCTACATGAGGCAACAAAACAGCAATGCATTGACATACTGATTGATATCTAAAACAGATGACTTAAAATGGTTAGTCCTGGCAGGGAACACTGACACTGACACTGAGGTCACATTCTCCCCAGAGAGCTTTGCTGCGATTAAAACGAATCCTGCTGCGCATTTTCAGAAAGTACGCTTCGTTTGGCAGGTGTGAAGGTTCATTCGAATCCTAATACGCAGCAAAGAACCGCATTTTACTCCGCCCAAAAACGGGGGTTTCGCTTCGCTTCCAATCGCACTTGACTACGATTCGGTGCAGGTGTGAATGCAATCCGCGGTAAATAAAGGAAATGAAGCAAACAATGTGGCGGGTGAGGAGCTGAACACAGTTGGAGACGGAGAAGGCATATTTTACGCAGCGCAAAGATGTCCCGGATAGACGTGGTCGAATGAGGAGACTGAAGCCCTGATCGAAATGAGGACGTGTACATTAATCAATTGCTTAAGAAAACACATAAAAACACTGCAGTGTAGCCTATTATAGCCTACAGAATATTCTGTCTGTCTGTCTGTCTGTCTGTGCGTGCCGTAAACATGGAGTGCTGTCACTGTGTGGGGACTGAGGAGTTATATCAGTGCGCTCATGCAGCGCTGTGCCTCCATGCCCAAAAGAACAGTGTGTGGCGGCTGCGTGCGTAGAGAGAGAGAGAAAGAGAGAGGGGGGGGGTCCCAGACGGCACGACACATGCACGTTATGAGTGTAATAGATTTCACTGTGTAGGCTAGTTTATGAATGGAACACATTGATAAAGGTCTCCCTGTTGCGTTTCCAATTGCTGCGAATGACAGTGTGAAGGCAAACCGCAGCCAATTAAATATGCAAGAATCCCAATTCCCCCCCCCATACGCATTCGAGTCTACCGAAGTATTAGGTGAGAATGTGACCTGAAAGGCATTATGATGAATACAAGACAGTAGCCTAATAATGTATATGAATGTAGTCTATTAGTGTTTGCTAGGCCTACCATGTGTAGGCCTAGCCTTACTGCACACTCTGAATTAACTGGCTTTGGCCATGTATGTAGATTGGGGCCTAATAAAATGGCCTAGGCTAATTTGTATCAATTACATTTTCGGGGGCCTTAAGAATAAAATGGCTGAGAATCACTGAGTTAAACTATAGTTAATTCACAGAATATGAAATAACATTAATATTTTCTGCAGGCAGTGCTGCATTCCTGACATTCCTGAGCACGTTCTTGAGCCGTGTCGTCTACATCGGCTTTTAAAGGAGCAACATTGCATAATTTTGACTAGATGTTAGCTATGGTGCCATAGATTTCAGCCATGGCGTCTCGCAATCGCTGTATAATGGTGGAGGAAACCCTGCTAAAGTAATTATACTGCATTTATTTTCTGTTCAGAATTATGTGCTGATACTTTAAGACGGAGGTGAGCAGAGGATTGGATTGAGTTGATCAAATAAAGTTAATTCAGTGAATTGTTTTCCCTTACTATGTTTTTCAATTAGCTCTCTAGAGAAAGACTAGTCCTGAATGAAATGGAGTTGTTAAGAGTTATTTGCAGGGTAATTGGAATTGGGATTTTATTGGATTCAGATTTTCTTCTACTATAAATGTGCAAAATCTCTGTCTTTCCGTATCCCGAGAGGCATCCGATCGATCGACTTAAGCGCAGGCATCAGTGAAGTGCATTGCCCGGCGTTGAGTCGTTTGGAGTCCATATGCCGTATGGGCCTGTAATCAGTGGACCTGTAATCAGATATGTTAAAGGACAACTTTGTTTTTGTTTTGTTTTTTTCAAGCAAGGTTCATGTTTTAGGTTGTTATTAGAGAAAGTAAAATATGAGTGTTTTAATATTTATTTAATTTGCTGTTTTCTTTCGTTTTTACTGATTTTAGCTATTTTTGACAAGGAGTTGGCAATCTGTCATAAGCCTATGACGCACAGTATGGCATCCCCCTAATATCCCCCTTCACATTCAGTAGATCTCATGATCGTTTGTAGCCAAATGTAATTTCCTGGGGTCTAGTAGCACTAGAAATAGCAATATAGATATTGCGGGAAATATAAACATATTTAGCCACTTGTTTGAATGCCAAAAATAGCTAAAATCACTAAAATTAAAGAAAGCAGCAAATTAAAAAAAACCTAAAACATGAACCTTGGTTGGGGTGGGGGGGAGTTGTCCTTTAATATAATCCATGTTGCCAGTGCATCTGCACCAATGTCTCCAACAAAATGTATTGCGCCCTCCAGTTAAAAGTCATTTTGGTCATTATTCCTATTCTTGAAATTCAAAAAGAGCACGTACAGGACAGGACAGCACAGCACAAATCAATTTGAAATCTAAAACTATAGGGCTTTTCTCCGGCTCACTTCTAAAGCAATTAAGCCTGCCTGAATCAATACTGCCTGAATTTTGAATTCAAGTTTAATGACACCTCTAGGAGAAGTGTCTTTATGGGGCTGTGACAAGAACATTGATAATAATGGCCTATCATAGTGACTTGTTTTTATACACATGCACGGACGTTCCTGGAAAGTGTTCAGAGCAGCAGCAAGTTGGCTGGAGAGCAGTAAATTCATAAACGAGAGTGAATGATTGGACAGACTATAGGTCTAGGACATAATATCTCCAGAGCGTCTCTCTCTCGCCTGCTGACTGGACTGGACAGTCCATCAAAATGATGCCATGGCAAAGTGAGCGAGGAAAACATGGTGTTATTATTGGTCTCTGGGAAATAGGAGACAGTGGGAGCCGAGGGAGCTCAGAAGTCAGAGGCAGACTCGATTACAAACTTGTAAACTTTCCCCCTCCTTATCCTCTCGCCTTTGAAGACTCTAAGCCTTACAAATCTGAGAGAGAAGAGGGAAAAGGGCAGCAGTCTCAGTTTAAACACGGTGCTGAACTGACGGCTGCTGTATGTATGCGTCACACCACTCTAACGTATCACTCACTTCTCCAACAGGATACTGCAATGTTTGCTTAAACATTTTCAGAACCTGTGTTTACTCTACACACATACTGTATATTATGTCAGGCAACATTACTTTATAGGCTTTTCTTTCTCCGGAGATAAAAGTCAAACTGAAAACACAGTAGGGGTGACACTTTCCAATAAAGAGTTCTCATATCCAGATCCCTTTGGGTTGTTAATAGCAAAGGGTGTACCTGAGCTTCCAGGGTATATAATACTAGTAGCCGACTGTAGTCGAACTTAAAATTGGGCTGTGTAAAATAAAGTCTCATTGATTAGGGATGTCAAGATACACTTTTTTCGTTCCCGATCTGATCCCGATACCAAAATGTCTGTGTTAGCCGATACCGATACAGAATACCGATACCAGAGAATAATATTTATAATAAATAAATTAAAGAAAATTACTTATTTTGATGTCCACCGACCGGAAGTCAAGGGTTGACATTCGTCTAACTTGACACATATGCTATGCTAAGCTTTGACCGTTAAGCTGCGTTGCATTCTTCACACGTTGGACTAGTAGGAAACCGCGCGGTACATGCGGCAAAAGTCTGCAGGTGTGTTCTTTTATATCATAGTAGAGTTAATGAGCTTTTGAGCCATTCGAGTGAGCGTGCATGCGTTATACTGTGTGTGGAGAGAGGGAGAGAGAAGGGGAGACGTAGCCAACTTTATGGGCGGAGCAGAGCGGAGGTGTTTGTTTAGAGACAGATATTTCATGTTGTTTTTATAGCCATCTAGCTATATACAGGGACAAATTAGCCCAGGGGCCCTTGGCTCTCAGGGGCCCTTCGGGCAAATTAGATCGAGATATATAGCCTATATATCTCGTGTTGTGTTTATAGCAAACGGCTAGTCCTCACTCAAATGTGCACTTGCAGTTTGGGCAACTCAAAAGCAAACTCCAGTAGTTTTTGTAGAACAAATAACTGTAACATCCTCCCAGTACAGTATCCTCCCCAGACGTTTCACGGTCACCTTAACATGCTGTCTGCTCCCTGAAGAATTGCATCGTACCTGTATCACCTTGCAGCCGCCCCTGACGGTTCAGACAGCAGGGTTACACCCGAAGGTTACACTGTGCAGTGTTGGTTCAACAATCCGAACAAGAACTTTCAAAGATGGCACTGCTGATGTGACGCTATATTAGCCAGCAGCAGGTGTTCCCTTCACAGCTGGTTAGCCAATGTTGATGTGAAATGCTGTCAAGCCTCAATGTCGGCTACCGGTTGTCTGTGGGAGAGAATTGATGTGAGGTGTTCTCTCGGTATCAAACACTGTACGGTGTGTGGTAGACACACTGGGTACAGCTCTAGAAGTCTTTTTATGGTTTTATCCTCGTAGCAGTTTTTGCATTGACCTGTACTTTCGTTGAAATGTACCCATTCTACATACTGTGAATACAATTTTTAATCAATCCGCTGTAATAGTATCTCTCTTTATGCCTATTGGCATTCAATACAAAACTATATGACATTTTATGGACCACTGACATTGGTTCCTTCTTCCATGTGGTTTATCTAATTACTCAAAAAGGAAGTAGTTTCTTATGTACCTACTAATAACTATAGTGTTTTCCTTGTTTAAAGAGAACAGAAAAAATGTGTGAATTAGAGCTGTGAGTCAATATCTATTAACATAAATAAATAAAAGCACTCATATACATACCAAAGTGTATATTAGTTTTGTGCCAGAAAACAGGAAACCCTGTCACTCTCGTAAAACTTTCAACATGTACCAACTCTGCTGCTACCAGTATTTGTATTTTCAAATAGAGCACGGAAGTCTGACGTCAATATCGGTAAAGGCAAGGGCGCACTTTTTTATTTGCATTGAAGGGGATTTTAGATGGCCTCATATAATAACTGTGTTTGAAAAATAAACAAATCATCCAGGCCGCTTCACTCATATGGATATGAAGAATCAACTGACTGAGAGAAAACGCTATTGTTACTGCTACTGAATTAGTTACATTTTCGCTAGAAACAGACTGTAGAGTGACTCGCAAACGATACAGAGACACCTCCCTGACAGCTTGTTTATTTTTGGACCACAACGCATATATGAAATGATTTTAAGATGAGCCCATGTTCTCCATAGAGAAATTACTTCCGTGAACCAGGGGAATCGAGGGGACGAGTGACGTCAGGACTTGGTCAAAGGGCAGAGTGAAACAAGCACGTATCAGAACTCAATCAACCCCCTTCGTGCTTGGCATTAGATGGGAACATTTTGGGGAGTGTGAAGACAGAAGTACAGAAGCACAGCCAGCGATAGAGAAATCACCGTCAATGTGAGCTTGTGCGGTTGACAGCATTGAGCAGAAATCCTAATGTCCTTTTTCAGAATAGTTTGGTATAGCTACTTTTGGCATTTCAGTACTGGTGTGGCGCTGCCATGAAGGTGTGTACTACTGTAGCTAGTACTGTAGCTACCTATTCACAGGTCTGTAACTGTCATATAGACATCCAGTATTCCGTATGCAGCCTACATAGAAACTAGACAATTTCTAGAAATTGACAATATTGTAAAGTGCAGTTGCCACTATGCTATTTGTGGGTTGCAGTTGCAGCTGTCATGACCCAGGGAATCTGTGGGGAAAAATTGCATCAGTGCGAGTACATGATTCCAGATAGCTGGTCGATTTGATGTAATAACCCATTCCAGTGCAAATACAATTCACTCCACCTGGGACTTGAACTCCCTACTAAAGCTATAGTCTACCCATTTTCTCCCAAACCATTCATTCTAAGGAATGGCTGAACATTTTACGGTAAAATATGTAGTATAAAGATTCTCTCTCACTCACTCACTCTCGCTCGCACGCATGCACGCACGCAAAAACGCACGCACGCAGACACACACACACACACACACACACACACACACACACACGTGATGTGTCTGTACTGTAAAGGTTGAGGCCGTAACTATTTACAAATCTTGCAAATATTCCCATTTCTTACTTTAACCAACAGTCAGTTTAGCCTTACACACACTGTACTATGGGATGAATGCAGAATCAAACTTGAGCGGATAAAGCTTCGCTATAGCTTCCTCAGAACCATTATTTACTTCATATTTGAAGACGTGATGCAAAAACAAATGTTTCCAAATATCTACCAGCCCAGACTGTTAAATTTGAACTGAATAAAACATTATTTTAACCATTGTCTGTATGCTAGTAATAGAATACAACTAGCACATCTGCAGTGGCAGCAATCCAATTCACTCAACCGACGCGTCAGTCGGTAAGTCCGACGGTCGGTTGTTAGTCGACCGACCGTCGGACTTACCGACCGACCAGTTTATTCTGCATTTGAGCCACCGACCACCATTTGATGAGATTTAGGTGCGATTCATACTATTTTAGAGCCTACAATGTGACGCCATTTGAGGTTCGGAGGGGCAGGTACCGTCCTAAAGTCGGCTCTTCGGTGCTACTGAAAATTTCTGACGAGCCAAAATCATTGCGGCACTACAGCGGTAAAATAGGAGTATGAATCGGCCCTTAGCCTCTCAGACACAAGACTTTAGAAAAATAACAATTCTTCTACATTCTCTAATTGTGTAGACTTCTTGTAAATTAAGTAATTCAGATGTTTAACAATAATGTAACTCTCTCAAGAGTTAAAGATCTATAAGGGTCCATTTGGCTACCAACTCTCCACCATTTAGCTGGGTACCACCTGGAACTCCCTCAATGACCACTGCTGGTCCCCGGAACACTACTGTATTGTACCATTGATCCTGGTGTCGGGGGATGAGACACGTGACCTACACCTTGACAACTATAGTACTAACTGAAGCTCACAAATGCAATATCTCCACTGGCCAAGAGGTGATTTGTTCTTAATGAGATATGTTGGTCTCTCATGCGGGAGAAACAGGTTCGAATCCCGGGTACGATATTAAAACCGACAGCTTGCAGCTTCAACAAGTATTGGAATTAACAGCCTTCCAGAATTCATGTTTGGCATCAAAGCAAGTCTCTGGTGCCAAAACAATATAGACAGAGCACAACAAATGACCATATAAAGGAAGCATGAACCAATAATTCACTGTGTAAATGTCCTTGTTTTCCAGGTCTTGGCTTGCCATTCACTGTCGTGGTGGTGAGTAGGAAACAGCGAGCAAGAGCGAGGAAAGGAACATGCTTGGCTGACATGCAACGGGGAACCCCACGGCTACGATGCTTGTTCCATACACGGTGCGGGCCACCCAGCTGGGCATCATCAATGGTGCCATGAACCAGTTCTAACTGTGGGTGAGGAGCACAGCCTGTTCTTATAATCATTCAGGTTCAGTTCTAGTCCAAATAATATAAGGATGCATATTCAACTAAGACGGACAAGGAATTTAAAGATGGATTGATTGCCGTGACCCCCCCCCCCCCCCCCCCCTACACCTTTTTTTCAAAGGTGTACAGAAAAAAGTGTTAGAATTTCACACATGGTTTTTATGTGGCCAGTGGCCACACCCAAAAGTTAATTAAGTATAGCTAGTTATCACCTTAGCACCACCCACCTGAACTTGAGGGGTTATTAGGGGAGGCTTTCAGCTTTCAGGAAAACAAAAATACACAGGGAAGACATATTTGAATATGATATTAACATGCACACCTGGGGGCCTATTAGAGTAATGTTAACTCCATAGACACATAAAAAACTGAAAAAGTGCAAAAATCACGGCACTCCATCTTTAATTCATCAGAAGATGGTGCTGTGTACCAATACTCTTCCCCCAGCACTAATAGATTCATTCACTGGTCTGTGAAATTCCCTTACCGCTTTTTCATAATTGGAGGGTTTCCAATGCAAAGTATTGTCCATGTAGACAAGTCTCATCTGTTACACCTCAACGCTTAAGAAACTGCATAAATATACCTCAAGTCCCATTTCTTTGTCAAGCCCGACACACACCGTCTGCGACCGCCGCCGCCGTAGCACAGTATTGCCGCGCGCCATAGCCGCACGGCAACACCAATAGGACGCGGCGCGCTACCACGCGGCTGGGGAGTTTTGTTGACTATATTCCATTGCCACGCCCACGGATAGCCGGGTGGAGGCCGCGCGGCAACGCCTGGAAAATAGAACAGCGGTGCATCAGCGCGGCAGGCGAGGCGTGACCACGCGCCAGCGCGCGTCGGACGCAGCCGGTGTGCGATAGGTTCATTGAAAATAATGGAGCGGCTGTGTCCGCCGCGCGGGGGACGCAGCCGGTGTGTGGTGGGCTTCAGTAATGGAGTAGTGTTGCCCTGAGATGCACTCACAGGGAAGCACATTTCGCCTCACAGCTCTTGTTTTAAATGTGTGCATTATTATGATTGACAGGTGCAATTATGTAAAAAAGAAAAGTATGAGACAACTTTTTTCCGACTGTTTTTAAAAGAAGTATTAATTACAGGTGTATTTTACAAAGCTTGCATTTACAGAGCTTGCATTGTTGTTCTCAAAGGTAGCGCACGTTATTTCCGTTGGTTAAAATAAGTGTTAAGAAGCTCTATATTGTGATAGTACTCATTGCTATAGAGTGTTTATTCAGTAACAGGAGTCTCCATGTCTCTCCAGCCTTTTATCAAACAGAAAATGCATTTTCAGAAACTGAAATTGGGATACCAATTTTATCCAATCAGGATAGAGAACGCAGTCAGGATACAGATTAAACACACCATAAAAATTAAGCTCATGAATAGCGAGATGGCTACTCTCTCCTGATTGGCTGAAATGTTGTCACCTACCTGACAATGAATGTTCTGTCTATTAAAGAGCTAGATGGAGAGACAGGGTTAGTGAACAAACACTATAATAGCAATGATAACTATCAGAATAATCACTTACCCTATCCCTATACGAGTTGCATAACCTTTAAATGCAAACCACAGGAACATTTCAGTGTAGCACACTATTGACAGCACAAATCCATACAGTACTAAAATATTTAGCTCATTTTTCAAACAATGCCCCATTGAGTCCAATTCTAATTCTACATTCAAATTTCCATTACAGTTCTAGTGTTTCTGTAAAGGTTATGCCACACGTAAATACTACAAACATATTATCTATAAGAGGGTTGGTGTGTAAATCTGTGTGTGTTTGTCTGGAGCCAAATTGGGAACCCATTGGCAAAACAAATAAAACTAGATAAAGTGCACTAGATAAAGGGCACAGGTCTCCACCAGGGCAGGTCAGGTTGTGGCCACACAGACAGACAGACGGACGGACGGACACACACAATACACACACGCACGCACGCACACACACACACACAGTGCAAAACATACTCTCTCTCTATCTACTCTATTATTGTCACGTCATTATGATCCAGCACTATATATGTTCCCTGAACTTTGTGAACCTTTAGCGTGATACTGTCTCGTGTCGAGTTTTCGTTCTTTTGTGTAGATTCATCAGAGATCAGATGACAGTGGGAAATTAATGAAAGAATATTCAAACAGTATAGGCATTTGACGATTATGTTTAAACTTAAAAGGAAAAAAAACTGTAATGCGACATCATATTTTCATATTTAAGAAATAATAATAATAATTCAGAAATAATTTATAGCTTGGTCCATCTATTGTCTTTACCAACAGGTAATGCCGAGCCACACAACCAATCCTGGAGATGCCGAAGAGAAGAGACATTCTTGCCATCGTGTTGATTGTGCTACCCTGGACGCTGCTCATCACCGTTTGGCACCAGAGTGCTATCGCTCCCCTCCTCGCCATCCGCAAGGGTATGCATGTGCCACCACACTTTCATGTCAAGGACAACCAAATTGACACAAAGTAGCCCGTGGACTCCCATTTGAAAAGATATGCCAAGGAGCGCCATAATAGAAGAATGTTACGGCTCTAGCCGTGATTCACAACCTGCTTAATTTTAAGGACCCCCAGTTTGATATGCATTAAGGCTATAAGGATAGCCATTCATTTTTCCCATAGAGATCTACAAAAATATTTACATCAATTATTTTAAGCCTATAGAATCCAGCCATCCAGGATCCTGGTGAATCATGACCAAATACCCCCATAATAAAGGTTTCAACCAATTGCTTGTACTGTACATGTACTGTACTGTACCACAGGTTGAGAATCACTGCTAGCAGGCCACTGTAGCAGTAGCACTTTTAATTGCATGCATGTTCCTGCCGGTCTTTCATTTCCCCCTAAAACCTGATTTAAATATAATATATATTTTTAATAGCCAATTTAAAAGGTCATAACGAGTTGCATCACAAGCAGATGGCAAGGTATAAATTATGCATGAGAGGAATAAAGGCTTTTCTCTCTTTTAAAGCATGACAGATTATAAGAGATTATACTTTTCTACGCTGTATTATAACAAAAGGAACAACATGTCTACAGTATTAATGCATGATACTGTAAATGCAGGATAATGGAATAGGGCTTTGCATCCGGTGAGGGTTAGTGATGTGCGAGTCGGACCAACGCGCCGTTGGGAATATAGTGAGATGTCGGACCAATGACACGGCACCGCTTCTTCAATGTATCATGCAGGGAGTGGGCCCTTGAAACCTAAACGCACGACAGGCTGTGCGTTTAGAGGCCATTTGTCACAAAGACCATCACCCTCATCAGATCTTAATAACAATTGAACACTCACAGTTAAACAAGAATGACTCGTTCATGAGCAGCTCAGTTTGTGCCTCAGCCTCAGCTCACGGCTTCACGTTCACGTTCAGTTCAGTATGTCTGCAGCCAATAGGGCTTCACGTTGCTGCGTTCAGTATGTCTGCAGCCTATAGGGCTTCACGTTGCTGCGTTCAGTATGTATGTATGCAGCCAATATGGCTTCACGTTGATGCGTTCAGTATGTATGTCTGCAGCCAATACGGCTTCACGTTGCTGCGTTCAGTATGTCTGCAGCCAATACGGCTTCACGTTGCTGCGTTCAGTATGTCTGCAGTCAATACGGCTTCACGTTGCTGCGTTCAGTATGTCTGCAGTCAATACGGCTTCACGTTGCTGCATTCAGTATGTATGCAGCCAATACGGCTTCACGTTGCTGTGTTCAGTATGTCTGCAGCCAATACGGCTTCACGTTGCTGTGTTCAGATTATGGGTTTTATGCCGTTCAGACTATGGGTTTTATGGGTAAGTCTCCCATTGGCTTAGAGGCAGCCTAGAGGCTGAAAACGTCTCCACTACGATTACTAGGTAGATCAAATGTTGTCCAGCCACTTTTCAAGCAGCTGGCAAAAAACAGCGTCAGTATGGACTGTCTGAATGCAGGATAAGGAATCAAGCTTAAGGATACAACCCTATTAACACTCTGAGCGGCCAAGACGGAGATCTCCGCCATATCAAATAATTACGTCCAACGCCCAGGACGGAGATTAATCAAAAGACGGAACATTACTCGTATCATAACAGAGCGCACCAGTCTACAGCCTGGGGGCAACATTCGATTTTCATTTCCGGTTGGGACGTCATCCAAAGTGTTCCCCCTCCATTTTAATTGATGTGATAAAAAATCTTAAAACGTGAATAACTATAAATCAATGATTCCAATACTAACCAAAGATTGTGTTTTTGACGGCCCATCGCGGTCCCGTCGCTAGTTGTGTTAGAAGTAATCATACAGCCCAGGCCGTAGCGTAACGGTCTGGGCACCGGACTGGTGATCCAGTCGCGGTGTGCCGCGGGTTCGACTCCCGAACCCGACACGGCCTTTACCGCATGTCATCCCCCCATCTCTCTCCCGTTTCCTGTCAGCCTACTATCTGTCCCTTAAAAAATCAATAAAAGGCGTAAGCCGCAAAAAAATATCTTAAAAAAAATAAAAATAAGTAATCATACCTTGGTTGTCGATCTCCTCGGGTGTCTTTTGGCTACATGCTATTATATCTAGCACTATCCAAGATGGTGCCGTGCCACCTTGAAATGGGCTCTGAAGCTGCAAATCGCTGAGTACATTGATTTAATGGTTCCAGTTCCTCTACACTCTGTCTATGTTGCTCATTAGCATTGCACTGCATCCACACCTGATCCATTAACACACAGTGGACCATCTATTCTGAGCTTGTGCTTTGAGTGAAGCACAAAGTGACACAAACACAAAGCAGCATGCATCAGTTTCAGAACAGCATCTCACTCATCTCTTGTCCATCTCACAATCTGAACTCGCCAAATCAATTTCATAGCTCCTTTAAATTACCACTCTCTCTCTCTCTCATATCTCTCTCTCTCTCTCTCTCTCTCTCTCTCGCACCACAACAAGAGACTGCAAACCAGTGTAAATTGTCAGTAAGCTGCACCATGTACAGTACACAACCAAATTGGAGAGACAGTAAATCAATAGAACTGTTTTCCTCCTATATATAACGTTTGAAGTGGAAGTTAAGTGGAATAACAAACAAAAACAGGGTTTACGCTTAATGACCCACAGGCGGTTTCTTTTTTTAAACCTGCTTTGGTCGGATTTATCTCAGCTATTAAGATATAGTATAGTGTAAAGCGCAGTTAATCACAGATTAGCATGTCACAATTGTCTTTCTTTCTGACGGGGCTAACGATTTGGCATTTAACTACAGTATCTGTATTGTCCTCAGGTAGACCGCCTCCATCTGCTATTAAAAAAGTATTTGTTTTTTTTAGCTCCCCTTAAAATGAGGCGCTTGCTTGTAGCATTGTTTGTAGCTGGCACTGCTGGCAGCCTATGTCTAACATCTGGCCATCAGCAGATTGTGCAAATCTGTGGCACAAAAGAAAATCGTCTTTATGTTTGAGGTGCGAATGGTGCTCAAGCAGAGCAGTGATAAAGAATTCCATTAGGCCTTGGCACATGAGGGGAGAAATTAGCAACCTTAATGATTCTATAATTATTCTATCCGTCATAGCAGCCTATTGGGGCCACTGATTCATACAATTTACTATTTGGGAAAACACGCTGTATGCTGCTACCATTTGCACCTGATTAGCTATTGTTAACTCTCCAAGTTAGTTGTGCTATACTTTGTGCTACACTTAACCTCAGCTAGCCTCTGTGAGATTTAATGATTTATTACACTTTCTCCCCATCACTTAAATAAGAATTAATGGATGTATCAATACATCTCATAACAAAATGAAAAAGCTACAACTGCTGCTGTGTGTGTAAAAGAATGCAGTACATTGCTACCCCCATGCATAAGTACAGTACAGTGAATGCTAGGGGGATTTTGTAGGCTAATATAGAAATAATATAATACCCTGGAAAGCAAAGTTGTAAAGTTAAGTATGTGGCACATACTGTTGTAGTGGCACTGACACAACACAGCAAACAATTAAAGAAAACACACTGTATACAGTGTGTTTTCATTATTGTTAGTCACAGATGAATGAAGTGGACATGCAGGATAGGCATTAGGGCTGCAGAATATATTGAAAATGCATCATCATGTATCATCAATTAGAAGAAAATGTTTTACGCAGAGCAGTGAGAAACTGAATTGCTAAGCTGACGGTCAATAGCAGCTCTAGCCAGGTGAATGGAAATATACAGTAATCGATTTTTTTCCCCCCAGTTTGTGCATACAATACACTGCCATGGTTTGGGTTCTATGTTAGCAGCAAACCTAAGGCAGGGAAAGACATTAAAACTGTATATATGTTACTTCAGTATTTGTTTACTTATCGCGAGTCATATCATCATCGCATATCGCATGTTTTCACAATATGGTGCAGCCCTAATAGGCATCATCATCATCATCATCATCATCACCCCCAACCCTTTGACCCCACATGTCTTTGTCCATCCAGCTAGCTGTGTTGTGTCCTCTCACAGTGCCTGCTTTCGCTTTTTGCAGCCTGTCACCACCTAGTAAAAGAGCTCTTTATCATACCAGAGAGGCTTGCAGTCCACCGACACCGGCTCTCAGGTACACTTTACACCCCCCATTGGGTTTGAGTCACCTGAGGAAAACAATACAGTGGGGCAGGCCCAGGGGCGGGTTAACGCCCGTACATGTACTCTTCTCACAGATGACGGTGGCGATGGCAAGAAGGACGCGGGCGGCCTGACGCAGGACTCCAAGGAGTACTGCTCTTCCTCCTCGGACAAGGACATTGTGGAGGTGGTGAGGACGGAGTACGTGTACACGCGGCCGCCGCCCTGGTCCGACGTGCTGCCCACCATCCACATCATCACGCCGACGTACAGCCGCCCCGTGCAGAAGGCCGAGCTGACGCGGCTGGCCAACACCTTCCTCCACGTGCCCAACCTGCACTGGATCCTCGTGGAGGACTCGCAGAGGCGGACGCCGCTGGTCACGCGGCTCCTCCACGACACGGGGCTCAACTACACGCACCTCAACGTGGAGACGCCCAGGAACTACAAGCTGCGGGGAGACACGCGGGACCCTCGCATCCCCAGGGGGACCATGCAGAGGAACCTGGCTCTGCGCTGGCTGAGGGAGACCTTCAACGCCAACAGCAGCCAGCCGGGCATCGTGTACTTTGCGGACGACGATAACACCTACAGCCTGGAGCTGTTTGAGGAGGTTAGTGGTCCACACACAGCGAGTATAGGCCTCGTTACTGCACGGAAATGCCCTCATGAGAGTCATGATACCAGCTTGACATCGTGCTGCCTTTTTAGGGTCTTATGGTTATTTTATATTCACTAACACAACATCACCATCAGCCTGGAGGCATTTCAAGAGGCCAGTGATGGCATTCCAGTAACCTCTTGGAGCACTGCATCTTTATATAATACTCATTTTCAATCAGTATCACTCGCCCAATGTGTGTACAGTAGAAAATACCAGAGGCCCACGATGCCCAATAGCTAGTGCATGCAGGCCTGTGTATTGTTTTTAGATGTTTATTTTATATCACAACATATGGTATAAAATATATTTCTACTTTGTATACTTTTATATTCACATTGAATGCATTAGATTTGGAGTGGGCTTTGTTGTAGAGAAGATCAAATATTGTGCTTCAGCAACAACACCTCACGCACACACACACACACGCAGCTATTCATTATACCGGTATGCGACAAGCTGTCAGCATTGTTCCCATTTAGTAAACAACACTTCAGCAGCACCAGCGACACAGGTCCTCATCAAACAGCATTATTGTTTTGGATCATTAACAGTGTGCTGTTGATAAGAGGCAGAACATAATGCATGTCGCTGACTCATTCTGTGGATAATACTCTGCAGTAGCTATTAGCTAATGCATATTCATTTTGGTAACCAAATGGGGACCAGCGGATGGGCTACCGCTACATCACATGACTGAACTGTGGCATATAGCGCTACATGATTGCTTTTGTTAAAATTGTTGAAACATATTTAAACTTCTAGAGCACTGGTTCTTTTTTAACCCATTTAGTACTGAGGCCGATTCTAAAAAGCCTTCCTGACCTAAGTTTTCTGAAAAACGTATATTATATATAAAAACATTTATGTTGCATTGTTGCTATATACTTTACATAGTATATATATAGGCCTACTGTACCAAGATGGGTTCCCGTCTTGAAAAAGGGGGTTCCCACGTGTTTCCGAGTGTGGAAACAAAATGGACCAGTAATTGTCCATTTGGTTCCAACTGTGCATCAGAATCAACTTTATTGTCACATCAGGTTAACAGGTGTGCAAACTTATTTTTGGCTATTTCCATAAAAAAAGAAGGAATAATACGAGGAGAGGCAGGGCAAGGAGAAGAGAGAGGTACAAATAAATAACAATAAATGTCTAGTTACCTGAAGTAACTACACAAAACTGCAAAAGAAAATCGGTGTAGAGGGGAAAAAGGAGGGGGTCAAATGCCTGGTCAGCGATACATACTACTACAGTACACTGAATGACCAGAGAAACGTGCAGGGGCTAAGTAATGAGTACATCCATCTTGACATCACTTGAATTACCTGCAGCAGATGTGGTCAAGGCTCTCTAGGGTATTAGGCTCGGGCCTTGTTAGTAGTGCGGACAGGAGAGGCGGTGGTAAATGGAGTGCTTGGATATTGACGGCGTCTGTCATTACCTTTCTCTGGGAATGAGCTCGAGTGCTCCGTCTATCTCACTCTCTGTGCTGCACTATTCCATCACCTCTCCAACAAGACTATTTATGGGCTGGAGTAACAGCCCTTAGGGGGGCCAATGCAGGCAGAGAGAGGGTGTTGGAGAAGGAGGAGAAGAAAAGAGGCAGAGGAGAGCTTCGATAGAGGGAACTGGGAAAGCAGGCAGGTGAGAGAAGAGAGAGAAACAATCACTAGATGGTTAGTGCTCTATTAGTGAGCATGCAGCGAGGACCACAGTTTGAATCTGACTCTGTCTCACCTCTCTCTGCCCTTGGTTTCCTGTTGCAACAGCCGAAAATATACCCCCGTCCAGCCAAACTCTACCAGGGTTTAAGTGGGCTAGCCTGTTTTATATGGAGTGTAAAACAGGGATAGTCCAGTTTATACTAGGGTAATCTGAGTTCCCAGAAGGTTTATGTTTCACCACTAGGGGGGGGGGGATCACGTGATCGGAAATCGGGGTCAATCACGTCATTTTCAAATGATCAGAATCGGATCGGGAGCAAAAAAACATGATCGGGACATCTCTAGTATCAATATACATATCATGATGACAAAGGGAGAGTCAACCAGGTGCTCGATGGAGGTGCAATACAAGTAAAAAATTAAGTGGACTGGTGCTACAAAGATCCGTGGGACTGGAATACTAGAAAAAAAGGCAGCGATCCGAGCACTCAAAAAGGTAAAAATGAGGAGAGGGTGGATAAAAATCAAGGGACTTTATTTAGAAAAGTTAAAAAACAGCCAACATGTTTCATCTCACAGGAGTCTTCATCGGGGCAGGTGCTCTGATGAAAAATACAAATAAACTCATTGATTGACATACAGAATGAAAAACACAATGAGAGTATAATCTGGACTAGAGAGATGTTACTTATAAATGCATTACTAAAATTATTATGAAAAATAGGGTATAGTCACTCTGGACTGGTCAAGATCTAATCTGTCCTGTTTTATACCCTGGGTTATAAAATAGGCTGTCCCACTTTAAACCCGGGTTTGTTTGGCTCTTACACAGTCTTGCTACACTCTCCAAAGAAATAAAGGATACAAATGTCGAAACAATAACTTTAAAAACAGAAAGAAGAAAGAAATGGGGAGAAAGGAGGCGAGAGGAAGGGAGAGTGGAAGTAGACAGGTGCTAGGTTTGATTGATTGATTGATTGATTGATTGAATGTAATGAGTACAAGGTACAGTCAAACACACATCCAATGGGATCACCGAAAAAAGTCCTTGCGGTCTTGTTTCCATTCAGGTCCCACCCTGGGCAAGACCTACGCTGAAAAGACTATCAGCAGAAGTTGCAGGATTTTAGCTGAAGTATTGCCCAACGAAATGACGTTGATGCTTTACAAATCAGTTTACATTCTCCGCGAATGAAACAAGTGCTGTGATTGGTCGGGAAAATATTGTATCTGGGGGAAATACATTTGACGGATGTTCCGGAGGATACATCTGCCGATAGCTTCTCTGCCTTACGTTGTGACCAGGCTTTTCTTTTCGCAGATAAGTAAGCCTGGGACCGAGGCTATTCAGGTCCTAGGTAAAAATCCTTTGATGTCGGCAGTGCCTGCTAGCCTCGTTACAGGCAGCACTTTACCCGTTTTCTTGGTACTTTTACTTGACCGCTTACCCTGTTGTTTGTTAACTAGGCTTCATGCAGCTTACTTCGATCTTGCACTTTGAAAGTAACTCTGGATAAGAGCAGCTGGTGACAGTAGATACTCACAGCAAACATTCAGCTGTTATCACCGAGGGAGCAGGTGTTAAGTCCCGGCTCCTCGAGTAAGGAGACAAGGGGTGAAGCAGCGATGTGCACGCTGCTCTGTGATAAAAGCTGAGATCCGACACACACCATGTGCCAATAGAATCACCGCATGGAGTGTCGATTACACGTTCCACTTTAGGCTTTCACAGTACTGCACAAGTAAATAAACAGAATGTGTCCTGCTGTATGTCTATGTGACATTTTACTAAACTGGTCTTTTGGTTCCAGTATCACTTCACTGAACTATAAGGGAGCACGCTAATGCTTTCAGTGTGACCAAATGCAATGAATGCTTAATTTGAACAGGGAGGTAAGTGTGCTCTTTTAAGGCTCTTTTTAGGTCAGACTTTTGTCCACGGGGAGCTTTGTTCCAGTGAAGGGGCATTTATGGCACAGACGAGACTCCACAGCAAATTGTGAAAATTAAAATAGTTCATGAAATATGCAGGAATCCCACAGTTCAACTATACAACCCAGTAAAGGGCACATGAATTATTAAGTTTTCATAAGAAATGCTTATGTTGCCTCTCCAAGCCACAAAGCGTATTTACTGCACCCCTTACTCATTCCCCCTGCTCTGTGTTCACAACCATCTGCATACCCCACTATACAGTGCACAAACACACACACACACACACACACACACACACACACAAACACACCTGTTTAAATATCTTCATTTTGGACAAGGATCCAAATAGTGCGCGAATGCTCCCTCAGTGGTACTGTAGGGACAGTTCAGTTTTAGTACAACTCCCTGTCTCCATCGCTGACATTGTGAACATTACCAGTCTCCCCTCTTTCAGGTGCCGTGCATTGATTAATGCACCTGGATGTTTGCCTTCTTTCCCTTTTTAGAGTTTAGGATTTGTTCCCTTTGTTCCTCCCGGCTGACTTCAGAAACGATGGCGCCTTGTCTCTGTAGACCCATGTGTCTGTGCTCCACTAAATGGAGCAGGCAACAGTGCGAACACGCACGCACGCATTGTATATCAAACACGAGCACGATTGGACAGCGAGACACACACACACACACACACACACACACACACAAATAATACATACAACATTTAACAAATACTCACTCAAGCACAGCACAGGCATGCATGCACACAAATAGGAAAAGTCAGCACAAGCATGCATGTATGCATCCTCCCAAGTGGTATTGTAGTTTCAATTGCTTGGCAGTCAGAGGAAGAAAATTATTGTTTTCCTTTTTTTCTTTTACTGTTTTGCTCGATCCAAGACTCCCACAAGAGTCAGCAGCCAGAACTCTAACATTTTTACTCTAGATAGGGAAGTGAGTGACAAGTCTCCTGACAACGCTGGCAGATAGTCTGATTTATTCAGTACAGCCACATCTACGAGAGAGTAGGCATTAGATACAGATGCAACATGGACAGGTGCCTGTCCTGGGATCAGTATAGTTTATATGGACAGACTAGGAGACAGGAGGAGGAGAGGGCTGAGACATATTATTGCTGACAAATATCTAAAAAAAAAACACTAACATATTGGTCAAGGATTCAAGCAGCAGTACCAGACCGGCTAGTCTCACACATGCACACAACTTCACATTCTGTACACCACACACACATGCGGTGAGTGCGCATGCACGCACGCACGCACGCACGCACGCACGCACGCACGCACGCACTCACCTTGCTCTGTCTCCCTCTTTACACCCTTAACACCCACAGCTTGTTAACTGGAACTATCCTGCCAAATCTTATCTGGGTTGCTGGCACCATTGCTTTCACTAAAGTGAAAACTTGTTTCTGAACCCCTAGATTCCTCATGAGTCCCCGTCTTGCTCCGATGCACTTCAGACTCTTGTGCGCTGACCGTACAGCGGCTTATAAGTTAGCCGAATATAGCCTTAGCCTGGCGTAGACAGACAATATCACCATGTGGAATATGGACTATATCTCTTCCTTCTAATCTTTACGGTTTTGTTCCAAGGGGCGGTTACAAAAAGATTCAAACGAACTCTATTGGTTAGACCTACAGTACAACTAATGAGAGCAGCACAGTCCAACTTAGTTATAACGGATAGAGCGCGGACCAGGAGTGACCCGCTATTCATTTCAATGGAAGTTGATCAGTGGCGGTTTGAAGCACCCGGAAGACTGCCGGAGGTACCATTATAACTCAATGGCTCGAGCGAGCGGAAATTGGGAGCTGTCTCAAATTTGAGGTCTGGGTTCACGCACATTATGCACATGACATCACTGAACGTCCAGCCACCTCCATGAACATCCTGGAACGTGCTGCAGTTCCAGCTTTAGTGGCAGCTTCAACGTTGACCAGCTGTTCTGGGGGCTTGCCTACGTCACAGGTGATAAGCACGCCCCATATTTGCATGCAGGGCCCTGGTTGGTTATGTTTCCAGACGAATATGGTTGGTTCCACACTACTGCGGTGCCGCAAAATCCTCCCACAATTGAACGGGCCAGACTTAACACTTATGATGCTGCCAGAGTTTGTCAAAATAAGGGCGCTAGAGTGCTAAGCAGATGGGCAGATTTGACTGCCTTCCATTTTAATCTTCCATTACTACCTCGCGCTACCTCGTCTGATCTCTCTTTAGAAGCGTTAAGATTCCAAACGAGATGCGTGGATAAGTGAGAAATTAGGACAGAACATTGCCGTTCTGATCAAAACCACACGTACACACATGCACACGCACACACACCTAAAATAACATATCTACACAGTCACAACACGCTTCACTGCGAGGCGTTGTGAGCTTGCAGAGGTGTTGATCTGTGAGCTTGCAGATCGACACCTATTCTTTGCCTATACTTACAGTATATATAGAATAAATATATATTCATAAATTACCATTTTCATTGTGAGGACCAGTAAAATGTGTCTCTCTCTGCTCTCTGTCTCTCTCTCTCTCTCTCTCTCTGTCTTTCTCTCTGTCTCTCTCTGTCTCTCAAATTCTACGATGCATGGGACATTTGGCCTGCACAAGTATAGCAAAACAAGACAAGACATGCGTGCAGCCGCACACCGTCTCTCAGTCACGCGCACGCACACACACACACACACACACACACACACACTTCTATAAGTGGTGCGGTTCTGCTACAGAAACACCACTGTCCTTAATTGTGTATCCCGTAGAGTTTGATGATAATGACTCTGCTGTATTTTTTATGTCCTGATTGTCCTCCCTTCCTCATTACTGTATATATATATATATATATATGTATATATATATATATATATATATATATATATATATATATATATATATAAACTTTTATTACAGTGCAGCTCTTGCTGCCAATGCTGGAGCAAATAATTATTACAGAGAGGCACACAAAACAAAAGAGGATCTTTTGATGATGTGAGATTCAAGGATGGGTACCTTTTTACTTCGAGAACATCCTTTTCTCCTGCTCTGCACTACACTACATGTATGTAACCAACCGGAATGGTCCATTTGTACACTCTCTGCATGAGTTACAGACCCATAAGGGTGCATTTGGTTCCTATCAAACATTTAGCTGGGACCTCCTTAAGGATCCCTGGGGGTCCACAGACCTCACATTGAGACATTACTTAGATCAGTAGTTTGCAAAGTTTTTTGTGCCAAGGACCCCCACATTGATACGATGTATGCAGGAAAAGTTTCCAAACAGAATGTGATTTTACTTTGTCAGTTTTATTTAGGTGGTTACAATTTACAGTATGTAAACACTGTCTCATATTCTGAATCTCACATGCAATCTCAATTGAATTGTTATGATGAAGACCTGGAATGCACAGGTTCAAAGTTGGCATTTTCTTTGCCATCATTGATATCATTCATAATATGAAGTTAGGTGGTTAGTTAACTTATTCCTTTGGCCTAAATAACTGTCGTGGAACAATAGATAAAGGTGCGTACAGTATGTCAGTGGTCTTTGGATGGTTCTTATTTTAAAAGCACCTATTTGAACATTTACACTGTTGTACTATTTCACTGAAAGCAACATAGAAAGATGAAAAATGTTTAAAATCTCTCATGTGCTCATGTAGCGGAGTAGCAGATGGGTTCCCAGATTGGTAGCAGAGTGGTCATTGTAACAGCACTCAGCAACACATGGGCTCAAATCATACAATCCCTTTGAAAAAGGCAAGCATAACGTTATGCCATTAACCACTTTAACCCTAACCTGACTCCGTCTGATGGAATACGCTTGCTTCACAATTGTTTCACAATAGAGGGTTTAACAAGTGGTTAAAGATGTAGTTATAGTAGCTGTAAGTCTTGTGGCACAGATGATCAGCAATGTATGTGTCAGTACAAAAGTTCTTGGTTCAAAGTCAAAGATTTAGTTTTTCTATGCTTTTGGCTATTAAGTACATTTTTGTGTTTTAGTTTTTTATGGATGTACATTCCCACTCCAACACACATTGACTGCCGCAAACACGTCAAATGTGTCAAAAACAATCTCGAATCTCGAAGTTCAAGTCACAGAGGACAGAATACTCTGCTCACATCTCAAAAAACAAAAGATTACAGGTTTCAAAGAGCCTTCCTCGTTTACAGCACAGACTCAACTCAGTAGCAATGCTCTGAGGAAAGCGCTTTGCCGAAAGTGCAAAGTTTGTGTATGTGTGTGTGTGATGTGATGTGAGCCAAATAAATATGAGGAAATGTGAGTATTTTGTCCCCTTTGAGATGTGCTACCGTTTTTATTGTTGACTGGATTTTGGGTTTATCTCGAAGCACAACCTCTTTTTGTAACTCATTTGCCATCTTTCAGAATGGGCTGAAAGATGGCTTACTGACGTATACTCCTGTCTTCCTGTCATGTATGTTTTTTGCGGATTAAACCATTATGAGACCTGATGCTGATTCTACAAATGCCTTTTAAATCAGTAGTTCTCAAACATTGTCATGCCAAGGACCTCCAAATTGACATATATTTGGCTACAGACCCTCATCTGAAAAGGTTTTGTGCCAGAAGAGAAGATTTGGGTTAAATACAAATTATTATACAAACGCTTTTCAAGATTTTTTTTCTCCAAAAAAAGCTTGCTGTGAGCTTTTATATCTGCTATTTTTGAGAACCACTATTCTAAACTAATTGTTATAAATCCTAAGATTGATGGGCCTCAATGTGCTGATCTCTCACAATGTCTGCTCATCCCTCCTCTTAACTCATGTCATCTCATCTCCTCTCCTCTTCTCTACCGTCCTCTTCTGCTCCCTAGATGAGAACGACTCGGAAGGTCTCCGTGTGGCCTGTGGCTTTCGTGGGTGGTTTGCGCTATGAGTCGCCCAAGGTCAACGCAGCAGGAAAGGTTTACGGCTGGAAAACCGTGTTCGATCCCCATCGGCCTTTTGCCATCGACATGGCAGGCTTCGCCATCAACCTGCGGCTCATCTTGTTTAAGCCTCAGGCCTACTTTAAGCTGCGGGGGGTCAAGGGCGGCTACCAGGAGAGCAGCCTTCTCCGAGAGCTGGTCACACTCAATGACCTGGAGCCAAAAGCAGCCAATTGCACTAAGGTAATTCTAATTCTTTTCTCTTCACACTCCATTTGTTAGACTTACATTTGCATTTCATGCATTTAGACGACGCGCTTATCAGCAGTGATTTGCAATGGCTAAGGAGGTAGATGTCCAGTATTTTGCTTAAAGGCTTGGCAGGATTACACATGGCTGTCATGGGGATTGGACCGTCAACCTGTCTATTACAGGACACCATGCCACACCACCCTCCAACGAAGGGCTGCTGAGCACACATATCGTTGCTGCCGGACAGAAAAATACATTAATGCCCTACTTCGTTCTGTCGCACAAATAGCAGATCTACAAGCTCACAATGTGTCACGACTCAGGTTGTGACATGTTGTGAGCTTGTAGATTGTAGATGTTTCAATCCAACAGCGACAATGTTTTTTGTTTATTTTTATTTTTATTTTTGCCATGCCTACATTGCCTTTGCATGAGTAGATGACACACAGATCCAGTTCAGTTCTTTAACTTAGCACAAAGGCATTCATCAAAAAATCCCTTGCAATTTCACATTATTGTTGGTTGTCACCATAAAAATGTGTGTTCTTCCATGCACATCAAGTTGGGAACCAAACAAAGTAATCCTGAGAAGAGTTAATGATGCATCCAGTAAACAATAATTGCTAAGCTTAATACAGTTTAAAAAAACGAATTAAAAAATGATATCCTCCATGGGTATGCATATGATGTTATCAATAAAACTTTGTTCATTCACATTTACAACAGCAATGACAATTTGCAACCAGAACATTACGTACTATCACACTTAATGTTCCTGTTAGGCTTGTAAACTGTAATCTGTGGCCATCCTACATTTCTTTGAAAGTATTGCTTAGCCTGGTGCACTGCATTCGTATGGCAAATGGCAAATATTTGAAAAATCACCCCAAAAGATTGCAAAGTGCACATACAAAGGAATGAAACATAACCATAATAATAATAGTAATAATTATTATTATTACTACTACTACTACTACTAGTAGATCGGTGCCCGTAGTAGGGCCTCTACAGCGGTGCCCGTTGGGCACTGGCCTACTTGGAACGATGCAAGTTGGAAATGCATGCCCCACCCAGATATTATGTCTGTGTCCCTTTTATGCCCATATATGGAGTTCTTTGTCATGCATGCCCTAATATGGAGTCTATGCAGACGTCAGAATGGCAGGCAGGGGCCCTGTCCAGAGCCTGGGCAGAGGCCTTTTTGGGGCGGTTCTGGACAACCGTGGGTCTGACCGACAGAGTGTATGAGGAGAGAGAGCAGGAATAGGACACAGTAGTATTGATGTTAACATAATGCACCAAATTGAGAAATGCCGGAGAAACAAAAAAGTAATCCAGAGTGAGCAGAATGAGAAGTAAGTCTCTCAGGAAAGTATGTCAATGATGTATACTTCTGAAAATCAATCGAGACATGCAGACGCAAACAGAGAAGGAGAGAGAGAGACAGAGAGTGAGGCACGGACACTCACACACACACAGTACAGAGCCCTAAGCGTAGTATCCGTAGTGTACCCTCCATGCCCACGCCACCTCCAGCCTGCCCCCTGCCTGCAGCCTTTCTGGACAGCTCTACTGAAACCTGTCTCTGGGCAGACTCGGACAAACTGGGTGTCAACTAACCACTATGAATCCACACCACTCACCCACACAGAGAGAGAGAGAGAGAGAGAGAGAGAGAGAGAGAGAGAGAGAGAGAGAGAGAGAGAGAGAGAGAGAGAGAGAGAGAGAGAGAGAGAGAGAGAGAGAGAGAGAGAGAGAGAGAGAGAGAGAGAGAGAGAGAGAGAGAGAGAGAGAGAGAGAGGGGGAGAGAGAGAGAGAGAGACAGACACACACACACACACACACACACACGCGCGCGTGCATACACACACACACACACACACACACACACACACACACACACACACACACACACACACACACACACACACACACACACACACACACACACACACACACACACACACACACACACACACACACACACAAGGATTCTGAGGTGGTTAGGGGAACGGGAACGAACTTGAAACTTCATAATGATCAGAGTTGAGATGAGGCTAGGGACAGACCATAGAGATGGTGAGTCGTACATGACCACTTCTCCTCCTTATAAACAACCTTTATTGGAGGATGTGAGTGCAATGATTAACCTTCCTCGGCACCTGAGCAAAGTGGGAGTGGGCTCCTGGCGAATCTCAAACATGGCCATGCATTATTCATCAGCGGGTGAGATGAAAGGGAATCAGCGTGTACTTCCAACAGGGAGAAGAGGAGGGGAAATGAGCTTGGGCCCCGCCGCCACCACCAACAGCATCCCCTCCCTCCCCCAGGCTCCACTACTCCACCAACCAACACATCATCCCATTCCACCTCGCGCACTCCCATTCCATTTTGCTCTCCGTGGCCAAATCATCCCAGGGCCAAATCATCCCACTCCAAATTGAGATTGGGCTCTGTATTACACAGCCAAAGAAAAAGAGGCATGTTGCAGTCAGACTTGTAAAGAACAGTTTTACAAGCAGTGTGTCTTAATTAGCCCTTCGCTAAACCCGACCCCAAAAGTCTTTGTCCAATGCCAATCCATCATCATCATCATAACCTTTATTTAAACTCGGAGTACAATTGAGGCTGTCATTTTCGTAGCTCAAGCTTGTCCTTTTGCCCTCACCAGACCATGAGTGGTGCTGCGTTGACTATGGTGAAAAAAATGCAAATGCCCTCTCTGTCCATGCCATACCCAAAGACAGCATTTTGGAGAATTGCCTTTTTCCAAAGTCTCCTGAAGTTGAACGCAGCATTATACATTGAAAGAATGTCGCATCTCCAGTAGCTAGAGAGTGCCGGGGATCACGCCCCGAAAATAGCTGATGTAGATCAGCTATTTTTTTTATTATTATTTATTCTTTTGGCCAAAGTGCCCTTTAATGGAATTTCAGCCCCTGCCTCTCTAAAATTCTCTGCACGTCCCCAGGGTGCACTAAAGTAGCCCTTTGAAATTACACACGTCTTTATCAGTATCAAAGTGCTTTCCTTGCGGCTATAATTGGGAGGTATAACACTGGCAAGGATATCACGCATAGCCATGGATTAAAAGGAGCACATGCATAGGAGTGAATCCTTGTAAAAAATGCTGCATGTCGCTAATTTTGTTTTGTTATGTGTTTGTTTGTGTTGTCTGTTTTCTTTCCCCTCCCACCAGATACTTGTTTGGCACACGAGAACAGAGAAACCAGTCCTTGTTAATGAGGGGAAGAAAGGATTCACAGACCCCAATGTGGAGATTTGACAGTTTTTCCACCTGAAAATGGTAATTATTACAGAGGATAACAAAAGACAAATTCACTTGAGAATATTACATGTAAAATGTTAAGGAATTCATGTTTTTACAACCTCTTCCCCTCCATATTTAAGCACAGATAGTGTGTTTACAATCTCTTAAACCCTTAATATTAAGTTGCACCTACTTTAATTAATTCTACACTAGAACTAGAACTAGAACTCTTCTTTAACTTGTTGTATTTATAAGCTGAAATCAATTAGTGATCAAAGGTTTTAGCAGTTTCACCTGATCAGTCTCAACAGAGCAGACATTGTAATATCAATGTATATTCAGCGTAGTCACAGCCAATTACTGCAGCTACTGACCACCGGAATCGAAATGCAAACAGAAGGGGGGGTGAGCCGGAACGGTATAAATAACCCATGTTAAATCTGCTATCCATTCTCTCCTATAGGTGACGGCTTTGGACCGAAGGAGAAGAAGAAAGAGGGGGATACAAAGACAGATCTCTTTCTCTCAGCGCTAACGTCTTAACGATGTCAGCAAAAGACTGCCTTTAGAACGTGTGGGGGATCTAATCCTCTTTACTGCATCTAAAACACTCTTAATATTGGGATTAAAACTGTACAAATGTATCATATTAAAGCACAGAATAGTACAAGATGGCAATATTTATCAGGTCCAATGTTGCCATTGCTAGCAGATGACATAAAAGGGAGACCCCTCCATGGGTGGATTATTGTGCTCTGCGCCTGCACGGTACAACAGAGTACTCGACACAAGAGACAGCACAACTAAATGAAATGCATAGAACCAGCCATTTCAACCCAACAAGCACGACTCGGCTGGTTAAGAAAATATCTGTGCCCCTCCAACACCCTCCAGTAAGCAGCGTGGGCCTGAATTTGCACACGGTCGAGGCCGGAAGGTGGAAATGACAGAAACCTGATTCCAGCTCAGTTTTAATGTGTGTGTTGTTGCTGGATGTGTGGATGTGGTCTCGGCCATTAGTCTGGACATTGTCATGGCTATGAAGACATTTTGGACGATTTATTTCCCTGCATCCACAGATTCAAAAAGGGAAAGAATGTCCTTTTTGTATGACGAAAAAAAAAAAAAAAAAAAACTAAAAACATGTTTGCTTTAACTTAATTTAATAGTTTTTTGGGTGTTTACATGCATTTTACTTGCTAGTTATAAATACTACTGACTCTTGCCTTCATTTGACGCTTAGGTTGACATTATCCATTTGACATTATCAATCATACATGCATCATTCAAACTGTCCATATAATACCCTTGAACTTCTGTCTGAGATGGATTGCTGTCTGTGTTCATGGGCACCTCATTTTTAAAGTACATGTAGTAGCACTTAACTTAGCAGATGCTAGGGAGGAGTCCAGGCCATGCACACTTCTTGAAAAGCAACTACTGCATGCGGGAAGGCTATGTGAGGTGAAGTGCTCTTATGCATAAAGTTGAAATCTTATTCGTTTTGAATGCTCACAGCTCCGAGGGCTAAAAATGCACTGGGCTCCGAGTGCAATCAGCAATGTGCAGTATACCCGCCTCCCTTTCCACTGAAAATAACAGATGCAGTCAGTTCCCAGTGGATATGTAACTTTATGCTTGTGACCTGAAGCGCACATGTAAACGTACAAATCCCAACAGTCGATTTAGCACTTAAAGAAATACAACTACTTGGCAACATACTATGTATATTATCTTAAATTAAAACAAGAACAATCAGAGGATCAGTGGCTATAGATTTCGGTGCCTATAAACGAAGGGGCAATGTAATTACTGTATTTATGTAAAAAAATATTTTCTTTTTGTAATGTGTCACCGACACATAACAAGGCACTGGTTCACAGGTTTTCCCCACATGGAAACAAGTAGCACATCACACTTCAGTTTGTTGAATTTTAATTAAACTCCGGTTATGACACGAGCATAACACTTGAACAAGAGGTTTGTACTGTAGCAGCAATGATCCTTTCAAAAAGTGATTAAATCCAAAGCAATGGTGTTGCCTAAATGCAAACTGTGACACGACATTGGAGGAAAAAAAGTGTCAAATTGATCAACAGCAGTTTGTGTACACAGGCTAGCAACTAACAAGGCGGTTGGCAATGTTTCAGTTCACTATCACAAGTTATCATTAGGACTGATATACAAAGATCGTTAAAGTTAAGAATTCAACAAAAAGGCCATCAGTTTAGATATTACAAAAAGGCTATTGAAAGCTTATCTTAAAAACAAAACAACAATAATAATTGATAATCAGTTATTTTCTAAATTTGCTCCCAGTTGTCCCCTTTCAAATACAGTAGGCCATATACACAATGACTTTAAGATCTGTTTATAGTACAAAAAGAATAGGGATGTGAGTTATTGGTAAACAGAGCTGTGTACCCCGATGACGCTGGACACTTGGACAAATGGCTTCCTTTTCAAGTGGTCTGAAGTGTAATAACAGGTCAGTGAATAGCACAAAATCAATTAAAAAAAAAAGAGTTTCAGTCTCATCTTAGAAAATGATGCTGTAGCTTAGTTAACCCAACAAAGCCTCCTCAGTGTTTGAAGACAGTATTACCACCAGTATGTGAATTCCGTTACAAGAATAGTACGTCCTATAGGAAACTCGCTGAAATAAAATAAAGGATGCTAGATATTTTAGGTAGAAAACAAGCCTGCCCTGTGCCAAGCCAAAGTACAGCATGGATTTTGGTATCGCATCCATCTACAATGAGAAGGGCCTGCCCTGACAAATATTTGCTGCACTGCACTTTGGGGTTACAGTATACTATATCAGGCATAAGAAATATTTTGTCCTATGGGCGATTCTACAAATGCATTCTGAACACTTTCAAAGATTTTCAAACATTAGAAAAAATGTACAAGCGCGGCAGTACAAGCTTGTATATCTGCTATTTTTGAATAACCAACACTACAATGACAGTTTCCCGGTTTTAATGGGTTCATTGTTACCACGTTCCTAAATATTACACTGTCCCTGTGTAGAGTGCGATTCTCTGCACCTAAAAAGGCTCTTGGACAAGACTGGCACAAACATGACATCATGAAGCCTACAATAATTTATGATTTGTTGCAGAGCAATTCCCGCCGTAAAAGCCCTTTGTCAGTTCTTTGCAACGAGCGGTTCGAGTAATGAAGCATAAATTGAGTATCGTAACGTTGCTGTTAGGCTCAAATCTTGTAACTCCATATTTCATCTCTGTATGCCGTTGCCCTATTTTATACCTAGCACAAGAGTAGCGAAGATAGCCCATCTACATGTGCACAATGCGTTGCACTGTGATGCATTGTACGTTTGTAGATCTGCTATTTTCGCTATAAAAATAAAATAAAATATGTTTTTGTGGAAAAGGGAGCTCAGGTTGAAGTCTGACTGTGGGTTTTATTAATATTGAACCAATGAAAAGTATTAAAAGAGCTTGTGACTAAACTACATCGGATCCATCGGAGAACACAGGTCCAAAAGTAACAGTTTTGGACATACAAGGTTTCTGCCCAACAGCGACGATAAGAGAGAGAGAGGTTCTGCAGAGTAATTCCCACAATAGAAGCTAGCAATCAGTCCTTATGAAGTTATATAGCTGAATATATTATACACCTCATAATACAATCTTTCCTCTATTTGATAAGTCATCATCCTAGTACAATACGCACTAGCAAGCAGCTCTCATCTAGCATATCTCGGCACAAGTGTAGCTACGCTTGAAAGAGTGAGAGAGAGAATACCAATACACAACCGAGGGAAAAGCTGTTTTCCTTTTTGGAGATAGGTCAGTTGTCAAGCCTCTGAAGCATGGGTTACTCAGTTCAGAAACAGAGCGCTGCTGAAGTTACAAAGATGTTACTGCCTTGAGTTCATCAACTGGAAACACCGCGCTATTACGGGTTGCGCTTGGGAATGATATAAAAACACTGTTGCAAACAATGACTGTGTTAGATTTCATGACAACCTGGCTGTCTTCATATTGAATTCATAAGACTGGGTTGTGGTTGTGGAAGGTTGTGCCACGGAGATCATTAGACAAACGTATATTGATCTGTTCTATTATGAAATATCAATTCAGCTCGCCCTTTATTTATATATATATATATAAATCTACCGTAATATATTTATTTATCTATTTATTTCAAGAATGTACCGTATGTCCTGTATGACTGAATTATAAGAGATGTTCCCCCTTTTTGCCCACAGACACATGCATAGCGGGTTAGCAGTATCGACAAGAACACAGCTTGTCTTCACATGTTCTGATGTTGTGCTATATTGTTTCTTGAGGTAGGCTGATAAGAGTTAAGAGAGGTCAAATCCTAAATTATGGTGCGATACCATTCAATATTAAAATTTTAACACTGTTCCACTCTCTCTGAACGCAACAACCAAAACCCCAAACCACACCAAGCAATATGCACTGTAGCACTCGCCAAGCAGCATTCCGTAGTCCAGATTATTCAGTAGTAAATGTGGTGAACGGTCATTCTCTATAAGAAGGCAAAGTCACACTACACAACTCCTGCCTTTGCTCATAACCCACCCTCATTGTCTGCCTTTATGTATTTCTCACTTCTGCATGTAAATCTCAAGATTATTCATTTGCCACAGTGGATCTTTGTCTCAGAGAGAGAGAGAGACGATTATACAGTTGAATTGAAAAAAATAATAAAACAAACAACTGAAAGCTACCTGATCCGTTTCTTTCTAATTTAATACATTGCATATCTATACTGTACATCCAGCTTATGTATTTAATTAATTAATTAATTAATTTATAAATAATTATCTTTCTTTTCTTGTACCAAGTAAGTTGAATAGTGGTTGAAAATGGTGAATGAAATAATGTCAGATTGTCCGTCACATTATTATATAGAACACAATCAATGTTTTAAAATGGCCCTTTGGTTGGCCATGTTTTAACTCAACTCATCTCACAGGCTTGCCATTTGCTATAGACCAGTGGTTCCCAAACATTTTAGCCTGTGACCCAAAAGATAAATTTGTCTCCCCCCTCTAACCCTTCCACGTTTGTGAGTGTGTAGATCTGCAATTTTCACTACTACTTAAACATTTGTTTCCTAATTGGAATTTATTTTTCTAGATTTTTCCTTGATCTCTTCATGACATTACCGAAAAATTATTATTGGATTTGTTTTTAATTCATGAAAACGTTTTTTCTCCTTCGGGGGAATGATTTATTTTAAAATGTTTTGAAATAATAATAATAAAAAACAAAATGTAAGAAAAAAATGAAGGCACCCATAAATGTGTCCGCGATTCACATGTGCCCAGTGTTTGGGAAACAGTGCTATAGACAAGTCCTGTAGGTCAGCCATATGCAATCAATGCTGCCGTGTCAAGCTGCGCTTAACCCATTTAGACCTGAGGACAAATGCCGTCTAAATCGTGACCTATGTTTCTATATCAGTGGTGCGCAAAGCCGCAAACTATTTCATGTCAAGGACTCCAAACATTGTATACAGTATTTGGCCTCCGACCCCCATCTGAAAATATGTTGTTCCGCCACAAAATATGTTGTTCCGCCACATTCTCAGGATTTTTCAAAAAATAGCAGATCTACAAGCTCGAGACCCCAAAGGGCCCCAAGAGGGCATCATAGTTACTACAGGGGGACCGCCAAATGTTTGTGTGATAGGATATTTGTTTTGCATTGATCACTTTAACCCATAGCATTCATATTCTGAGGAGAACTTTGGCCAAAGTATTTTTGGTACATCTGGTGTATGGAACGTACAACATGTATTGGTAAGTATACAAGAATCAGGCTACCAAATAAACAACCAAAATACCAAGTAAATAAATTGCTGTGCAGTTAGCCTGGCTCCAGACAATAGACCCTGCCCACTCCACTGAGTGAAGCTGGGGAGCGAGTGACGTGGGCATTGTCACCTGGATCAGCGACAGGTCTGCTCACGAGGGGACGCAGGACGTGAATCGCAAAAAAAAAAGAAAAAAATAAGCTCACCACAATCCAGGTCCAGTCGCCCGTGGGTGTGTGCACGACACGAGCACGGCCGTGAAACTACGCTTGAGTAATCGCCCCGTGTCCAAAATAAATGCACGCCTCTCATTGAAAATTAATTACTAGGTGTGTCAGTCGCTCCCTGTCTGAAAAGGCTTTTAGTCTGATGATCAAAGGCTACCATGCAGTGGTGAATGGTGCAGTATGTTATGTTGTATACAGTGTAGTTTTCACAGCTATGTTCCAATCCTGTTCATACTACTGAAAGGAAAAATAATAATGCTGGCCAGGCAGAATGACAGTATCTACAACATCCAATAGTAAGGTAGTGAGCTACAAGGTACAGATTAAAGACGCCACCCGTGATCTTCGCTTCTTGGCAGGGGGCTCATTGATGCTAATCAGAAAAGCCAATGTTGGCCAATGGCTAAGCTGTCAAACAAGCTTTAAATCAACATGTTTTTCTATGAATAATACAAGCACGGAAAGATAATTTAAAACGGAAACAATGACAATATAATTTATTATATTATTGTGGGTTATAAGATAGAGTGTGGGTCATTTATTGACATACATTTTTGATATTATATTATATTAAAACAATTATTAGAAAAAAAAGTACCACAACTAAAATCAATTAGATGTCTTCACCAAGAGACATGTATTGTAACGTCAGCACTGCCTGGCTGGTGGGGGGGGGGGGGGAAAGAGCTGTAAGCAGCAAGATTAATCCGGATCATCACCACAGCGGCGTTTCCCCACCAGGAAGTGAAATGTCATGTGCAGTGAAGTGCATCAGTGCTGAGCGCCCTGTGTGTGACCGGTAGACATCATGACGCGAGAGGGAGGGAGGGAGGGATGAAGCTCACAGCCACCGCCCTCAGGCCTCGTCCTCCCCTGCAATTAGTACCACCGTCCTCCCTCCCTTAGACCCGTCCCGTCCCGTGACCCCTGTCCCTCCTCTGTCTCACCTCTATGTCCCTCACTGGACGTCGACGGCCATGCCGTAGTCAGGGCTGCTGGCGAACTGGATTTCGCCGTCTGCCTCCTGCTCTTCAAACACCATGAGCTGTGATGGAGAGTAAGAGAGGTGAAGCAGCCTGTCAGCGAAGCAGAGTTATACCTGGAGGTCTTTGATGGATAGTACATGTGCATAAACATAATGTGTGAGAGAGAGAGAGAGAGAGAGAGAGAGAGAGAGAAAGGGGGAGGGGGAGAGAAACAGAGTGATGATGGGATTTAAGAGGACGGGTGAGAGAGAGAGATAAAGCTTTTTTCCACAAAGCCTTGTATAGTTTATATCATCAAAGCCACAGGGCGTTGATCATCACCAGTAGTTATGTATGCAAACTGTTGACTAGAAAGAAGGAGGTGTGACTGTGATGTGAATATCAATGTTGTGGCTGTGTGTGTGTAGTGTAGCTTGTAGCTCAAGGCTTCAAGCACAGTGCCAGTGTCAGGGGTTCCATCCCAACTGGCACACATTGTGTATGTCATGGTTACGGTTTGATTGATTGATTGGACATTTTATTTCACAGTATGTAGAATGGGTACATTTCAAACAAAAGCACAGGTCAATACAAAAACTGTTACTCTGGACACACCATGATTAAGCACTCACACTGGTTTACAACAGGGTCCAGCATTTTAGAGACATACACATATACACTTCAGTATGGGGACTTCAGACTTACAGGGGCCAGTTTCGAATTGCAACTGTCAGTTTTTTTTTTTTTTTAAGATATTTTTTTTGCGGCTTACGCCTTTATTGATTTTTTTAAGGGATAGAAAGTAGGCTGACAGGAAACGGGAGAGAGATGGGGGGATGACATGCGGTAAAGGCCGTGTCGGGTCCGGGAGTCGAACCCGCGGCACACCGCGACTGGATCACCAGTCCGGTGCCCAGACCGTTACGCTACGGCCTGGGCCAACTGTCAGTTTTTGAGAGCGGTTTTGAAGGAGTCAAGGGATTCACATGTCTTAATGGCTGTTGGTAGGGTCGTTCCACATTTTAGTGGCATAGGAGCGAACTTAATTCAATCCCTTGTTTGTTGAACTCCCTCTGGTGTTGTGAGTGTGGATTTCATTCAAACTAAGGAATTATTTAGACAGGTATGTTGCAGTGAATCTTGTAGACCACCCATTGCAAGATCGGTATAGGCTTTAGTTTAGACATACTATTGGTCCGACCATTAGACTGACAACCTACCTCAAACCCTAACCTGACCCTAAATGCAAGCACGGGAGCAGCGCATGTTCGACCGCATGTCCGACCGTTGTTTCCGCATGTCGGTCCGTTGGTGTGTCGGATCTGCGTGTGCATCCCCTTGCCATTTTTGTAATGTGTCCCACAGGTTCAGCTATTTGAGTATCCCTGGTGTAGTGAATCTTGTAGACCAGATCCATTGCAAGATGCGGTATAGGAAACACGTACCTTGTTATTTCCTTTCTGAAGCCAGGGAGCGGGAAGGTACAGGGTTTGCTGGGGGCCAATGGACCAGTAGCGTCCTAGATTCTGCCCGTTGACAAAAACCACCCCTTTGCTCCAGCCCTGTGCATAGAACCAGTGAAGATTGGAACTCATACAAACAGCAAAGCGATTTGGTTCATCAAAGACACAATCGATCCATCTCAAAAGTACAGACATCCCATATAAACCACGTTAACAAGGTATCTAGTAAAATGGCCCTTCTTGGTTCTTTTTAGCCCCACTGTCGGAGGGGCTCTATCTTGAAAACTCCTGCCTGAAATTCCACGTAATTTGATGTGCTAGTTCATTAGCGAGCAGGATTAACTCTGCTGACTTTGGCGTCACTATGGCCTTTGTTTAAGACAATTAATTAAAATAGTCACGTCCAGTTCATTATCTATCAATCGAACTGTGTGTGCAATATGACTCAAATATAACACTGTCACTGCAGCTACTGGACTCAAGCATTGTCATTTTATTTTGCCACCCTTATAGCCTGCTTATAATTACATACAGCACCGCCATTTACTGAAGGAAGAAAGAAAGAAAGAAAGAAAGAAAGAAAGAAAGAAAGAAAGAAAGAAAGAAAGAAAGAAAGAAAGGACAGACAGACAGACAGACAGAAATATGTCCATTGGAGTGAATTTATAATGCCAACATAACTTGGGTCATTATTATTTATTTATTTTACAAGGGAACCATGGGAGGGACACAATTAATAAATGATGGGACTCATGGGGGGCACGCGAGGTATTCAATCAATAATTACAGCGTGTAAAAACAGGAAACATGGTTTTGCTATGCATGCAAACAGCCTAATCCAATAAGAGCAATACTAATGTTATTATATTGTGTGCATGTAAACATAGCCAGTGACATTTTGCCATTTTGAGTCAGCAAACCCAACACACGTTGTGAGCTTAGCCTTGTATTTTTGAAAATGAAATTCAATTTGTGTGCATTTACTTGTTTTCTTATTCATTTTATAATTAAAGTTGCATGTTCTTGTATAAATTCAAGTTTAACATACTATCTATATATCTATATCTATCCAAAAGTTATTTGTGATGAATATGTTTTATATATATTTGTTCACTTTTCTTTTTTACCCTAAATTTACGATTTTTGTAACCTGCAGGGTGGAGTTTCCCTGGTATAGGATGTTTAGGAGGAAATAGGTTGAAAATCACTGGTTTATGCAAATCAAAATGCATGTCTATCCAGCTCATGCATGTTTCATGTATTCCACAATGGTTTTTACATATATTTGAAATTATAATATTATAATATAATTATAATATAAACGCTGTTATACTATCATTAAAATGTTAGTCTTTGCCAATTACTTGCAATACCCTCACGGCCAATCATGTTGAGAATCGCTGGGAGATGTCACCAATGGACCTAAATGTATATAAACTAATCCACAGAGAGGTGCCCTGGGCCATCACTGGCCATTACTGAGATTAACTGATTAGCTGCACCAGGTGGCCAGGCCTACAGGGCACTGCTCCATGGATTAGTGTCCTGTAGGCCAGGTGTGGGTAATTAATCAACGGTACGCCTCAGTAATGGCCGCACTCAGGGCACACTTCTGGGTACAGGCACACTGTCGAGTCAAGAGGCGGCAAGAAGACGCCTAGAGCAGGTGTCTCTTCCTGGTTTTTAAACAGCTGGTGGATGGAAATGACGCTAGTGCGCGGCTTCAACTTGAAGCGTCGGCAAAGCGGTTCAGTTTTTTGGCCGACGATACAAGTTGAAGCCGCACACTTGATTGATTGATTAGTTTATTGAACATGAATGTAAAAACAGCAACAGAGTAGTCAAACACTCAGTTCTAAAGGGATAGCACCAAAAAACGTCCTTGTGGTCTTGTTTCCATTTCCATTTAGCAGTAGCGTCATTTCCATCCACCAGCTGTTTAAAAACCCGGAAGAGACAACTGCTCTATGCGTTTGTTAACGCGACAGTGTGCCTGTACCCTCTGTGGATTTGTGAATTATAGGTTGAGGAATGATACAGCCAGAGGCTAATTGGCTGTCCTACTCACAGGCAGTTTAATGAAGGTGTCTCTGGGGCGTGATTTGTAATCCCACCGCAGCTCCAGGAAACCCTGCTGTGATTGGCCAGTAGTCGCTGTGATTGACAGTTCTCGCCAGAAACCTAAACCTAACCCTAACGAGAAACCTCAGTAAAACTATGCTTGCCCGGGAGCCAATCAGACACATGCTAAGGTGGGTCCTGGATCGGCAGTGGGATTCCAAATCACGCGTCTCTGGGTGGTCCATCTACATACAGCTAGAAGCTGACCTTCTCACAGGCAGTTTAATGAAGGTGTCTCTGGGTGTAGCTGATTGGCTGTCCTACTCACAGGCAGTTTAATGAAGGTGTCTCTGGGTGGTCCATCTACATACAGCTTGGCCTGAAAGAACCCCGGGAAGGAGGGCTGATGGCGGATAGACTTCCAATGGCCAGAACTCTGAAGTCTGAAACATAATAGGCCATTATCATTATTATTACTGTATCCATATTACAAATGTCCTCCACAACTACTGTCACTATTTTGGGCATGTCGTAAGACTCGTACTAGAATATTCTGTGAAAATAGCTGAACATTTGGCCATAATAGCAGATCGTTGTACAGGATAACAACCACACCGTTAGCTTGTACTGTAGACTGTAGGGGTTAACAACTTGAACCCCAGCATACGGGGAACATTCAGCAAAAATAGCAGATCTACAAGCTCACAACACACAAACTTGCGAAAAGATAGGAAGAAAGAACATGGAAAACATGTCAGATGTTCAAGATATATCGTTATGTACTGTACATAGACGAAAGGGCAATGGTATGAGGCAGTTAAAATAGCAGCATGTACAGTATCGTAACAGATATACATGATTATATTCTCTTTCTTATCCCTATAAGAAATGGTTTTACCCAACTCTTTCAACAAAACCATCAGGTGGTTTATATGTTTTGCATTATATATTCATTCGCTGCTTCTGGACATGGCATTTTAATAATGGCATATTAGTCAAATTATACAATTTTATATTGGATGAGGAAACTGAAAACCTCCATGACAAGGTTCAAAATTCAGAATTGTAAAAATTCACCAATTAACCAGCTGTGGTTCCTTATGGAGACACAAAGAGTCTCCTTTGTGTCATCAAATGATCGGCTTAGGAATGCGACAAATATCAATGAATTCAGGTCTCCATGGGGTGAGTTTGAGTAACTAAAGTAATTTGGGGGGTGATATTTCCCTTTAATCAGGCTATAATTGACAGTTCTAAATCAGACACAGATATGTGTATGATAGAAAATGAAAAACAAAACTAAAACATGAGGTTAAGTGGAAAGTATGTGATTATATGCAAACCTGTTTACAAAGCTTGGCTTCATATCCACACTGCGAATCATGAACTTTCTGAGTGGCCGGTGGTTTAACTCAATATCTCCAACAAGACCTGGAGGGCAAGGAAAGTCCACCATTATTTCTCTCAGAGATCTTTATAAACCGTTCATTAATTTCATTTTGTGGTAAATCATGGGGAAATGAAAAAGATCTGTTATAATCACATCAACAACGATTTGAAGATCGATGTAGTGTACCTTTGCGCTGTTCATCAAGGAGCTTCCCATAATTTACTCTTCCGCAGTTCTCCACCAGCAATCTCAAAGTTCTTTCTCCCTTCAAAGAACAAAACACATTTTGGTTGTTTTTATGTACTCCTCAGTCGACAGCACAGGGAAAACAGAAAATACATATTTACACATTTATTTCTCCTGAAACGACCCTATACTAAGCTCTGCATGTGAATTTGCTTTTCAGTAGCAGGTAGGTGTGAACTTGGCTACTGGAATTTGCTTTGTTAGAATAAACATTTGTCTGTTGGTGTTAGATTAATATCTCGCCGCCAAATGTATTCATCAGCTTCCCCAGTGTGTTTCACATGCAGTATGGCGTTATTGGTTATATTAAAAGCTTGTATCCATTTGATCCACTTTAATCCAAGGCCAACTCATCAACCGACCTACTATACAGACAAGGCCCAAAGGTAAATACACAAAGGGCACATGAGCACGGAGTAACACATTCAAACTAGAAAATTCGCAATTTAAAAAAAAGAGTGTGGTTTACATATGCCCCTCCCACTAATATTGCCAGCCAATTACAATTTCAAGTCACACCTTAGATCATGTGTAAGTAATTCTGCTTTTAGAACTTGGTTGATTGAACCACCCCGGACATGTGATTCAAATTTGGGATGGATTGGACATTCCGTTCGTGATTTATGGCATTTTTTGTGATATAGGCCCCTTCTACTAACTTCGGAAGACGATTACGGCCGAACGATACGCACTACCAAAATTCTGCAGTTGGTGTTTTAATCGGATGGGTCCAGAGATCATGTGTGCTGATTTCTGTGAGATTTGGACAAAATCTGTAGGAGGAAAAGCAAAAAGTGTGTTTTGGATAAAATTCAAAATGGCGGAAAATCTATCATGACGCAAATGGGCGTGGCCTATATGGGGAGATGCGTCATGACCCAAGGAATCCAGGGAAAAAATAATTTTACGACCTACGGTTCAAGAGTTATAAGCCAAAAGGTAAAGTGGGCTGTTATAGCGCCACCATGAGGCCGACCGATAAAATTATATTTTTAATTAATTTTAGTGATAATTATGAATTTATCCTCCAAGTTTTGTAACTATAGTCCTCACAGTCTCAGGGGAAAAAATACTTGAATGTGAATTTTTGCATTTTCCCATTCATGTCAATGGGAAATTTTAATTCACTAATAAATTCATATCAATTAAACTATACAACATTTCTCTTAACAAAATACAAGCACACGATTCCCGATTTTTCCAGTGAAATAAAATAAAATAAAATAATAATAAAGTGTTACAATTACTAGAGTCTGGTTGCCCTTTGGGCAACCACACTAATAAATACACATACGCACTATGGCCTGACTCACACCTTCACAACAGATTGATGTATAGCTGATGCATGAGACTTGTTTACTGATGCAAGCTCGCAATGCATTTCCAATGGGAGTCACATGGTTTGACACAACATTTTTGTTGTATGAGGGGGTGGGGGGGCAGTCGAAACACAGACAAAAGCCGTACAACAAAAATGTTGTGTCAAACCATGTGACTTCTATTGGAAATGCATTGTGGTGGGCCATGACACTTACCCTTTGTTTACATCTAGCATGCATCAATGTTGTATGCTAGATCGAAAGGTGTGAGTGAGGCCTAAATCAGAAAAACACACACACACACACACACACACACACACACACACACACACACACACACACACACACACACACACACACACACACACACACACACACACACACACACACACACACACACACTACCTTCCCATCATGGAGTGGAAGCTCTGTTGTTTTATAATCCAGGACACCAACAAAATGTCTGTCCAGAAACACCTACAGTACACAATAGAGAAATTATGTTATGGTAGAGCGCGAGCCGGCTTTTTTTCATAACCCGCCCGTCCCGTCCCGCCCCGCCACGGGAGCCAGCCCGCACCACCCCGCCCCGCGAAACAATATATTAATCAACGACCTGCCCGGCCCGCGGCCCGCAAAAACAAAAAGTAGCCTAATAACAACCGGCTTTTCAACACCCAGCAAGTCCAGTCCATTCAATTGCTTTGGAGAGAGAGGGGAAAGAGGGGGCAGGGACGTGCAGAGGGAATTTGAAGGGCAGGCGCTGGAATTCGAAAAGGCACCTTTATTTTTCTTTTACATTTCTACCCAGATTTAGAGGAACATCTCATTTTAAACACTAGGAAATGACCCAACCAGTCTGCCCTGTAGCCCAAATTACTGGTTATCAAAGTAAAATGAGCAGTTGCTTGCTTTGCTGTTATTAATATTAGAGAGATACGAGAGAGTCATCCCTCTTTCCTGTGTGAGTCGTAACAAATTATTTGAATGAACAGTATAACACTTACACATACGTGACATGACATACTATCTGTCTCGGACCGGTTCACTCGTTTGGGTTGTGTGCGCACTGCAGCAGCGTAGTTCTCCACTCATTTTAGTTCTGATTGTATACTTCAACTACGTTGCGCTGTGGCGGTATCGCACACCCAAAATAGCCTCTCTACATCTCACAGCTTGAGGTGAGCTTGAAGATCTGCTATAATTATGTGTGTGCGCACTGTGCACTGATCGCACAAAAAAGATTAACATTAGAACACAACACAGTACGTTAATTGAACTTTGTGTAGCTTAAATCGTGTACTTAGGTTAAGAACGTTTTAGGCTTGTTTGGGGATTAAAGAATGAATGAAGTTGGATCAAAATCAGACATTTATATAAACAAAAGGCGTATGTCTTTCTAGTTCTATTGCTTCCTCCAGACATTCATGATTGTCTGTGTTATTTATTGTTATACTATTTATGTTATTATAATGTATTGTTTAACAGTCATTTTGTCTTTACCAAAGCTCTGTCTTGTTGTTCCTGGAGTTGAGGATTCCTCCACT